>NW_027185694.1:22911160-22922497 GCF_028583685.1 Petaurus breviceps papuanus | reverse complement strand
CTCTATTGATTTCCTATTTATCCTATGTAACTTGCGTTGTACAAGCCAACGTCTCCCCAAGGTCTCTTGCTTTTCTCGTTTTTATTTAATTTTTGCTTTTGTTTTCTTTTTCTTTATATCCCCAAAACTTGGCCTAGTGCTTGGCACATAGTAGGTATTTTAAGAAATGTTTATTGACTGATTGTCTGACTTACTATTGGACATTTCAACTGGATATCTCCTAGACATCTTAAACTCCTCATGTCCAGAACAGATATCGTTATCTTTCCCTCCAAATTCACCCCCTTTCCCTATTTTTGTCAAGGGTAACACCATCCCTCTTGTCATTCTCAGTGTTATCCTTGACTCCCATACTCTCACCTCATGCGGCCAACTGGTTTCCAATTCTTGTCATTCTTAGCTCCGTCCCTTCATATATCCCTATATCTCCACTCATACCACCATCACCCAGTTCAGACCTTCACCTTGTGAACTCTTGCAATAACCTCCAATTGTTTACCCTGTCTCAAGACCCTCCAAACCATCCTCTACATGGCTGCCAGAGTGACCTTCATCAGGGACATCCTGATAGCCATACATGGGCTATTCCTATAAACATTTTGTAGAGATGGGAAAATTGGCATGTAGGTTAATTACTGATGTTTTTTTCAATTGCTGTTTTCGGGATAGCAATAGTGTCTGCTAATTTACTTAAGAATTCAGTAAATTTCCCACTTTAAGAGACTTTGAGATGCATTCTCTCAGTAGTATCCAATGATCTCATAGACCTCCTCCATGAGTAGATGGTCTAATGCAGCCTAGCTGTTCCTTTGGCTCTTACCCATGCCCGGAAGGCTCGACTCCTCTTACTCATGTGTATCAGCAATGCCATATTCACAATGCCTATAGAGATTACAAATATGCTGATATAATTATCCATCACAAAATACATCAGGTTTGCCATTTGGGGAAATAAACTAGAAAATTTATTAAGATACCAAAAGACTGAGTCCCAAAACCAGAAAGTGAAAGCCATCAGAGTAGTTATGACATTGGCACAGGTAGATAAAGTAGAAAGCACCCACATTTTCAAGCCTTTAAAACAGAACAGGCTACCTCAGGCAAAGGTCCTCCTCTCCCCACTCACAGCAACCACCCAGCGCCCTGGAAGCATGCTCCCAGCAGCTCCGGCCCCTGGCAGCCTCAGCAGGAGTCCTTAGCAGAAAGTCCTGCTCCCAGCAGCTCCGGCCCCTGGCAGTCCTCAGCAGGAGTCCTAACTCAAAAAAAAAAAAAAAGGCAACCGCCGCCAACTGCCAACCGCAGGACCGTTAGCTCGGCTTTTCACTTTCTCTTGCTCTGCTATGTCAGCACGTCCATGGGGCATGGGAGATCTTTAAATCCCATAACCCTTACATCATGCTTCTTAGTTTCTTCGGCTTCTTTCAAGACCCAGCTCAAATCTCTCCTTCTGCAGAAGGTCCTTCCTGATCTCCCCTGTTGCTAGTGCCTTCCACTTTCAGATCACCCTCCATCTGCTCTCGTATCTTCTTCACATGTCATCCCTCTCATTAGAACGTAAGCTCCTAGAAAGCAATGACTGTTCTTCTCTATGCTCAGCCCTTAGGTTAGTGCCTGGCACAGAGTAAGTGATTATTAACCAAAGCTTGTTGACTGACTGACATTCTGTCTTCATTTTCATTAGTGTCATCTCTGCTCCCTCATGCAGCACACTAGGGACTGGGATGAAGAGTCCAAACATGATAGTTCTGCTGTCACTGAGAGAGGAAATAGTTTGTTATAATAATCTTGACAGATTGTTTCTATTTTCTTCCCGCTTGTTGTTCTTCGAGTTTCATTCTTAAATGATTTCAGGATATTCTGGTTTAATTGGGTCTTTTTCTGCAAATTTGTTCTTCCTTCTACCTTTTCCTACTGTTTTATTTACAAATCTTCCACCATCCTCCTCCATAAGGTTTTTTTTTCCTATTTGGAGGGGGTAAGGCAGGGCAGTTGGGGTTAAGTGACTTGCCCGAGGTCACACAGCTAGTAAGTGTTAAGTGTTTGAGGTTGGATTTGAAGTCAGATCCTCCTGACTCCAGGGCCAGCGTTCTGCTCACTGCACCACCTACCTGCCCCCTCCATAAGGCTTTATAAACAAGTTTCTATTCTAAACTGGTGCTGCACTTGGTTGCTATATTTGGCAAGGAAACCAAATGGTTTGTGGGCTAAAGCAATTTCTTGACCCTTTGGGGATTTTTATAGTATTGACTGATTTACATTGGCTAAACTTCTTTAGGAAATGGTGACAGTCCTCTATTGATGACTTCTCTTTTATCCATTTCCCATTTTTCAGCATCAATATCATGTTTAAAAAGGTTAGGTTGGAGTTACTTTAATGGAACTCTATCATCTCATTTTATTCTTTCTTCTAATTGGGTATTGATTTTGGTTTTTGGTCTAACAAGCTCTGACTATACACAGACAGCTCATTCAGAAAACAGTATCCAGTCATCTTCTGACTATTAAAATTGAATCAATTTCAGTTTTTTGAAGACTATTCAATGGTCGCCATATCTAGTGCCTTTTTACCCCTTTTTGATTTAATATTTTATTTCCCCCAATTCAATGTAAAAAGTTTTAACTTTTTTTTTTCAAATTTTGAGGTCCAAATTCTCTCCCTCCCTCCTCCCTCCCGCCATTGAGAAGACATGCAATTTGACATAGACTATACATGTGCAGTCATGAAAAATACATTTTCAAAGTCATGTTGACTCCCCTTTTTGAAGAAAGCATCCCTGATACATAGAATTGAAGTTTCTGATAGTGTAGAAAACCTTTGTTGTCTTTAATTTCATATATACATACACAAACACATGTGCATGCATATATGTGTGTATCTATGTC
The DNA here is from genome assembly GCF_028583685.1 of Petaurus breviceps papuanus. Classification (NCBI taxonomy): domain Eukaryota; kingdom Metazoa; phylum Chordata; class Mammalia; order Diprotodontia; family Petauridae; genus Petaurus; species Petaurus breviceps. The sequence continues at coordinate 22,919,614 of NW_027185694.1, read as the reverse complement.
TAGATCTGTCTTTTCCTATGTCCATCTATTCATCAGTCACTGAATATTAAAGTATATGTTAGAGGGTCTTACTGAATTCTTCTTATATTTATCCTTTATCTCTCACAACAGACTTTGGTGTATAGGTTACAATTATCAATTAATTCAATCAATGAACAAGCACTCATTAAGAACCTATTATATGCTGGTACAAAGACAAAAATGAAACCATCTCTGCCCTCAAGGAGTTTACATGCTATTGGAATTATATTCACAATGGTCTTTTCCCAGATATTCACTATGATCATTGCAATATGAGATGATCAGGGGACCCATCAAATGATTTTTCTTGCTCCCTCTGGATGCAAGATAAAACCAACTCTGTTGACACTTATTTGCAACAACAACATTTACCTTTAGCTTTCTTTTTGTCTTTTAGTTATAGATAATGTCAGGATATGATTTAGTGGGTGATTCATTCAGTGGTCATTGGATTATGTTCTCACATGGAGAGTTAAGCTAAGTTAATGCTAACAAAGGATCTAAAAACTGTGATTCTTAGTACCTTTTACCCCTCCTCTCATCACATCAGTGCAGATGTGGAAGAGGCCTGCACAGGACTAAGGTCTGGGTTGTTATCAGGTTCAAATGACTTAATGGATACAAAGCACGTTTCAAACCTTAAAAGTGCCATATAAAGGTCAATTGTTATTAATATTATTATAATAATTTTTTGTCTTTAGGTCACTAGGTCTCCAGTCTATTAATTATTTCATTCTCTGACCCTTCTACTACATTTCTATTGACCTCAAGCAATGTTTACTGAGCAACAGAAGGTTGTATTGGTAACTGTTTAACACTTGGACTCTGCAGAAAAGGAATATACGCATACACACTTTTAAGTTTAATCTGCATTATTAATATTGTCTTAAGTCTAGACAATCAACAGAACAATAAATTAAGCCCTGATCTGTGGAGATTTCTGAGGTGTAAATTCTTAAGCTGAAAATTTAACAATGATCTCTAGCAAGCAGGTTAGAGCTGGCTCCAGCATACTTCTAAACCCTTTGAAATCTGCTCTCCTCAAATTCAGGGTACACAGGATCATGTCTGATCATGGTTTTTCCTCCTTTTCTGTCATGAACTCTATGATGGAGTAGTCATTTACCCTAAAAGGTCCTGTCATTCTTACTCTGGCAACTAGCTTCTCCTCATTGGTTAGGATTAAGTCCAGAATAGCAATTTTCCTTGTTGCTTTCTCCATCCTTTAAAGGATTTTATTATCATATAATCAAATAAGGAAATTATCATAAAGGCAAATCATAGACCTATCAGATTTTCTAATTTTGGTGGAGCAAGAACCAGTAATTATCTGGATAGTTGATGTCTGCCCATCACTACAACATCATTTTTTCCTACCAGATTTATTTTTAAAAATGCTTTATCTAATTCTTCATTCTGTCCAGGTGCTTTCTAATCTATCCCTAAACAATATTATTTGTTTCTATTAATTTGTCTCTATTAGTCTTCTTTGATTCTCCCTCTCTCCCAGGTCCTGGATTTACCTTCATGAATACAGAGTCAGCTAGGTAGTACAGCGGCTAGAGTGTTGGACCTTGAGTCAGGAAGATCTCAGTTCAAATACTGCCTCAAACATTTACTAGTTATGTGACCCCAGGCAAATCACTTTGTCTCTGTTTCTCCAAAATTTTCCCATCTGTAGAATGGGGATAATAAAAGCACCTTTCTCCCAGGATTGTTATGGGGCCACAAAAAGGTAATATTTTTTTAAAACCCCAAGAACTTTCAGACCTTAAAATGCTAGATGAACATTAGTTCTTATTATGAATGTATAATCTTATTTTAAAAAATCTTTTTTTTATTGATACCATTTGTTTTCACATCATCTTCATTTCTAAATATTTTCCTCCCTTCCCCTCCTCAACAAGCCATCCCTTATAATAAAGTTGAAAGGAAAGAAGGAAGGAAGGGAGGAAAAAAGGAAGGAAGGGAGGTAAGAAGGAAGGGAGGAAAGAAGGAAGGAAGGAAAGAAAGAAGGGAGGAAGGAAGGAAGGAAGGAAGGAAGGAAGGAAGGAAAGAAAGGAAGTTCAGCAAAATTAATCAACCATATCTAACAGAATAGGCAGTATTCAACACCTCTTACATCAGCACTGAAGGGAGGAAAGTATATTAGGAAGCATCCAATTTCTGATTTTGGTCTTTCTGTATACACTGTTGTAGTTATTGTGTATATTATTTTTCTAATTCTATGTACCTTACCCATTATCAGTTCATATAATCTTCCCATGCTTCTCTGAATTTTTCATATTTGGAATTTCTTATGTCATAGTTATATTCCAGTACATTCATATACCACAATTTGTTCAGCTAGTCCCCAATAAATGGGAATATACTTTGTTTCTAGTGTTTGTCACCACAAAAAACCAGGAATATTTTGATCTAGATGGGAGACTTGAACTGTCTTGCAGTATATGCCTAGCAGTGGGCTTTCTGGATCAAAGGGTTCGGATACTTTAGTTACCTTAAAAAAATAGTTTTTAGTATTTTTGTTATATAATGCCACTCCCTCCCTTTCAATATTCTGTTCCTTTTAATAGCTAGCACCTTCTATATTGCACGTTACAATTTACAAAATTCTGTACATATGATATTTCAGGTAATCCTCACAACCCTGTGAAGTAGGTGTAATCATTATCCTGATTTTACAGCTAAGTAAATAGAGGCTAAAAGATATCAGGTGACTTGTCCAGGGTCAGATAGGATTTCAAGTCATGTCTTCTTGACTCCACGTCTAGGGCTCTTATCCACTTGTCACCTAGCTGTTTCATATTCTTTTTGAATTAATTATCCCTTATCTGAGCCAAATTTGAGTTATTGGTTCCTTCCCACCAAATCTCAGTGATACTTCTGAAGTCAAATTTGCTTTCTTGCATTAGTTATGCATAAGCTATTCCTTACCAATACCTTGTACATTTATATATAGATATCTGAAGCCATGCCTCTCTTCTTTGATACTATCATCTGTGGGGGCAGCTAGGTGGTGCAGTGAATAGAGCACCGGCCCTGGAGTCAGGAGGACCTGAGTTCAATCTGGCCTCAGACACTTAACACAAGTTTCACCTTGGCCTGGCCTTCTCCTGGTACCATCCTGACAGTGAAGTGGAAAAGTTGGCTACTCTCTGATGTGGATCCTTCCCTTGCTGTCAATGGTGGCTACTCAGGTGGCTGTTGTTGCCATTGACACTGTGCCAAGAGGTGACACTGTTGTAATCCAGACCTTTAGAAACTCACAAGGTCAGGTACTCAGTGACAGACAAAAGAGGGGCAGAAAGAGGAGAGCCCTGCACAAGCTCACCTGGCTAAGTGCCCTTAACACTGGCTGTCATGCAAATGGGATTGCCATTATACTGAGGCAGACAAGGAAGGGCCGTCCTCCATCCCTAGCTGGTGTAACATCTTGTCACTGGAGAACTGCAGTCTAGAGGCCACTGGGGAATGGGGGGAGTGGAAATGGGCTCCTCTTCTAAAAAGTCCCCTGAGTTATCAGCTGCTCTGGCTCTGGATCCAGTTAGGGGACTCTCCTTCATCTCTTATTGTAAAGTACTTGAGCCATGCATGACTCATGGGATGGGCTCAGCCCAAGCTTCCCCCAAGGGGGTCACCAGGAATGGCAACTGCACATACTCCAAGGTGGAGAAAGACTCCCATTACGTGAGAAATAAATACTACAAAAACCAAGAGATAATCAAGGGACTCTCCCACAGGGATTATAGAAAAGGACCCACATTCAAATCCACAGACAGTCAAGAAAACTCATTTCCTATTGGGACTTAGTTCTTCTGAGTTATATTGTAGTACAGAAAAAATCCTTGTTTTTTCCTGGCATGATCTTTTCCTTGTCCAACAAACTGTCCGCCACTTCCCATCTCCTTTCGGCTACCACCTGTCTCTCCCTTAATCTTTTTTGGAACTCTCATGTCTAGATCTTCTAGGCCTGGAAGCTTCCAGGATAAAAATGTTCTGTTTCCTAGATCACTGGCCCCTGTGACCTCAGAGCTGGAAAACCAAGTCCACTCACTGGAGCAGGCTTCTATCCCTTCCTAGGAGCCGCACCGGCCCCCTCTGATGCCATCACTCCAGAGCTGTCAGAGACCCTCTGTTCTATGAAATGGAGACCACCCAGCAGCCTCCGTGAGAACCTTCGGAGAAGCCACACGCAAGATCATCTCGGACTTCTTCCCACTGTGGTCCGAAGACCCCCTCCAAACCTGCACAGTCCCTGGGATTCATTAGACCAGAGAAGGGACAAGAAGCTGATTTCCTCTTCCATGTTGTAGCCCTGAACCCCCTCATTCTTTGGGTACTTTCCTCCAAACCTTCCTTAACTTCTATGATTCTTGTCTGCTTCCCCTTCGATGTCCCCATCTGGGCACAGGTGCTACCCTCCGGGGTGCCTGGGTGCAGTGACCTTCGCTCCAGAGCAGCACAGAGCATGGCGGCCCTATCTGGGGCTAGCCTTTCCCTTTCAGAGGCCATGCAGGCCTTTTCCCCGGTCCCCAGCCTGCTTAATGTCTCTCTTTCCAGACTACTCCCGCCTGACACTCACTGCGTCCAGGCTTCCAGGCCTGGATGGCATCTCCTCTCTGTAGCCAATACTGCTCCTCTTCTGTAGAAACAGCCCTCCTTCTGTACTGCTCCCAGGGAATTCCTGATCTACTGAAATTCTGTGTGTAAAATGCTTTGCAAACTTAAAAAGAACTACCTAAATATCAGCTATTATTATAGCATGATGCTTCTTCCTAGCAAGAAGTGTGCAATCCTGGGAGACCAGGACTGCTTGTCCCTTTCGAATGCCACGCTCATACCTCCATGCCTTTGCTCATGTTTCCTTAGCCTGGAATGGCTAATCCCCTCCTTTCTGCCTCTCCACATTCTACTCATCCTTGAGGATTCAAATCCTGCCTCAAAGAATCATAGGTTTTCTGAGTTGGAAGGAACCTTTGAGGACTTCTAGCCCAGACATCCACCCTAAGCACACTGGAATCTCTCCAACATTGTCCTTGACATGTACTTGAACATTCCCAGTGAAATGGAGCTCATTATCTCATGAGGATATCCATTTCACCATTGGTTAGCTGTTACTGTTAAAATACTTCCTTACATCAAATCAAAATTCAGCTCATAACAAAATCCATCCATTAGTTTCCTCATCTGTTAAATGGGGATAATAATGGCAACTACCTCCAGGGTTGCTGTGAGGATAAAATCGTATTTATAAAATATTTTGCAAATTTTAAAGCACCATATACACCCTAGCTATTCATAATGCTAACAACTCATTTATATGCTATGTTAAGGTTTACACGGTGCAACTAGACAGTGCAGTGGATAGAGTCCTGGACCTAGAGTCAGGAAAACTCATCTTCCTGGGTTCAAATCTGTCCTTGAAGTGCCCACCAGAAATTATACAATAGAGCCCCCTTAAACCTGCTAGAGGGGACCCCTACTGGGTTCCTTGGAAACCACCTAAAAGGCTCCAATAGTAAATAAATGTTTCACCTGTGTTGCTAAAACATGACACAGATTCCCATGGATTCAGGTCTGTTATTCAAGGCTTTGTTAAGGGACTATGGCTTTGCTTCACTTTAGTAGAAATAATACTGGGAATGCTTTGCCTTAATGAGAATAATACTGAGAATGTTTTGCTTCAACAAGAATAATACTGAGAAAGTTTTGCCTCAGTAGACACAATGCTAAAGACATTGTACCTCTTAGAAACATATTCTGTTGCCAGCAATCACATTGTCTATAAAATTATGTCTACATCCTCAGACACTTACTAACTGTGTGACCCTGGGCAAGTCACTTCACTCTGTTTGCCTCAATTTCCTCATCTGTAAAATGAGCTGGAGAAGGAAATGGCAAACCACTCCAGTATCTTTGCCAAGAAAACCCCACATGGTGTCACAAAGAGTCAGACACAACCTTAACAATTAAACATCAAAAAAATGTTTGCATGGCACCTTCCTCACAATCCTGTGATTGTAGAGAAGAATATTCTCTCTTCCAGTTGACCATCCTTCAAATTCTTCAAAATAATGATTATATCTCCCTAAGTCTTTTCTCCAAGCCAGACACCCCAAGTTTCTTCAACTGTTTACCATGTGACCATTTAGCCGAGTCTCCATCACCCTTTGGACATGTGCCTGTTTATCAACATTCCTTACAAACCCAGAACTCACCACAGTGCTCCCCAGGTGGTCCAGTGAAGACGGAGGATAGCGGGCCTGACCATAACCTGCTTCATCTGGGATGTCCTATTTCTCTGCATGTAGCTGAAGCTCATACATAGCTCAGTAGAACATTGCAGAGTTGGAAGCGTTTTGGCCTTGGTGCCCGGAAGGCCTTGGTTCAAGTACCGTTTCTGCCATATACTGGCTGTGTGACCCTAGATGAATTGCTTAACTTCTCAGTGCTCTAGGTAACTGTGTAGGGAAGGATGCCTACTTGCTTTGGTTGAGGTTGTTTACTCCTAGGGAAACGCTCTTTTCCCATGAAGTCCCAGCTCCAGTTCCTATGCCCCTACAAGCAGGTCACATTTTGGTAGTCATAGCACAAGGCTGGATTTGGAGTTCATGTAAGATCTCTTTTCATTTAATTGGCTATTTTACCAGGTTTCCCATGTGAAACTTTTCTATTATTGTAGCCTGTTCTCTGAATTTCTATAGTGTTTCTCCACAATATTGGAATTGAGTATGATTGGTTTTTAGTTGTTCAATGTCTCTCCAACTGTACAAGGGGATTTCATAACTGTGTCTTAATGTTTCTGAAATGCTCCTCCCTGTGCTAAGGACATCGTAAAGGCTCGACAGGCTGAATGACCAGCTGGGATGTGAAGGCACACGAATGGAAGAGAAGGGGAACCTGGCTTCCGACACAGGAAGCATAAATGATGGCCTGAGGATGGGCTGGGTTGGCAGCCAGGGTCTACATCAGGGGTGGGGATTCAATCCAATCAACGCTTCCCCACCCTTGCTCTAGAGGGACAGGTCCTGGAGGAATGGGGGCCAACATAAAGGAAAGTCATGTGATTCCTCCCTGTCTTCTTAGTTTCACCTTGCCTGTCCGCTGGGAAGTGCTTCCCCACATCTGAAAGTCCATTTCTTAGAGTCCAGCTTAGTCAATTACCCTCATTGTACAGAGGAGGAAAATGAATCTCAGAGGTGAAATGATTTGTCCCAAGTCCCAGAAACAATAAATGTCGGATGTGTTATTTAAATGAGCTAAGGAGGTTTGGTAAAGGCCTAGTAGAGAGAGATGTCAGGCAGGACATCCCAAGTCAGGAAGAAGGCCCAGAGAACAGGAGGAGAGTGCCATGGGCATAGGGGGCTCCGAGGGAGAGGAGGACATTAGAACTCCCACTTGCCTAAGTGAGATCCCTTACTGGGCTTACCCAATGACAAGCTCCCCCAGAGAGCCATCACAAGATCCCCAAGTGGTCCAGCTGCGCATCTGGGCCAAGTCTGGTTAGGGTTCTGACCCCCTGGGCTAGCCTCTGTCAAAATATTGAGGGTGCATTGAATCCCTTCTTCAAGGGCTAGGCTGGGTGATCTCCAATCAAGGACCTGGAGACAGGTGGGCTCAGAGTGGGCTGGACATCGATGCCTCTAAACAGGACAAACCTGAAATGGGAGGAGTAGGATACAGGAAGATAGAAAATAAAGGGGAAACCCAAGAGGGATGGAGGCGTACGGGACTTGTGGAGGAGTGAAGGAAAATTCCAGGACAGACCATGCTAAAGGGGCTTTGTGGCTGCCCCGGGGAGACACGTGGGCAGAGAGTAAGCCTGAGGCACCCTGGGAACTAAGGGGTGAAAGGCCCCTCCAGAGCCTGCAGGCCTTAGGAGCTCCTGCCCTGCCTCAGTGTCCCCAGGGATTTCTTGCCTGCTCACTCTGGGGATATGGGTGCCAGGTGTCAGGAGGAGAGGAGGGAGCTGGGGCAGCAGAAGTCCAGGTGGTCCTGGAAGCCTGGGCCAGGGGAAGGGGGGGGGATTCAGGGTGTGTGGTTGTGCCTGGGTCCTCGGGAGGGGAGCAGACAGGGCCTGATATGTTATGGCAGGTCCCCCGCTGCCTGGAGCCAGCCCGGAGCGAACACTGCTGATGGCTTTAATTGCTTTCAGATTCGATAGCCCAGCCCGTGACAGGCTCCACGGTGCCACCCGCTGAACAGCTGCAGAAGAGCCCACTGGCCTTCAGCCCCCTCCCTTCCTGACCTGGACCCTGAACCCCCCACTCCTGCCAAAGCCCAGAGCCCACCACTTCCTATCCCCCCAATTACCTTTCCTCTACCTAATACCTTGCTTTGTGCCCAGCTCTCCCACACAGATCCTTTCCTCACAGCCCAGACGGCACACCTCCTCCCACCAACTTAGCTTCCCTCCCCCTCTACCTCGCA
>NW_027185694.1:22896620-22911150 GCF_028583685.1 Petaurus breviceps papuanus | reverse complement strand
AGTGGTGGTGGGATGATGGTTTGAGTTGGGGGTGGGGCGGGAAGCAGAGGCCAGAATGCTGGACTAGAGACAGGACCTAGAGAATCAAGGATGTCTAAGAATCAGAGCATCTCCAGCTGAGCTGCCCGACCCTTGCTTTCCCCATACCAAGTTGAAGCCTCACCCTCATGGAGAGATCAGATGAAATCACCTTTTGAGTCTCAATGAAGGGAGCTCTCAGACGGGAGTGTAGTGTTCATTCGGTCAGGGCACTGGTCAGTGCCTGGGTCTTCAGAGCCACGCATATGTGTAGGGGAGGGGCAAGGGGGCAGGTCCCTTTAGATAGAAGTTGCCTATTTAAGGCTCACCAGGATCTCCTTTCGTCCTAGGGCACAGCTGAGAGAACCCGTAAGGCACCAGGTGAATCTTACTGTCTGCCCTCCCATCCCAGGGGTCTTGGGGCAGGGGAGGAGGACATGTTGGATGAAATATTACCTTCCTGTCTCCTTCTGTAGCAGCCCACCAAGAGTACATTCAGAAGGAAGCGAGCATGGGAAGGAGACCTTTATAATGCCAATTGTGGAGCTACCTAGTTAATAGTATCCTACCCCCAATAAAGGGCAGGAGAAGAAGGGGAGTTAGGTGCATTCTTCTGGTACCACATTTCCTCCACGGAAGTAATACTGAATTCCCAAGGAAACAGGAGTGGAGGGGTGTGTGTGGAGGAATGGGGGCGGAGATAAAGAGGAAAACTTTTCTCTACCCCCACATCCCCCCCCCTCCCCTTTTCCATCTGTTCCTTCCTGGGTGACTCTGATAGGTTTAGACAAGGCCTCCTGAATGCAAAGATGTTTTGCCTGGAAAAATCTATTACAAGTTGCTATGAGAAAGACAGAAATTTTCTCCTTCTGTCTCCTTGTGCTGGTCTCTTGAGGTTCCTGCCCCAGGCCAGTCAAGGGGCAGGCAGAGGCTGGCCCTTCTGACTCCCTTCCCCCCTCCCCCCAACTCCTGCTTTCTCTTGTCTACTAGGTAACTAAAGCCAGCACAGACCTTTCTGGGCAGCCTTTGTTCTTCAAGGGCACTACCCTGTGCCCTCCATGTAATTGGTAGAACTGTCTTGTGCAGCCATAGGAGATGGGGGTGGCTCCCTTCTTCTTTACCTCCACTTCTCTGCTGGGAAGAACAGTCCCCTTAGGCCTGTCAGGGGTTCCCAGGGCTAAGAAGCCTGAACTCTCCCTGCTGGTGCTGGCAGCTGGCTCCTTGCCTCAGCAGCACAGCTTCTAGGAAGGAAGGGCACAGGGGCAGCCTCCCATAGGATGCCTCTGCTCATTTCCAAACACTGAGATCTCTGGATGCCCCAGACGTTCCTCAGCAATGCCCCCGAAATATGGCCCCATCTTTACAGCGGTCCCCAAAGGCCTTGGTCCCTGAGGTACTGACTGCCTCACTTCTCCTAGTCTTGGTTCAGCAAGTTCGAGAACCTGTGTTGTGGGAAGCCAGGCTAAGAACCATGGCCGCTCAGGGAACAGAAGGACCATGGAGCTCAGGGGCCCTGTGCCCTTAGGTCTGAGCGCATCTCTGGTTTGATCCTTCCAACAACCTCCGAGGTAGGGAGCGTAAGCATAGTATTCCCATTATATGGAGAAGGAAACCAAGGCTCGTGGTTCACACCACTCACACCATCACAGGATCAGTTAGAGCTGCCATCACCCAGTCCGGTCCTCTCCTTTTACAGATGAGGAAGCTGAGGCCCACAGATGTGAGATGACACGCCCAGAGTCACATGGGCATCAAGTGGATGAGAGTCCAGAGTCAGGGTGGAGCCTGAGCTTGACTGGCCCCCTGCTGAGTGCTCTTCTCCAGGCCCCATGATGCTGCTTCGTCAGTGTTTCCTGGTACAGAAAGTACCAGGAGCTTAGCTTGGGGCGACTGCATCTAGGATGGTAGCTGCAGGGTCACTCCCCACAGCTGGAGCTTCCGAGATGCCTGGCCAGTGATGATAATCACCACTGACATTTATGGACTGCTCTAAGGACTGCGGTGTCTTACACACGTTATCTCACTGGGAAGCACCCCAAGTGAGGAAGGCTGTGACTCACCCAGGATCATATGGCCAGGGTCACGGTTGGGATTCAGACCAAGGCTTGCCGGTTCCAAGTTCAGGCCATCAGGACTCCCAGAGGTCCTGGGTGTGATGGGAGAGGTTCATAGGCCCAATCTCCAGATCAGGAAGCCTGCCTTGGGGAGCTTTCTCTGAGGAGCTCGAGTTATCGTAGGCAGAAATGGGCTCTGGGAGAGCTCCGAGACCTGGAAAGTCTTGATCTCCTTCCTTCTCACCACACAGGCTGTTCTGTCTAGAGCTAGTGATATGAGGAAACCTTGAGCTGGGGTGGAGGTGAAGAGAAGAGAAGAGAAGACTCCAGGAGTTCATTAAAAAACAAAACTTTTTATTTGGTCCATTGGAGCCTGAGTCTGAAAACCACCCATGGAGACATATCATACAGGGATTACAGTTCTGATTTACAATTGACAAAATAGCCTATGTTTCATAAGAGCTGGACAGTATTTACAGGGTTAAAAATATTCACAGCTCAGAGAGAATAAAAGGAAATAAAAAGGAGAAAAGGAAGGGCAGATTATAGTGTTTTAGGTATTTTTGACAGATTTTTTTTTTAAAAAAAGGGAACCACAGAAACAAAGGTTTGGATGAGCTTGGCTCCCCGCTGCCAGGGGAGGGGGCAGCAGGTCTGATGAGGCAGTGCAGAGGTGGGGTCCTGCGGGAGGGCCAGGGGCAGGCACACCAGGACTGGTGAGCCTCCTTCCCATTCCTCCCTCCGGCAGGGAGCCCGGGCTCAGACATTCACAAAACAGACACCAAAGAATTAAACATCCCACTGCTGCACCCCACTCTGGGGTTGGGGGCACAGGGAATGCTGGGGGAAAAGGGCACATCTGGGGAGACAGGAATAGGGAGGGTGGTGGAGAAAGCAATTGCTGGGGTACTACCAGTCACCTGGGCCCCGAGTCTGAGACTCTATCCCCACCCCCACCCCAGAGGCTAGATTTTTCACCCTGGGCTTCCGAAAAAAGAACTGGGGCTTGAGTATGAGAGGATTTTGGTAACCTAATGATAGCAAAAGGCCCTCTGCAAAATGGATGCTGGGGACAAGACTAACGGGTGTACCAGGTGAACCCCCTGGCACTGGGAGCAGCTAGGTGGTGAAAATGGGATCTGATCTGGGGGATATCCAAATGCGTGAAGCTGGGAGCTATGCTACACTGTGACATGCTTCTATTTAATACTTTTCTGAAACCTGAATTATTATTCTGAAGTCTTTATTGAGCCTGGCACTAAATCAGGCCCCTGCCCAACAGGACGCCAGGCTGGCTAGTCTCAGTAGGAGCCAGAGCCAAGTGGAACAATGACTCAAACTGGACTTTCCTTTTCCCCTGCTGCTGGGGCCCAATGCCCAGAGAGGGCCCTGGGTTTAAAAACATAGCACCTATGGAGTCGTGGAGGGGAGGGATGCTAGTGTTCACAAGTGCTAGTTTCACTGAGTACAAAACTTTAAACCTCATGGGACTGGTGGCCCTATCTATTTTGTGTTTCCAAAAGGACACAGGTTTCTAGGGCCCCCAAACCCTCCAGGAATCAGGACGGGGGCCAGGACATGGATGGCCCTGACACGCTGGGATGGCAGGTTGTTCTGAGTCGGAGACAGGCCTGGCTATTGGCTGCAGCTCTGGGCAGCCGACGTCGGGGGCCGGGGGGAAAGACTGGGATGGGTTGGAACTCACGGATCCCAGTGGAGTTCCAGGCCCACAGTGAACAGATATCCGTCCCACCATGAGCCTCCAGCCTCTTCCCCAGATGGGACAGATCTCCCATTCCAGCCCACTCCCTTCCCCAGGAGGTCAGAACACACCTGTCAGCCCTAACATCCTGGGCTCACAAGGCAGAAGAGTTTGCTTAAAGGTTCGGGAAGGTATTTCATTAAAAACAAAATGATCCACAATTGGCAACATGGCCCCTTAGGGATCCTACAGACATTGTCCCTCCCACCCCTACCCTAGGCCAATTCGCTGGCACCACAGCCTCTCCCCACCCCAGGGAAGGTGGGAGCAGAAGGGAGGCCCTGTCTCTCCACCCTCAGGGCATGGCTTCTATCCTAGCACTGCTCTCTCTGGGAGTTGCATAGTATCATTGGTGGGGATGGGAAGGGAAGGGGTCATGAGGAGGGGCGAGAGAGGACCTTCTGTTGAAATCCAGGCCTTTGGACTCCCCATTTTTTATTCCCATCTCCTTTACATAGATAATTTTGTTCTGGTTTACTTAAAAGTTTCAAAATACAGTTCTGGGCCTAGCTTCTGTCTTCCTGCTCAGCTGCTGACAAACCCTCCCCACAAAGCATGTGAAAAACTAGGATCCTTCAGGACCCTAGTCCTGGGCATTAGGTCCCTGTTACCTGGGTGAGTTGGGAAGCGGGAAGAGGGAGATGGCTGCTGTATCCCTGAAAGGAGATGAACCAGGGAAGGGGAAGGAGGAGGTGAACTTGGACCTGAAAGCTCTGAGCCAGGCACCTCCACTGCAAGCCTTCCTTCCATAAACACTGAAATGCCTTAGATCCTGCCCCCAGGAGTATTTTGGTTTTGTGATTTGAAATCCTGGCTAAAGTTTTCAAGGGGAAGGACCCCTAAATTCCCATGACAGAAGAAACTAGAAGAGGGGGTCAGAGGGGTATCTCCTCCAGCCCGCTCTTGCTCCCCAGTCCTCATCCCCTCGTTTCTGCACCCAGCTAGATCTCTAGCAGCTTCCCAGGGACTGGCCACAGTGGAGACAAGCAGCGTCTTCATTAGAGGTATTTTGTTTTGCAGAAGCTGATGCCATGGCTGGATCCTGGACCATGAGGGCTCACCACCACGTCATGCCTCTGGGCCAGCCACCTTCAGCTCTCCACTCGATCAAAGCAGGAGGATGTCAGAATCAGGAGGTTGGTAATGCCCACTTCAGGCTTCAGGACTATGTCCCTTGGATGGGGATCCTGAGATTTCTAAGGTTCAAGCATTGTTAAGTCCCTGCCCCCTACATCTTCCGAGTCTCCCTCATAAAGTGCATGCAACTAGGGGGAGGGGAAGTGATAGGAATCCCAAGCCCAGTTAGTCTGATCTCTCCCGATCCACCCTAGGGCAGAATCAGAAAAGAAAGACCAGGGCATGGGGCTTCACTTCAGGTGTGCTGGCTCCAAGGCAGAGACTCCAGAAGAACCCTTAGAGTAATCAAGAAGATGAGGGTGTGGCTGTGGGTGAGGGAATGGGAACAGAGAGGTCAGGAGGTCGGTGGGTTCTGCTGCAATGGAGAGCAGAAGGGGCTGGGAACCGAAACAAACTGAGAAGGCATGAAGCAAGGAGAGGCTGGGATGGGGGAAGAAAGTGAGGTGCCCTTAGAAGGGCAGAACAGGGGTCATAGGGGCCGGGGACCATGGAGCCCAGCAACCTCAGGTGTGAGCAGAGGATTGTGGGTCCCTTTGGTGGACATCCAATCATTGAGGAAGGCCTGGGCAGCCTTTCGATGAGCCAGGCGGTGTGTGATGGAAAAGCCGGCATTCCCTTCCAGCTGGGAGAGGATCACCAGCACCTGCCTGAAGGAGAAGGACCAGATGATGGAGCCAGACAGAATGGAGGAAATTCCTGCCCTCATCCTTGTCATGTTGGCACCAGGGACTGACAATGCTCAAGGTTTGCTCTGAAGATGAGGGGCTATGAAAAGCAACCCACTGAGGATACTAGGACACAAGCCCAGAAAGCGCCCTCCTTGTCTTCGTCCCCAGGAGGTCTCCTGTTCAGGGAAGGGGCCAAGGTTTAACAGGATGCTGGCAGCCAGCGGGGCCTCACCTGTGCAGGGGTGGGACACTGTCCTGGGTCTTGAGGCTGCCTCGGGTGGAGACTACATTGAAGCTGTCGGTACAGTCACATTGCACATGCAGGTAGGACTTGGGATGACGGTTCTCTACGACCACAATCAGGCCCGCCCAGCCATGCGTCAGGTAGTAGCAGGTCATACCCTCCCGGCCCTAGGGCAAAGGGGGGATGGCATTTCTCCCATATCAGTAAGTCCTCCTCTCCTCCCTACTCCCCATCCCCCAACGAATGACAGAGGAAGGGGAGGGGGCAGTGGAACTGGCGCCTGGGCAGCTCTGGCTCTGCAGGACCACCCAAGTCCACAGCTATTCAGCCGGTGCCCTCTCCTGGCCTTCTGAAGAGCTGCATCCAGGGAGAGCAGAACCAGAGAAAGCAAGCACTATTAAGAGAGGTTCGACACCATTTAGTCCTACTTCCTAACCTTCCAGAGAAGTAAACTGAGGCCCAAAGGAGGGGGTGACACAGCTTGGAAGGAGCAGAGCCTAGATGTGAAGCCAGGTCTATTGGCTTCCCAGTGTTCATCACGGACATCACACGTGAGGAGAAGGTCCTGCGAGGGAGTCAGCCCTCTGGCTTACTGGGGCACACCGAGAGGCAGGAAGCCCAACATTAACTGGTGGGAGGACGGGCAGCCCCGGTCAGCTCTGGGGCTCTTCCTCTTTCCCCCCTGCATCTAGTACCTACCTCATGCCTTTCGCCCTTGTTCTCAGTCAGGAGGATGATGGCATCGGCCAGAGTGGTGGGCTGGGCTTCAATCTGCTCCACCATGACCAGTCTTGAGCTGTAGATAGCCAATATGTGCCCAGGAGGTTCTGGGGCACTGCGCCCTACTCCTCCTGTGGGGCTGGAAACTGGGCAGGGGCAAAGCAGTGATGGGAGAGGCCTGAGTGAAGGCAGACATTTCAGCTTCTCCATCCCCTGCATACCTTTCCCATCTACTACTGGGGACATATCCAGTTCTCGTGGTCAAGGTTTCCTTGCCCCCCATTCCCTAAGTCCACCTACTCTGCTGGAATAAAAGTGAAGCAAAGGTAGTGTCTCTAAAAAGAGGGAGATTCTTTCCCCCTTGGCCCAATCCATCCTACACTGTAGGTTACCTCACTCCCCTTTCCTGGGCTCTTATCAGGCATCCTAAGAGCCCCTCAGACAAAACTAGAACTCCTGATGTCAACCACCTCCAATCACAGATAAAGGCCTAGAAAGGACCCTGGGGGTCACCAACATTTCCTTGAGGAAGTCTGTCTATGCTAAGAGATCCTGCTCTGGGTCTTTGGCTTTTATCACTCTGGAAACTTCTAAGCAGACAGATACAGGGATGGCTGGCAATGTGGCAGTTTCAAAATCCTGTTATTTGGACCAGTGGATGTTTTCACACATCCTCTGTCCCCTGGTCTAACCAGGGCCCCCTATGTGGCTAAAATGGATTTCCACCATCCTTTGGATCCCCACACAGCATTCAACATAGGATCCGACACCACAGAGGAGATGCTCATCCCATCACCATGATCTCGGCTCACATTCATATAGCACTTTATGGTTTACAGAGAAAGAGAGGCAGTGAAAATATTAATATTTCTACTTTACAGACTCAAGAGGATATGACTTGCCCAAGGGCATAAAGTTAGTAAGAAGCAAAGCTAGATTCAAACCCATGTGATCCTCCCTCAAAAATCACAGAATTTTCAAACTAGAAGGGACCTTGAGACCAACTGATCTAACTTTATTTAACCAAAGAGGAAACTAAGTCCCAGATGAGTTAGATAATTTGACCTAAGTCACCCATTCACCATGTATTTGTACCTGACTGACAGGTTCTTGTCCTATCTTCTCTGCTCCCTTACCTGCATCACCCAGTGCCCTCTCCCTGGCTGCCTAGGGCCACATCAGAAGCAGAGCTGCTGTTCTCCGTGGGTTGGGAGGCTGCCCAAGGCCGCTCCTTACCCTGAGCTGTTGAGGCGGGGCTCCAGTGGTTGAAGGCACAGCACACAACTGCATACTCCCCTGGCTCCAGCATCACATCACAGTTCACAAACTTCTTCACTGCCCGTTTGCTGTGGGCTAGGAGTCGGCCCAGGCTTAGCTTATTCCCGCTGCTGAAGGTTGCTCGGAACACCATGATGCACAGGTCCAGGAGGTGGCTGTCAACAGTGTCTGACCGTCTGGAAGGGGGTGGGGAGGGGAAGCTCTGGTCAGGATCCTAAACCTCCTCTGTCCTGGGGAGAATGCCACACTAGAGGGCTCAGGGAGAGGCAAGCCAGGGCTGACTAAATGGCCACAATGATGCCACCCACACCGAGGAAGAAATCTTGCAGGTAAATTCCCCAGAATGCCTCACCAAGCTGGGCCTCAGAGGCATTTTGGTATGTCCCAGGAGCCCAGAGCAGAGCTCATTCTACTAACTACTGGCTGCTCTCAATATTTTCTCCTATCCTGAAGTTTTCCTAGATACCCTAATTCTTATCTCCCAAACTTTCATGCAGAAGTAAAATCAAAGGTAGCCAAGATCTGAAGCCTTTCCACTTTCCTATCTCCTCATCCTACTCTTAAGCTCTTAGTCTCAGTGGTATATGGTAACCCTGGGGAGGGAGGGTAAGTAGTGTTAACAGAATCAGGAAAACAGAATGTCTGCAGAGCAGCTCCCCATGACCCCTGAACTCCTTCCACACCACCTGGCCTGGCACCTACCTGCTCCCCTCCTGGAAAAGAGCAAACTCCAGGGTGGCTCGCTCTAGCACAGTCAGGGACGTCACCATGATGGGCCCGCTGGCCTTATTGGGGAAGGCCCCTTGCACCCGTACTTCATGCCAGTCGGAATGAATCTTGCAAATATCAACAGAATCAAAGTACCTGCAGAAAGGAGGGTGACATTGAGAGAAGGTAAAATCATCTGGGGGCTAATCTACTGACCATACAACTCACTATACAAGGCTTGACAGTAAAACCACAAAGATCTTTGGCCTTTTCTCCATGGGGATGATGGTATAGCTCACTTCTCCGGGCTCTTCAGAAAATCCAGAGAGGGCAGCCTAGAGGTTCTCACCAATGCCATCCACAGCGACCCCTTATTCCCTGGGAAGCAGGAGCCCCCATGATACTGAGACCTAAGATTTGCCTTTTCTCCTCCATTCTATGTGCTACCAATCTAATCCACACCTTTATCACTTCATATAGGATAACAGCCTCCTAACTAGTGAAGAGGCCTCCAATTAATCTTGCACATGTCGCCAATTTAATTTCTCATGCATACCTTCAGTTCCTGCACCCCTCCCCCAAAGCCCCCTTGCTATAGTTTTGTAGGCAATTAAATCAATACAATTCTTGCTACTAGAAAGAATGTCAATATGTTCCCCAAAGAATCCAAAAAGCATTCTTATGACTTTCCAAATCAAAAAACCCCTCCTTGGATAGCACTTTTCCCCCCCTTTTGGAGGGCAATTGGGGTTAAGTGACTTGCTCAAGGTCACATGGCTAGTTTTTGTGTTAAGTGTCTGAGGCCAGATTTGAACTCAGGTCCTCCTGACTCCAGGGCCGGTGCTCTATTCACTGTGCCACTTAGTCGCCCCCATGGATCACACTTTTCATGTATGTATTGTCTCTTTCTATTAGAAAGTAAGGTTCTTGAGGGCCAGGACTGTCTCATTTTTTATTTGTACTCCCAGGGCTTAGCACAGTGTTTTGTGTATAGTAAACACTTAATAAGTGCTTTTCCATTCATTCACTCACTTATTCATTCTACTTAAACATTCCATGGCTTTCCAAGTGCAAATTCCTCAGCCTAGTTTTCAAGACATTTTATAGCCTAGCCTTCCCCACCTATCCTAATTCATGTTTAATATAGTATTTTAAGGTTTATTAAGCAGTTTTCCTCCATAACCCTGTGAGTTGGATAGTTCAACCTTGATTCTGCAGATGAAGAAACTGAGGCAGAAGGAAGTTAAGGGACTTGCTAGTCAAAGAATAAGAATTGCCACCCCCACCCCCCGAACTTTTAAGTTGTCAAGAACCTGGGTGGCCATACAGTCCAACTGTATGCCTAAAAAAGAAGTCACTTAGGCAATGTCAGACCTCTCTCAGGTCTTGTGATTCCAGATGTAAAATTCTTTCCTCCAGATTCCATAACCCAGCCAATCTCTGTCTCTGTCTCTCCCCCCCATCCCACCCAGCCATTCCAGCCATTGCCTACCCTGCTTCTTGAATATGCCAGGCTAATTTCTGTTCCTGTGCTTTTGCTTCCACTCCCCAAATAGGTTTTCTGCTTTCTCATGGCAGGAATCACGTCCCTTTCCTCCTTCCTGTCTTCTCAAAAGCACCTAACCCTGCTGGTTACTTGTAAGAAGCTAGGCCCAGAACTCTCTTTCTCAATCTAGTTCAATAAGCATTAATAAATTACAGATACAGTGCTATGGGCTAGAGCTCTCCAAACAAAAGTGAAAACTAGCTCTTGTCCTCAAGGAGCTTACACTCCGTTATAATGAGACCTGTAACCTGGTAAGTAAACATAATAGGGGAGAAGGGAAGTGAGAAGTAGGAGATGGAGAGAACCAGGCTGTAAAAAGCATCCCATGCCAAGGTGGGGCATTTGTGCCTCCCACTAGACTGCAAGCTGCAGGAAGGCAGGAGCTAGGCTACATTCTTACCTGTCCTTCTCTATCCTACCAGCTCCAAGTCTAGGTTTCTCTAAGAGAACAGGTACCCAATAAATCTGGGTCTTTCTTGCCCCTTGCAGATGCTGCCATTCACCACCAGGTGGTGCAAGGATCCCAGGTATAAGCCTCATGGGGGATGGGCAGAGGGAGAACTTCTGCCAGGTGCCCCCGATTCATTATCTAGACTTGCCCATCTGGTGGCCTGCAGTTCAGAGGCCCGTGTTTTCCTACCCTAGGGAAAACAGAGCTCCTCACTAGGATGGATCAAGAAACAGCCTAACGGTCCCTCCCTCGCTACCCTCTCAGCCCACACTGGGGATGTGAAGCTCTCGTATTTTTCACCCCTGTGTCCTACTGAGTCAGAGCTTTCAGAGACTGGAAACAATAATCCCGTCACTCTGACCTGGAATCTGCTGCCTGGCCCCGATACACTACTGTAACATCACCACCCCACCCAGTCATATGAGTTTTGGCTAGCAAACTCCTGGCTTGCCACAAGTATGTGAGTCTGTCCTCCAACCCTCGCCCACCCCCAGAATGGCCACACCTCTCCTCTTTGTGCCAGACCTTAAAGGCCTGGACGTCCCACTCCAGCTATTAGCTTTTTTTTTCTTTTTTGGAGGGGGCGAAGGCAGGGCAATTGGGGTTAAGTGACTTGCCCAAGGTCACATGGCTAGTAAGGATTAAGTGTATGAGGTCACATTTGAACTCAGGTCCTCCTGACTCCAGGGCCGGTGCTCTCTTCACCGTGCCACCTAGCCGCCCCTAGCTATTAGCTTTTGCACAGAGGAAAGAGAGGCTGCTACCATGGCTTGTCTGGTGCCGTATGTGGCACGGATGGCTTTCCTAGCTCTTGGAGGGAGGCACTGTTTCAGCAACTCAACATTTGTATTAGCCCCAGTATACTGTGCGAGCACAAACAAAAGGGAACAGGCCTGGCCCACAGAACTCACAAAACATGAAGCAGGGAGCCTTGGCCCTTGGGCTGGGACCCGCTGCTCTGACTGGGAGATGCCTTGGAGACCAAAGGCCCCAAATTAGCCAGTGAGGTACCGTGTCCAATCCTGATCCACCTAAGGACAGCCTTGGGAGAGGGTCTATCCATGCCCCGGCATCCCCTGCACCAGACAACGTGTGAGGCAACCTTTCACAAAGGGCTCTGATAAGCTCTCTGGGCACTCACTCCTTCACAAGGCTCTGAGGACAGGCAAAAGGGAAAGGGCAGGAAGTGTTATTTTCATCGGGCAAATAGGAAGATTGGCAGCCATGCCCATCCTGAATCGCAGCTCACATCTCTAGCCAAACACTGCTGCTGCTGAGTGTTCAAAGACAGGGGCAGCCTTTTGGGAGCACGCAGGTCCTTACTCCTAGTCAGGGTATAAACTGGCTCCACAGACAACAGGAGGCTTCCCCAAAGTTTTGTTTCAATTTAGCCAATTCAATAAAATATTTACTGAGCACCTACACTAAGCCTCTCCCCCAAATCCTGGGTGATGCACCAGGGAAGGAGATGTGCTCAGCTACTCTCTAGGTAACGATTCTGAAGCTCTGAAGCACCCTGTGCAATCCAGCTCAGTCTGACATAAATTTCCTCCATCTCAGCAACTCACTCACCTCATGAAGTCATTGTACTCCATCCAGAAGACCCCCTCACTGCTGCCATGGGGCATGAGATCATGGCGCAGGTGCCCAGGCCAGTGAGGCCATTCGTCTGACCAGCTGCCATTCCAGGAGAATCGCCCCCAAGGGTTCCGAAGTCGCAGGAGCCTGCAGCAGAGTGTGACAGATGAGGATTGCTGGACTGCTGGCCACCTGAGACACTCACCGCCCCCCCCCCCCTACGGCAGCAGGTCTTGAGAAGCTGTCATAAGTTATTAAAGTCCTGGGCTCTAGAGACAGGTTATTTCAGAGAGCACATTTGTACCCTCTGGTCTTCAGGACGGTTTGGGTAGCGAGCTCCTCTGCCCCTCCTTACTCCTTGGTGTGTAATTCAGTACTCCATCAGTACTCCAGAAGCTCTAGCCCCTTCAGGTACCCTCTGGAGGCTTAGGCTCATGGGGTTTTGCCTGGTTTTTGCCATTTCTTTCCTCATGAGGCAGGGTCAGGGTCCCCTGATGCACTCACCTGAAGCCCTGGACATCTCGGACATCCAAAATGGAGTAGGCGTGGCGGGGGCGGAGGCCCATGCTCTCGTAGGCTGCATCATCTACCTTCATGTTACCCCCTCCACAAGAAGCACCCATAAGGAACCTAGAAGCAGGGACACAGCACAGCCCATGCTGACGGGGCAGTGCCAGCTTCAGCCAGGACAGGGCAGCTGAGAACTGCCAAGTCCCCTGTCCCACGGCAGCATTTCTGGGGAATAGTGGGACTGCGGGCCCTTGAACCAAGAGCTCTCTCACCGCACAAGTGGGAGTTGTTCTACCTTCCCCTAGCCCCAAGAAGGCACCAAAAAGGCTTTCTGATGCTGTACTGTTCCACAAGATGTAGCCATCTGTATGGTAATCTCAACATTGAGACAGTACTGTGTGGTCTATGGGTGGCACTTGTTAAGAGCACAAGTTCCAAAAAGGCAACCTAGATATTGAATAGTCCTCTAACCTCTATGAGACAAGCTGGGCATGATAATAGCTGGCATTTTCCCAGCCTGCCCAGATGGTTTTCTAAGATTCCCTGTTAAGCTTCAAAGAGTTTCCAGAATGAAGACTGCCATCCTCCAGACTCCTTTTTACACAGGCTCCAACGCCAGGATGACCAGAGGTGGCCCAGAGTCACTGTTGTTCAGGAACCTCATCCCCAATCCAGAAGGCAGCACTGGTTATATTGCAGCCATGAAGCTAGTTTTGTGCCCAGGACAGTTCCCAGGGCTACAGGATTCCAAGTCCAAGCCTGCTCAGGAAGGGCACAAAGCAAGAAAGAGGGAGATGGCAGAAGGTCCCTACTGGACCAATCTCCCTGGCTGTGTGGATTGGTGTGAATGTCTGTCACTGAGGGCTGTCAATGCTTCAACAAAAGCTAGTTCCTGCTCCTTTTATAGCCAAGGAAAGCCAGGTGCTGAAGAAGCTGTGTGATGTGTTTTGGCTCACATCAGAGACATTACAGGAGGATCAGAAATCTCGTTTCCAACTCTTCTAGGCAGCAGGAAGGGCTGCATCCTCCCAGGACCCCTGGAGCAAGGAGCCAGAGATTGCTCCCCTCAACACTCTGCAGATGGCAGAACTGAGGCCCTGAGGGATAGAAGAACTAATTCCCTACAGATCACCAGGAGAAGAGGAACTAAATTCAACCCCAGTGTCTCAACTCCCTGACAAATGAGGTAGAGACCTTTATCAGGTACTGACTAAAATAAGTCAGTGGATGGCTGCCCAAAGGCAGCCTGTCTTAAGTGGAATGTCTGACTCTGTTCTTCCCCTTTCTGCAAACTCATCATATGGGAACTTTCTGCATTTTCTCTTGAGATTTCACAGACAGGAGTGGGTATAAAGATCCTAAAATCCCCACTGCTCCCTAGAAGAGAAGCCTCTTGAACGCAGGAGGAAGTCTATTCCTTCCTGTTGATCCCACCACATTATGGGCATCAGCCTGTGTCCTTCATGCTGCCCTAGCAAAGACCCGGTCCCACAGTCTCCAGTGACGTATCTGACCTCTGTCTACTTGGGGGCACCATCAAAGGTTTTAAAGCAATGCCAGTTTCCCCATCCCCATCTCCAGTCTAGGGGCTTTGTCCAGCCCACACTCTGGCCAGAGGACGAAGCCCTCATTTGGCTCCTGCGTATGCACTAGTTAGTGGCTCTTTCTAAAACCTCCCCTTGATCTGTTTCTTCAGTGTAGTTGGAAACATATTATTAATGTGTTAAGAACACAAATAAAGCAAAGTAACTTTCCTTAAAACAAAACATACTCACACACACTCACACTACACACAGTACACACACACATGCTACACACACAGTACACACATGCACACAAATGCCACACACCACACA
>NW_027185694.1:22877739-22896610 GCF_028583685.1 Petaurus breviceps papuanus | reverse complement strand
CACACTACACACACTCACATTCATGCTACACACTCATGCTACACACACTACACACACATGCACACTACACACACACTATACACACTCATACTCACCACACTACACACACGCACACACACGCACACTACACACTCACATTCACACACACACACACACACACTCACGCACATGTCCAAGCGGCATCTTGCCAAAGCTCATACAATGCCCTCCATCTCCAGATTTCTAGCTCTTGGGGGTGTTCGCTCTAGCTTCTCAGCCCCAGCCCCTCCCGCCTCCTCTTACCCAGCCTCCTTAGAACTCAGCATTTTGGCCCAGATGAGGTCAGTGTCAATGGGCTCCTCCCGGGGGTTAGTGGAGCTGACCTGCAGCATCAGACTCTCGCAGGGGGCGCCAGTGAGTGTGGCCAGGCCTTCGATGGCACGCCCAGCCTGGAGGGCAAAGTACGAGCCATGCAGCTTGGCCAGAGCCTTCTCCATGAGAGCAACCCACAGCTGTTTCCTCTGGGCCTGAATGGAAAGATCAGTGTAAAGGCACTTCAATGGCACAGCAGGGGCTAAAGTGCTGGTGTCCCCTCTATCAGCCATGCTCCCCTAACCCTAAAGAATCCACCCCCAACTGGCAGCCACGAGACTCCCACTGCTTGCCTCAAAAGATTATGTTCACCTGCCCTTTCTGCTACCTCCTGGGAAATGACTGACAGGCCTCTCTGGGTGGCCCTTAGGTAATCTCTCAAGCCCTCTCTGCTTGTAGGAGCCCAGTGGCCTGGCAGGAAAGGGAGAAGAGGGGGGCACTGACCTGAGAGAAGAGAAGGTACCCACACTCGTCACAGGGCAGCATGTCATCAACCAGCACTGTGGTCCATGTGCCATCCTTGCACAGCCGAACCTGGTATGCCCCTTCTGGACAGAGAGTACGGGTGATCATGACCTTCTCCACCAGCTCTGGGCGCTCAGCCAACACTGCCAGGGCACTGAGGAACCTGTCAAAAGGGGATGGCTCAGGCCAGATCACTCCTGAGCCACCATACCCTGTCCAGCCCACTCCCCTGTCCCTCGGAAGAGATGCAGAGCCCTGACTATTCCAGCATCTAAGTGGGTAGGTTATGGAGGAGATGGTAGCAAGGGGACCCTGGACTCTCAGCATCCCCTATTTCACTCACTAGTTTGGGAGTTGTTAACCTTTTTTATGTCATGCACCCCTCTGGTTATCTGGTGAAACCTGTGGAGGACCTCTACTCAGAATAAGATTTTTTTTTTTTTGCCTTTTGGAGGGCAATTGGGGTTAAGTAACTCGCCCAAGGTTACACGCCTAGTGTTTTTATGTGGGTGTTAAGTGTCTGAGGCTGGAACCGAACTCGGGTCCTCCTGACTCCGGGGCCAGCGCTTTGCTCACTGTGCCACCTAGCCCTCCAAGAATAAGATTATTTAAAAGAAGACATTCTTAATGGAATTAAGTGCTAAATTCCAGTAAGAAGTTACTAGAAATAAAGACGTAATTGTTTTCCCATCCAAATTCAGGGATCCCCTGAAAACTATTTATCCATGGACCCCTTAGGTTCAAAGACCACAGGTTAAGAACCCCTCTCTCTTCAGACTAGGAATTCAGCAGCCAATTGAACACCAGAGGCTGTGTAACTACACACAGTCATTCCAGACCAATGCAGTGTCTCTGGGTCCTTTTCTAGCAAGTCTTTACAGGTAAAAGGATGACAGGCTCTAGGAAAGAGCACCCTCCAGCTTGCAGACTAGAATCATAACAAGCCAGAAGCAGAAGAGATGTTCAAGATCATCCTATTCCCCTCATTTTATAGAGGGGGAAACTGAGTCCTAGAGTGGTCAAATAACTTGCTCAAGGTCCTGGAGACAGGACTAGAAGCCAGGTCTCTCGAGTGCTTTTTACCCCACACCACCTTCAAGACTAAGAGACCACGAAGCTGGCTGCTCCCAATGGGAGCGTGTTGTTGGGGGAGCTGGGCAGGAGTCAGACTGCTGGTAAGCGTGAGTTAATCTTCTTCACTGTAATGTAGAGGAAGTGGATCCCTCACTCCCAAGTGCCAGCAGGAAGATCACTGCCAGCATGGGGGATCCCAGATTCCCAGAAAAGCTATCTTAATTTCCTGGCTTAACACTTGATAATTCATCTCATAGGATCATAAACCCTGACAAACCTTGAGGCTAAGGTAGCAAGAAAGATCTGTTTCACATTGAGTGGTGGCAACAGAGAGCACTAGCATCCCTCTCCAATGCCAAGGACTATGTGGGAAGGCGATCCCTTACCAGCAGTTCCCCAGGAGCCCCTGCAGGATGTCGGAGGGCCGGGGTGTCCGGAACACTGACCAACTGACTGTCTGGTCCTTGAAAATGCTACAGTTGATTTCATGAGGTCGTAACCACTGCTTTACCCGCTGCTGGACACTGTCCCCTTCAGGGAAGCCCACAGACTCAGGACCAGGGGGGAAGCTGTCATCCACGAAGTTCACTTTGTTCTGAGAAGAAGAAAAAACAAAATCCAAACACAACTACACTCAGGGGCTGGCAGTATTGGGTACCAGAATACCAAGCAAGACCTGACACAAGGTGTCATGCCTTGAGAAACAAAGCAGCCTCTGCCAAACAGCATCTTGAATATATTTCCTCTGATCTATGCAGTATCTCTGCCTTGGGATATTGGGACAGAGAGGAAGCAGGCTTCCCAGGGTTGCCAGGACTTACCACCTGAGAAGCAGTCTCTGTGGGATGATTCAAAACAACAATTGCTTGTATTTGTACAGCTTTGTACTTCCCAAAGCAGTCATATGCACAATTTCATCTAAGCACAACAATACTACAAATATAATTTCTTTTTTTCAGATGGGGGACTAAGATGCAGAAATGTTAAATGACTTGCCTGAAGTTACACATAAAGTTAGCAGTGGTAGTTTACTGTTCTTCCTCCTGCCTGAGACTCAGGGGGCGGATACTAGGCTCCTCTTTAAGTTCTTATCTCAGGTACAAAGTAATCTTGGAGACACTCCAGAAGGCCTCACCCTAAACAAACTTTCTTTACACAGAGAAGTCGCATCTCCATTTCATAGAGTGAATACTGGCAGAGAAAGATTGATATTCAATATTTCTTCTTGATACTCTTTTCTTCCAATCTCCCTAAACCTTTCTCTCTCTCTCCTTGCCTCTCTCCTCAGGCCTTACACTTCTCTGAATATACTGAGGCCATCCTTCTAAAGCTCCCTTTTCTCCTTAAGTCTATACTTCAGATCACTTCTACATCAACTCTAACTCTCTCCCCCTTCGTTCCAAGCTCAGAGGAAAAATTGGTCCTTTTCTTTGCACATACCCACTCTGCCACTCTATGCCCCAACGCTCCTCCCTGAGCTGACAAGCTCACAGACAACTTCAGTCAATCATCCACTTTCTCATTAATTTCCAGTCTCTCCTTATGCACTGGTTCCTTCTCCAGTGCTTATTATACACATGCTCCAATCGCCTTAATCGTTAAAAAAAAAAAATTCACACGTCCTTAGCATCTCTTAAAGCTGCTATCCCAAAGACCTCTCTTTCCTTAGACAAAGCAGGAAGCTGGAAGAAGGCAGCAGCAGCAGGGGTGCTGTAGTAGAAGGTGCCTTAAGGAACATCCTCTAGAATGGGCCTTGGAGAGACAACTGTCTACCCTCATTACCTTCACTTTCTTCCCTAACACCTTGCAATCTGCCTTCTTACACCATGCAATTGAAGCTGCTCCCTCCAAGTTTAACCAAATCCAATGAGCTCTGCTCAGTCCTCTTCCTTCTTGCCCTTTCTGAACTATGTGACACTGCTGGCTGCCTCCTTCCCCTGGGTTTTTATGACACTGTTAGTGATCTCATCAGCTACCTTGGGTTCAACTATCATCTTTATGCAAGTGACTGCCAGCTCAACCATCGATCTCTCATGTCTCTGTGTCTGTCTATCCTGCCAGTCTCTCCCAAACTTTAGTACATCACCAAATGCCTGATGGATATCTTCAATGGATCTTTCATAGTCATTGCAGCATGTCCAAAACTAACCTCATTTCCTGCCTTCCTTCCTACCACCATGTTTTCCCCTCCTAATTTTTCAGTGACTCTTTCCTTCCTCTAGGATAAAATGCAGAAGTCCTCTGTTTGGTTTTTAAAGTCATTCACAATCTGGTACCAACCAATTTTCCTAGGCTTATTTCACCTTACTTTCATTCAGGCCTATTCCTCAATGCTACAAATTCTAGCTCCCCATCATGTATGCTAAGGACCAAATGGGAGGCCTGGGCCCAAAAATGAAAATCAGAAAGAGAAGTATGGGATGAGAACAGGGACAGGAACAGGACCTGTGATTTTACTGACTAGGAAACTCTCAGAGTAGGCCAGCAATTTCTCTTCAAACTATGTTCTTAAAAAGGGCACTGAGAGGTTAAATGACTTGTTTGGATCGCACAGCCAGTAGCTGCCAGAGGCATGACTTGAACCATGGGTTTCTTGGCTCCAAGGTCAAGGCTCTCTATCCTTTATGCCACAATTATCATAAGCCAGAAATTTAGAATTTGGACAAAAGTGATCAGATGAAGACGAGTTCCCTTTGCAGCTGCAAATGTGTGACTCAAGGGGTGATCACTACAAAGATATGGGAGCCTGAAATCAAGAGGCAGGCAGTGAAAGGAAGACAATATTTCTGGATGAAATCCAAATGAAAATTTCCAATCTGTCACTATGAAAATAGTTTCATTTCCTGTAGCTTGACCAATAGCTTCAACACTGTCTAGATTAGCCACAGTTAATAGCCTACTAAGGACATAACAATTGTTAAGGTCACATCCTACTTTCCTACCCTGAGCTAGGGGACTCCAGCAATAGGCTGCTTCCTACTGACAAGGAAGAAGGGGTCCCTGGGCCTCATTCCATCCTACTCATTTGTCCCCTAATCTTCTGGCTTCCAAGGAAGCTTCTCCCTCAAAGAACTTGGGGGTAAGGGTCATAGAAGGACCTTTTAAAGTAATTTCACATCATTGGCCTCCTAAGCAAGGCCATACTTAAAAGAGATGAAAATCATTCTTGTTTTGTATAGATTTGCAAAGGGACTTACATACTTTCCTTTGGTCTTTGGCTCCAGCAGCTACCAACCCTGACTGTGAGGACATTCTTCCCTTTGCTGCCTGATGTTCTTCAAAGAGAGCTTTCTGAGATGACAAGAGTTGGCTGCTCCCTGGTGAAAGCTGATTCATAAAGTTAGAATAACACTCCTAGCTTTGCTGAGTCTTCCCTCATCCAGAGGAGAGGCAAAGCTGCAGCAGGGATGATGGCTGCTCTACAGGGAGAGGCAGAGAAAAGTATAAGATTCTGGGCTTAAGGAGGCTTTGCTTGGGGATGGCTAGGTGGTGCAGTGAGTAAAGCACTGGCCTGGAGTCAGGAGGACCTGAGTTCAGTTCTGGCCTCAGATACTTAACACCCACATAAAAAAACTAGCCGTGTAATTAACCCCAATTGCCCTCCAAAAGGCCAAAAAAAAAAAAAAAAGGCTTTGCTTGCCCTGGGGAACTAGGTCTGAACTCTATCTACCCTCAGTTAACCTTTAATGCAAAGAACATGGTCAAAGCACCTGAGGGCATGGAATGGGGAAGGGATAAAGTGAAATTCAGATTTGGGAGGTCATCTAGACCACCCCTCAAACTTATGGCAAAAACCCACTCAAAACATCTCCTCAAGCAGTCTGCTCTAAACATTTCCCAGAATCAGCACAATTTTCCTTAGGAATTATATTCTGGTGTCTGTCTCTTCATAACAATGTTTCTTTCTTTCTTTTTTTTTTTTTTAAAGCAATTGGGGTTAAGTAACTTGCTCCGGGTTACACGGCCAGTTATTTCTGGGTGTGATGCTAAGTATCTGAGCCCAGATTTGATCCCCAGGTCATCCTGACACTGGGGCAGGTGCTCTTACTCACTGAGCCACCTGGCTGCCCCTCATAACAATGTTTCTAATGTTTAAACCTAATCCCTACACTACCACAATTTAAACCTGTCCTCTTATTCTCTCAGGTGAGAAAAAAAAAAGTTTGCCTATAAAACTAGATACACTCAAATATTCACTTAAAATCATCAATGACATGAAAGGTTGTCTTAACCAAATAAGGAAGCCCTGCTAAAATGTCTTCAGAAAGCAGTCATCTGGCCTTTGTTTGAATGCCTCCAGAGGCAGGGAACTTACTATTTTCCTCCTGAGGCAGGCCACACTATTCTTGGATATCATTCCAAGTTCTTTCTTATAGCAAGCAGAAAATGGTTTCTTGTTCTACACCTCTCCTTCAGGGGAAAGCAGAGCAAGTCGGATATGTAGACCACTTTGTGGGCTGTTCCCATCTCTAGCATCCACTTCTTTGCCCACCTCTCCTTTGGAATCCCTCACTTCCTTCAGGATCAGTCAGGGGCCACCTCCTGCCTCTCAGAACTTCCAGTGATGAGTGCTCTCTCCCTCCTCAGATCACTTCGTATTTACTAAAGAGAAGAGGGAAGTTCCCTGAGGGCAAGAATCATTCTGTTTGTTCTTGTATCCCCACTGCAGAGTACAGAGGTTTGGCACATTAGGAACACTAAGTAAAGGTAACTAGTAAAAAATTTTCTTCAGTTAACATGTATTTATTTTTCTCCCTCCCTTACTAAACTGAATTGCAATCTATAGAGCGTGATAAACATGTGGGCTATTATGATAACTTCTCATATATCTGAAGTTTGAGATCGAGTTACCTCAGTCTCCCACTTACCCAGGCCACCCTACCACCTGCCTATCTCTGCTGCTCTGAACCCCCTATCTGGACCAGTATCTTCCATGTGGACCTGGACACACCCTGACCCTCCAGAGTCCATGGAGTTTTAACCCAGCTGACTGGGGAAAAACGTGCACTGAGCCTTTCAGCCAATTGTATCTCATGGCTGGCTTGGGTTATAAGCCTCCATTTTATCTTCATATCCCGTTCAGCCACGCAGAACTGACCCATCAGCACATGTGTGCCATCTTGCCACTCCCCACCCTTTCTACTTCTTGATCTGGGAACAGTCATTAAATTGATAGTACTATTACTTTGTCATACAAATAAATAAACTCACCATCCCCATGACTCCCCATGATCAAAGCCCTCTTCCCTGGCCACTGCTCCTCCACGTATATGCTGTCTACCCCTAGTAGGATGTGAGCTCCCTGAAGATGGGGATTGTCTTTTTTTTTTTTAACATCTATCCCCAGCATTTAGCCCAATGGCTAAAATATTTTGTTGTTGAGTTGTTTCAGGCACATCTGACTTTCCTTGATGCCACTTGGGGTTTTCTTGGAAAAGATGCTGGAGTGGTTTGCCATTTCCTTCTCTAGTTCATTTTACCGATGAGGAAACTGAGGCAAACGGGTTAAGTGACTTGTCATGGGTCACATAACTAGTACATGTCTGAGACCAGATTTGAACTCAAGTCTTCCTAATTCCACTTGTTCTATTCACTGCATCCATCACCTAGCTGCCCTGGCTAGAATATATTAAATACCTAATAAATGCTTTTTCATTTGCTCATCCACTGCTTGAATATTTTCTTCAACTCATCAAATATTCCCAATAACTTAAAAGCATGTGTCATGTTACAAATGAGGAAGATTCAGTTATACTTCCTTTCAATTCAATTTAGTAACTATTTATTATATGCTTACTATGTGCCAAGCACTAAGCTAGCTCCTGGGGATAGAGACAACAACTGGAAGGAACTTAAATTCTACTGGGAGGATGGAACACATAAAAAACATTCAGCTTGTGCAGTGGATTCGAGCTTGAGGGTCTGCATATGAGGTCAATTTACAGCTAAAGAAACCAGAGGAGTTTAGAAACTGGATTTGGTCTGATTTAGGGGACAGTGACATTGCTTGCTTTTTCTTAAACTTACTGTCCTTTATTGCCAACACAGTAGAGGAACTTGGCACTGAAAAAGCAAACCTTCAGATACGTTTTCATCATATATTTTTTTCAATACTGCAAGAAAATCTCTCTCTCTCTCTTTCTCTCTCACTTTCCAGACTCCCTTTGGGGTCTGCAGGAACTAAAGAGTTTCTCATCTCAAACAGTGACACATACATCCAAATGGGTGTGTATGTGTGAGCACACACAGGCACCTGTCCCTCCCAAACATTTCCCAAGTCTCATCTCTTCTAAAGAAGCCTTTATAGCTTCTTCAGGGATTGGAAAGAAACTGTTCCTATACCAAGAGGACTTTAGCCATTGTTTCCTTTTTTCTGTTTTCACTTTCAGTTTTAAGGGTCAGCACCAGATATGCTGTTTCTCATACTGGGCCCTCTTGGATCATGTTTTTGTTTGTTTTGCTTTTTTGGAGGGGAAAAGGCAGGGTTACTGGGGTTAAGTGACTTGCCCAAGGTCACATGGCTAGTAAGTGTTAATTGTCTGAGGCTGGATTTGAACTCAGGTCCTCCTGACTTCAGGGCCCGTGCTCTATTCACTGCACCACCTAGCTGCCCCCCTCTTGGATCATGTTGGTAGATTCTGAGAAAGCCCTAGTCTCTAGATGGCCCCAAAAGGCTAATGGCTCAGTACAAAGACAACAGCTCTAGTTCTAAACTACCCTTAAGAACAGTGCCATCAATAAAGACTCATTACTGTTCCTTCACTTTTTTGTTTCTTTACAAAGGAGTAAAAAAAAAAAAGGAGTAGACAGTCATTAACATTTATTAAGTGATTACTACTTGTGAGGCTTAGTGCATAGTGCACTGAAAATGAAGGCCCTTCTGAAGCAGAGACCCTAAAATTGTATCTGGTTTGGGATAAAACTATGCTGAGAATAAAAATGGGCAATACAAATGGTTTCAACCCTCAGGACTAGAGTATATTTCTTCAAGTTACATATGTTCAATGCTACCTCCTGCTATAACCCAGGAAGGGGAGAACTTGGTAGACCAGTGGATGCTTCCAACTCCAAGGCTATTATTAACATTATATCCAAACAAAAACAAAGCACCTTAGCACACCGTAATCACAGATTTGGTCATTCTGCCCTCTCATACACAGTGACTGAGAAAACAGTGGTCAGTTCTTAACATAGGCTTCCAGACTCAGAGCTCAAAGGGAATGGAGAGACCATTTAACCCAACTCTCTCCATTTAGAGATGAAGACCTAGAGAGGTTAAGTCATGCTGCTAGGAATGGTGACAAGGTTATGATCCTAGATGGCTCCCGACCAGCCCTCATTCTATTACACCACACTGCTTCATTGCACTCAACCCAGACTGGCAGGCTGCTGCCTTCATAGGGAGCTAGAGGATGTCCACTTTATATAAAAAAGGGACTACTGCAGGAGATGGTTAATGCTCCTATTAATAAAAAAAAAAAACTTAGTATAAACTCCCAATGTGTACATTTACTTGTTTGTAAATTATAGACATGGACTACTGTTCTGGTAATTATAAAAAGATGGAATACATATGAAATAATATTTGATCCTGAAATCAATAGGGAGCCACTAGAGTTTAATGGGAGTTCAAATCTGGCATCAGATACTCAGTAGCTGTGTGATCCTGGGCAAGTCAATTAACTCTGCCTCAGTTTTCTCATTTGTAAAATGAGCTGCTGGAGAAGGAAATGGGAAAGCACCCCAGTACCTTTGCCCCAGATGGGTCAGGAGCAGTCAGGCAGGACTGAAACAACTTAACAAAAACAAAAAGAATTTAACAAGTGGGGGAAAGACAGGCTTGTGCTTTAGGAAAATCACTTTGGCAGCCATGTGGAGGGGAGAGACTTGAGGCAAGAGAAACAATGAGGAGGTTCTTGTAATAGACCATATGAGAAGTGATGAGGCTTGAATGGGAACGATGGTTGTGTGAGTGCAGAAAAGAGGATGGATGCAGATGATGCCACCAAAGTTGAAATGGCAAGATTTGGCAACTGACTACATGTAAACTGTGAAGGAGAGTGAGGAATTGAAGATGCCACCTTGAGAACCTGGGTGCCTAGAAGGATGGTGGTGCCCTTCACAGAAATAGGGAAGTTTGGAAGAGAAATTTAAAGATAATGTAGTAAGAGCTGCAATGTCTACTGTAACGTATGCATGGCTTCTTATCCTCTACAATTCACTTTCCCACTCCAAATAAAGAATGGGAAGATGGAGCTCTTCAGTCACTGCCCTGAAGCCAAAGTCCACTGCTCTCATGAGGAGTCATGAGCCAGGTAATCTGGTAGGCAGGAGACAGGACTGTTGTGGGGAGGAGGGGTTTTCTTAATGGCACCTGAAGAGTTGTTGCTGTGGCCCTGAGGGGCCAACTAGTGAGGAAGTTCTATAGGAGAAAAGAACAGGTGTGGTGGTGTTGGAGACCAACCACACAATTAGTTATCCTGGAGAGTTTAGAACGTGACCCATCTTCCTAGCTTGTGATCAGCTGATCAGGAACCTCTTATGGTCAGGCCACAAGGGACACTAGCTAGGTGGGGCAGTGACCTCAGGGTTTAAGTTTGTGGGATACCTGTGTTTCATTTCAACCTTTGTCACCATCTCTTCCAGAGTCAGTCACCTTCCCACAGCAGGTTTCAGGTTACTTACATGTAAAACAGGCCTTGAAACATGAGTCACCCCTGGGCTCATGGGGGTGTGATGATGAATGTGCAGTTTCCTGTTAGGATTCTGGGGGTGAACAAGGGTGGAATATTCAGTTTCTCAAGAGAGCTCCTCTAAGAGAGCTCCTCTAAGAAGTCTCAAGGGAGCCATGCTGCTGAAACCTCTTGGATTAGTCTGTGCTTGTCATACGTGGGCCAAATATTGGCAGGGAGTTCTTCCCCACCCTACCAGGGAACACTTCCCGCAGGCTCTAGTTGCCACTTCTGCGAAGCACCTCTTGAAAACGAAGATGTTGTTATTTTTCAGCACATCTAGGGCACTCAGTAACTGCCAAGGGCTTTAGCCCTCTTATTATTGATAATTTCTCACAACCCTCTTGTGTGTCATCAGCTGCATTCTGCAAGTGGAAAAAAAGGTGAGGCACAAGGAGACTAATTTATCAGGAGAGCACTGACCACTGGAACACAGAGCCCCAGAGCTTGGTGAATTAAATGACGAGCAAGAACAAAGACTATCAATCTCCCCACTTTAAATGGAACTCAAATATTCTTGTTTAAGTCTGATGAAAATTTTCCAACTTCTCCTTCATAATGTTATTTCAATAACTGTATAAATCTGTGTGGCCTCTAAACTTCAAGATTGTCAATAGGACCTAGAGTGAAATTATCATTTTCTATTATATTAATAACCAATTATTAAATTAGGATTAAGGCATTCCGCCTTTATTTCCTCATTCAGGGGCCAGTCCCAATAGGGCAATCTGTCTGAAGGACAATGCTGATAAAAAAGATTGCCCAAATCCTTCAGGGATTGCACCCAACTAGAAACCTTAACATCTGTTTAGAGTGTAAACAGAATCTAATCTAGGTGAATTCTTGCCCTTAGGAAATAAATTCATGTCACTCTACCTCTCCATCAGAGGTAACCCAGCTTAAGAAGGAAAAAAAAAAACAAACAGAGTGGTCTGGGTAGAGGATTCCTTTATCTAGATTGTGGGAGGCAGCTGAGTCTCAAGATCAAGCCACATTCTCAGAAGGAGGAGCTGAAGACTTTTACCCTACACTCCTGTTAACTGTTCACTCAGGATTGATTTTCACCTGTCAGGGGCACCTCCTTTTCCAAAGCATCCAGTGATCTCCATGGTTTTGTCTTGTCTTTGGTTACTGAAACCACTGACCATCAATTTATTGATTACCAGCTAGTTTAATTAATAAATTAATTATTAATTACCCAGAAACTCTGTCTCTCAGGTTTTTCATTTGTCTCAAGAGCTAGACAAGACTTTAGAGATTATCTAGTTCAGACTTCTGCAATTTAAGATACTAGGTAACAGAGGCCCAGAACAGTTAAAGTGGCTTGTTTTAACGTTATAAGAGGCAGCAGTAATACAGTAATATATTAAGTGGCAGAACAGGGTTTGAACCCAGGTTCCAGCAATGCTAGCGATCTTCACCAGCCTTTGTTGCCAAGCTATCTGGCAAGCCCTTCTCAGATACTGAATATCCATCCCCAGCTTCCCACCAGCTCTTACTTGAGCCTGTGCTCTACCTGGACAAACCTTTAATAAAGGTTTGACTTTGATCACCCATAGCAGAGGTATAAGGAAATGGTTTAACACAGACCTGCCCCCTCGGACTGCCTATCATCTGAGTAGCAGATGCAATCTAGTTTTCAACCCCACCACTCAACTGAAACAACTTTTTCCAAGGTCACTAATGTTCTCTTACATGTCAAATCCAATGACAACTCTTCTCTTTTCTCATCTTTCTTGAACTTTCTGCAGCACCTGACATTGCTGACTATACCTTCCTTCTGAATAGCCTCTCCTCTGGGTTTCTCCTCTTACCAATCTGACTGTTCCTCTCCCAGTCTTCTTTGTTGGATCATCCATGTCCCCTTTCCTGACTTAGGCTTTCCCAAGTCTCTATCTTGGGTATTCTCCTCTCTCTACATGACCTCATCAGCTCTTGTGGATTCAACTATCACCTCCACGCAGATGACTCCCCAAACTATATAGTCAGCCCTAATTTCACTCCTGAACTTCAGTCCTCCGTTATCAGCTGCCTGTTGGACATCTACATCTGAATGTCACAAAGGCATCTCAAACTCAGCAGGTCTAAAACTAAACTCAATTCTGTTCATCCCAACCTTGGAATTATCTCTGCTTCTTCCTTCAATCTCATAGCCCACATCCAAGCAGTGGTGAAGTCTTTCTGATATATTCCCCTTCTCTCCACTCAGACTGTCTTCACCCTGGCACAGACCTCATTCCCTCTTGCTTGAACCACTACTGCATTAGCCAGCTGACTGACCTCCCTGTATCTAGTCTTATCTTTCTCCACTTAATCCTCTACACAGCTGCCAAATCAATACTCCTAAATCACAAATATGACCACGTCATCTTCCCTACACAAAAATATTCAATGGTTCCTTATTATCTCTAGTTTGTGATGCACATTTCTTAGCCTAGCATTTAAAGCCTTCCACAATCTGGCACCCAACCACCAATTCCCGTCTTATGCCACACGATTCCTCTTTTTTTTTTTTTTTCTTTTTGGAGGGTAATTGGGGTTAAGTAACTTGCCCAAGGTCACACGGCTAGTATTTTGTGTGTGTTAAGTGTCTGAGGCATATGATTTCTCTTTACGGGGCAGCTATGTGGTGCAGTAGATAGAGTGCTGGGCTTAGTCAGGAAGATGTGAATTCAAATCTGGCCTCAGAAACTTATGAACTGTGAGAATACAGGCAAGTCACTTCACCTCTGTCTGCCTTATTTGTAAAATGGAAAAAATAATAGCACCTGCCTTGCAGGGTTGTTGTGGGTGTCAAAGGAGATTATAATTGCAAAGCTCTTAGCACAGTGCACACTTAGCACACAGCAAGCACTATATAAATGTCAGCCATCATCATCCTCATCCTCTTCATCAATATTGTTATTATTAATCTACTCTCCATTCCAGTCAAACAGGCCAGCGAGGTGTTTCTATGCCTCCATTCCTTTTGCAGAAGTGGTTCCCCATATCTGGAATGTACTCCTTCCTTCCCTCTTCCATCTTAAAAAACTCTGGCTTCCTCAAAGCACAGATTGGGTGCCACCATCCAGACGAAGCTGAACATTTTCTCCCCATTATCTAGGATATTTTATTGACACTGGCATAGCACAAGATCACAAACAGGGGTTCCTTCATTTCTTTCCCCCAACAGGTACTGCTATCATGTGCACCAGATTCTGGGGTTCTTTTACCATTTGATCTTCAGAAGCCGCAGGATCCCGGAAAGCAGTCCTTCAGTCATGGGTGGATAGCAGAGTTATAGCTAACTCTTCTACCTCTGGCTTCCTGCATGACCTTGGGTGAGTCACTTCCTTTCTTTGGCCCTTAGTTTCCTCATCAGGGAGGTAGATATCCTTAGGCAAAATGCAGTCATGTCTTCTCAGAGCAGAGAACAAGCTCTTAAGAACCTTGTTATTAGCACAATCTCCTCTTCTGAAATTAATCTGTATTTACTCATTTGTAAGTGTAGCATCTCCTGCAGAAAATAAGTTCATTGAAAGGAGACTAGGGACTGTTTCATTTTTATCTTTTTATGCTCGGTGTTTAGCATAACGTGGATACAGTAGGTATCTAATAAATGTTTACTGGATTGAATAAGTAACCCATTTGGGGCCTCTGAGGTAATTAGCACTTACATCCCATATACCACACGCCTCTTCTGTCCTTTCCCTGTCTCTTCTCCTCTCCTCTCCTCTCTCAGAATCTCAATGTTTCCTGCTTCTCTGCTGTTTCCCTCTGATCCTTCTCTTTTTCCCTGCCTAGGACATCCTCATTGCACTGGTCCCCATGGGTCCTGCTTAGCCTTATTAGAGGCTCTCAAAGCTAAAGGGGCTGCTGCATCCTCGGTTAATGCCCTGCTGGTATTCTAGAAGTGCAATGTCAGGACCAGAATCGCTCCAATGATTCCAATAATCCAATACGATTCCAATAAGATTGAGCAAACAGCAAACAGTGAGACACAAGAAGCTGAGAAAGTCTTTAGGCATCTCCTCACCACCAGCTAGCCATTACAAACCATTCCCTATCCTCATTGTTCCACTGCTTGAGGTAAAAATCTCTTCTCTGCCACACAGCAGAATAACTGAAGGGCTTTATTATTGCCCTTCCAATTCCCAAAAGCAAGGACACATACCACAAGGGTAGCTGCCTGGGAGCAGAGGAAATGGTGCCTTGGCAAAGTCAGACCAGTAATAGTAGGATCCTCTTCCAATAGGTTCTCTGAAGGGTGGGAGAAATCATTCCACAGATATGCTCAATACTTCATGCCTGGCATCATGTCTGAATGATGAACCTCAGAGTCCAGGTGATCTTGCCACACTTGGGTCATCAATATTCTGTAGCTTGATGAGTTCTTGCTTCCCCACACTCTCAAGGAAAACCTATCATCTGCTTTATTCTGAGAAGAACAGAATCTCAGATGTAGTATTCCAAAGAAACACAATTTCAAAGTTGGAAGGGACTTAGCAGGCAATCTAGTTCAAACTGTGTCTGAACATGAATCCTCTGTACCACATACATGGTAAGTGGCCATCTGATCTTTGTCTGAACACCTCTAATGAGGGGGAACCCACAACCTCCCAAAGCAGCCTGTTCCATTTTATAACAGGTTTAATTGTTGGGTAAGTTTACCTCACATCAAGCCTAAATTTGCTTCTTAGTAACTTCAAACTAATGCTTCTAATTCTTCCTTCTAGGGTCAAACAGAACATATTTAATACCTTTTCTACATCATAGCCCTTCCTTCTGATACATGGAGAGAACTATCCTATTTCTAGCTAAATCTTCTCTTTTCCCATCCTCAGCTACTTCAGTGAATTCTCATATGGCAGGATCTCAAGGCCACTTACCAGCATGAGTGTCACTCTCTTCTGGACATTCTCCAGACTGTCAATATCCTTTCTCAAATGGGGTACATAAAACAATATGCCAGATACAGGCTGGCCAGAGAGGTATATAGCAGAACTGTCACCTCCCTAGTGATCATCCCTCCTCAATGTAGCCTAAGATTATATTCACTTTACTGGATGTTTTATGACACTGTTGACTTACATCAAACTTACAATCAACTAACCCAGATTTTTCTAGATGGACTATTTTCTAGCCAAGCTTTCCCATCTTGTACATATGAAATTACTTTTTTTTTTGGCTTTTGTTTTTTATTAAATTTTATGTCTATTTGTTTACATCATTCATTTCAATGATTGATGTCCAAGATTTTGAGTTACAAATTTTCTTCCCGTCTTCCCCTACCCACCATCCCAAAAGAACGATCACACTGTATACCCCCCTCCCCCAATCTGCTCTCTCCTATATCCTCCGCCATTCCTCCTTCAACTTTATGGTAGTGCAAGATAGATCTCCATACCCCAGTGTCTGTATATCTTATTTCCCAGTTGCATGTAAATAATAATAATAAATTTTTTAAACATTTGATTTTACAACTTTGAATTCCAGATTCTTTTCCTTCTTCCCTCGTCACCTACCCTTACTGGGAAGATAAGCAATTCAATATAGGTTGTACATGTGTAGTTACGTAAAACATTTCCATAGTGGATATATTGTAAAAGACTGACTATATTTCCCTCCATGCTATCCCGCCCCCACTTGTTCTATTCTCTACTTTGACCCTGTCCCTTTTTAAAAGTGTGTGCTTCTAACTACCCCCTCCCAACTTGCCCTCCCCTCCATCATCTCTCCTCTCATCATCCCCTTCCCCCCCACTCTCCTGTAGGGCAAGATACCCAGTTTAGTGTGTATGTCATTCCCTCCCTAAGGGATGAGAGTAAGGCTGACCCATTCCCTTTTGCCTTCCTGTTCTTCCCCTCCATTGTAACAGTTTTCCCTTGCCTCTTCTATATGAGATAATTTACCTCGTTCTGTCTCTCCCCATCTCCTCTCATTATATTCCTCTGTCACCTCTCAATTTCACCTTTTAAATATCATCCCTTCCTATTCAATTGATCCTGTGCCCTCTCTCTATGTATACCTGTACACATATACACACATTCACATATGTATCCATACACCCATGTACCCTCCTATATAGACATATATATGTATGTATACACACATATACATTTATATTCCCTTTAACTATCCTCATACTGAGAAAAGTTTCATCAGTTACAATTATTGTCTTTCCATGTAGGCATGTAAATATTTCAACTTTGATAAGTTCATTATGATTTCTTTTCCCTGTTTATCTTCTCAAGCTTTTCTTGCTTTTTGTATTTGAATGTCAAATTTTCTATTCAACTCTGTTTTTTTCATCAAGAATGCTTGAAAGTCCTCTATTCCAATGAATAACCATATTTTTCCCTGAAACGTGATACTCAGTTTTGCTGGGTAGGTGATTTTTGACCTCTGGAATATCATATTCCAGGCCCTTGGATCCCTTAATGTAGAAGCTGCTAGGTCTTATGTTATCCAGATTGTGTTTCCACAATACTCAAATTGTTTCTTCCTGACTGTTTGCAGTACTTTCTCCTTGAACTGGGAACTCTGGAATTTGGCTATAATATTCCTAGGAGTTTTCTTTTTGGGATCTTTTTCAAGAGGCAATCGGTGAATTCTTTCAATTTCTATTTTGCCCTCTGGTTCTAGAATATCAGGGCAATTTTGCTTGATAATTTCTTAAAAGATGGTGTCTAGGGTCTTTTTTAATCATGGCTTTCAGGCAGTCTAATCATTTTAAAATTATCTTTCCTGGATCTATTTTCCAGGTCAGTGGTTTTTCCAATGAGATATTTCACATTGCCTTCTATTTTTTTCATTTGTTTGGATCTGTTTTAATTTATCTTGATTTCTCTTTTTTTTTTTAAATTTTTTTTGCTTTTTGGAGGGCAATTGGGGTTAAGTGACTTGCCCAAGGTCACACAGCTAATTTTGTGTGTGTGTGTGTTAAGTGTCTGAGGCCGGATTTGAACTCAGGTCCTTATGACTCCAGGGCCGGTGCTCTATTCACTTTGCAACCTAGCTACCCAGTATCTTGATTTCTCCTAAAGTCATTAGCTTCCATTTGTTCCAATCTAATTCTGATGGAATTATTCTCTTCAGTGAGCTTTTGAGATTCTTTTTCCATCTGGCAAATTCAATTTTTTATGGCTTTCTTCTCCTCATTGCCTTTTTGAGCCTCTTCTGCCATTTGAGTTAGTCTATTTTTTAAGGTATTATTTTCTTCAGTCAGGTTGTTGACTCTCATTTCATAATTTTCTTGCATCATTCTCATTTCTCTTCTCAATTTTTCCTCCACTTCTCTTATTTGGTTTTCAAAATCCTTCTTAAGGTCCTCTATGGCCTGTAACCAGCTTGTATTTTTCTTGGAAGCTTTGGTACAGGAGTTCTGACTTTACTGTCTTCCTCCTGTTCCATGCTTTGATTCTTTTTGTCCCCAAAGTAGGAGTATAAAGTTGGATTGCTCTGCTTTCTTTGCTTCCTTTGCTTACTCATGTTGCCACTCAATTACTTGACTTTTGAGCTCTTTGCCACAGTAGAACTATATTTCCTGAGGGAAGAGCTTTGTCCCAAATCTCTGGGGTTTTTGCAGCTGCCAGATCTATTAGTTGGGTGCCCTCTCTGCTGCCCTCACAAGCTCTGGCTCACTGGTCACACACCTCAGGATCACCACCCAAGACAGCAATCCAGATCCAGACAGGTTAAAGCAAGAGCAATTACCCTCTGAATGTTCACTTGGCCCCACTATGATCTGCAGGCCAGGAGCTCTGAAGCAGCCATGAGGAGGTGGCTGCAGGGCTGCCACACCTCCACCACTTCTAGCTCTAGGGGCAGGGGCCAGACCTGCTCCTCCGTCCCCCCTATTTCCAACAGAGTTCTACACTGACCTCTCACTTTTTCTTTGGCATTTATGGGTTGGTAATTCTGGAAACCGCCACTGCTGCTGGTAATCCACTTTCCTGAAGTCTGCTGCAGCTGCTGGTCAAGGCCAACCTGGGTCTAAAACCGTGGACTCAAACGGGGCTGGGCTTGGCTCCCAGCATGATGCTATGAACCCTTCCTGTCTGCCTGCTGTGCTGCCTTCAGCAGGAGATTTCTTTCTCTCTGTCACTTTGTGGGTCCTGTAGCTCTAAAATTTGTTTAGAGTCATATTTTATAGGTATTTGAGGTGATTATGGGGGGGAGCTCATGGAGTTTTCCTTGCTTCTACTCTGCCCTCTTGGCTCTGCTCCCCCTCAAGTTGCGTTTTTTTTTTTTTAAAGCAATCGGGGTTA
>NW_027185694.1:22730486-22877639 GCF_028583685.1 Petaurus breviceps papuanus | reverse complement strand
GTGCTCTTACTCACTGAGCCACCTGGCCCCCCCTTCAAGTTGCTTTTTTTAACCTAAGTGTAACACTTTATATTTACTGCTATTAATTTAAAATAGCTGACATTTACATAATGCTTTAAGGTGCTATTATTATTATCTCCATTTTATAGAAGATAAAACTGAGGCTGACTTGCTCAAGGTCAGGGCCTTGCCTGAGGTCACACAGGTAAGTATCTGAGGCAGGATCTGAAGTCTGGTCTTCCTGACTCCTACAAGTCAACCACTGTTCCCCCCTTCATGAGGCTTTTATTCTATTAAATTCACTCCAATGTTCTAGTCTAAAAAGACCATTTGGATTCTGACTCTACCATCCAATACGTGACAGCTTTCCCTCCTAGCTTGGTATTATTCTACCAATTTTATAGGCATGCCAAATATCTCTTTATCCAAATCGGTGATAAACATTTTCAGCTGCAGGGACCACCATAAATACTTCACTAGAGGAACTTCACTTTTTTTTTAGAGACTCCCTTTTCAAAATGACATTGAATCAACAAGATTAGTCTTTGGGTCCAGTCAGTCAGTCAATTCTAAATCTACCTAGTGGTACTATCATCTAACCCACATCTCTCCAGCTTTTCTGAGGAGGCCTTGTCAAATTCTTTGCTGAAGTCCAGTGTAGTAACTTTGTTTAAAAAAGAAAAATAAAGGAGATGTTTGGCATGTGATCTGTTCTTAATCAAGTTATGATGACATACTGATTACCATTTACTTTTCCATAAGTTCACGAACCAATTCCTCAATAAAATATACTAAATTTTGTCAGGAATTAAAGTCAGCCTCAATAACCTATAGTTTGCAGATAGATCTCTTCCTTTTTTGGGGGGGAAAATTGGGCTATCATTTGCCTTTCTTCCGCCCTGTAGTACTTTGCTCTCATGACCTTTTCAAGATGGAGTCACCGATCACATCCTTCAGGTTTTTTCATCCCCTGGGATGCAGTTCCTTTAGGCCTTAATCTATACTTATCTTGGGATCAATTTCCTATTAGCCACCTTTGTTTAAACCTTTCCAGTCTGAAGATCATTGTCCTTGGCACAGAATACATAAGGAAAGTAAGAGCTGAACAAGTCTGCCTTTTTTTCTGTTATCATAGTCTCATCTTGTTGAACCACAATCTCTTTCTTTGATTTTCTTCTCTTCTCCAATACAGCTTAAAACAAAAACAAACCTACCTTTTGTCAAAGCTGAGCCCATCCCAGGCCTCATTTCAAGCTAGCCATGAAGGCCCAAGATGCACAAGAGCCAAGTCAGATTGGTCTTGAGTCAGGAGGAGAGTGAAGCTGCCCATACTCACAGGTCTCACAAGTCAAGTTATCTCCCCAGACTCCCTTCTTAGCACAATAACACAGTCATAGGCAGACAAGAAGATTCTAACTGCTTTCCTGCCAGGCTTCCTAAGTAGTTTCTACCTTGGCCAAAGCCCTTCAGTCATACCAGGTGCCCAATGCTCTCTCCTTGGGGCTTTGCCTGATACTGCATCCTGCTTCCTCAAATCTCTTTTTCTTGGCAATGATTTTGACTTACCAATGGGGTGGCAATATGACTAATCTGCAATTAAATCATTAAGTATCATCAGAAAAAAACAAACATAAAACAAAACAAAAACGCCTTTTGATGTTTGAGCAATAGTGAGGAAAGAATAACCAGGCTTAGTGGCTCATTCTGACTCCAACAGCTGTTGGTATTAAATCCCACAACTCTTTCTGAAATAAACCCTACCTGATGCAGTCGTTGCAATGATCAGCTTTTTAGGGAATGATGTTTAGGCTGCAGATGAGCAAAACTGCACCTGTACAACACTGAAGGAGGCCAGTCAGAGGAGCAGGGCAGGATTCATCAATGGAGGTTCCTGTTAACCCCAACTTCACAGTGATCTGGCAGTCAGGTTACTTCTTCTCCAGGGAGAGACCTTGGGAACTCATAGTGGACTTCACCCAGGGAGCAGATCAGTCATTACACTGAGTTTTTAGTTGACAAACTCAGGGTCTAAGGGGATTGGGTTTAAGCCCAATGGAAATTAAGCTGCCAGGCTCATGAAAAAATCACTGGACTTCATGAAAAACATACTCTGCATCTCCCTTCTACTCCCCTTTGGTTTTGTTTCCATGGAAATGTGAGTCAGGGTGTGGGGAGGGATTCTGAGCATGTGCAATACCAACAGATGCTTCTGTTCTCTTAGATTCATCCCCATAAGAGGAGGTGGCAGTGCTGACCTGGAGGGGGAGAGCTGAATCCAATGCAGACTTTTCAGTCAAATAACTGCTGCAGCTGTATGACTTGAAAATGAATGATTGGCAGGGCTTGGCAATTGTTACAAGGGCTGACCTTTAGGAAAATTTAAAGACCCCCATCCTGACACTCGGCTGACTAAAATGACCTTGAGGCCACTTTACCCTAAATTTCCTTTGATCTCATGATTCTGTTTCTGATTCTGTGTGACTGGAGATCAGGGGACTAAATCAACTTTCCCCCACTATCCCGAGG
Source organism: Petaurus breviceps papuanus (assembly GCF_028583685.1). Classification (NCBI taxonomy): domain Eukaryota; kingdom Metazoa; phylum Chordata; class Mammalia; order Diprotodontia; family Petauridae; genus Petaurus; species Petaurus breviceps. Next base: position 22,875,113 of record NW_027185694.1, on the reverse strand, counting down.
GGTGAGGGAAGCTATTACATGCCTGATGGAAGCTGTGAGTACCTGAAGGGAAAAACCTCAGAGAAACACAAGCTTGCTTTTCATACATGGAAATCAAGACTGGACATTCAGTCCAGATAAAAAGTAAACATGCTGCCTGTATCTATTATGGATAACATGAGGGTTTGCCCCTCAGCTTCCTTGACATGCAGAATTGCTTTGCCTTTTGGAAAGTGGCACCTGACCTATCCCAGCACCTCAGGCATTTCTCTGCGAAAAGCCCTGAGCCAAAGGAAGAAAAGATGGGCACTTACTGAAGCTAGAATACGGTGAAATGACAAAGGCAAAGTACCATCCTATAGCATCAAATGCCCGAGCCCAGGAAGACAAAGAGAGAAGAGTAAGGAAGGTGAGGAAGAGGCGGAAATAGCAAAGACGGAAGAAGCAAGGGCTGAGGAACTAGTGAGGAAAGCGAGGGAAGGATCAGGGGTGGAAGAAGCAAAAGAAAGAGAAGTGTCAGAGGAAGGAAAAAGGAAGCAGGAGGACAAAGAATGGAAAAGCTTAAGTACAAGGAGGAAACAAGCAGGGTAATGTCTGAAACAAAGCTACAAGACTGAAAAAAAAGAGAAGGGTCTTGAGAAGGTCAGAACAAACTATGGCCTATCTCTAAGAAAGACAGGACAGCTGGGAAACTCTAATGGAACAAGGGGCCTGAAGTCCCCTCCCTCTGTCTAGCCCACAGCCCACTTGCTGCCCCCCCATACTTGCCTCCTGGCAGAAGCTAACGATGTTTTCCCACAGAGCCTTGGCCTCGCCTTCATCTGTCTGTCTCCGCTTCTCCACATGCATGCTCTCCCTGCGTGTTAGGGGCTTGGCTCCTTTGCGCTGGGTCACACAGCCCTGCGGCGTGTGGCAGGCAGCACAGTTCTTGGCCTTCACCTCGTTGAGTAGGGTGCAGGCTGGACAGGCCCACTCAGGAACTGGAGGGGGCTGTGTGACAAAGAGACGGGCAGCCTTACGAGCAGAGGGGGCCCGGCCACAGCAGCAGTCCCCCAGTTTGTCGGCATTGCAGTCCGGGCAGCGGGTGGCTGGTTCCCCTGTGGAGGCCCCGCCACCATGCTCCTGGAAGCCATGCAGCTTAGAGGAGCCACAGACTTTGCACTTCTGAGCCATGGTGGGGTTCTTAAGGGTGCATCTGGCACATGACCAGGTGGTGAAGTCAGGGCTGGAAGGGCTAGCGGGGGTGAACCGGACAGTGTCCCCAGTCAGGTCAATGACATCACTGCCCTGGGGGGCACTACAGTTCTCACACCTAGAGGTGCCTGAAGGGTTATGCTGGGAGCAGGAGCTGCACCTCCACAGGGGTGGGCTGGCTTCTGCCTCCTCCTCCAGCACACTCAGCCTCTTAGTAGATAGGATTTCTTGGAAGCGAGTTGTAGTAGGTGCCCGGACCTGCCCCTGGGGCGATCCCTTGGGGCCAGGGATAGCTGTGGGCTGGGAAGCCTCAGGCACCGGTGGCTGTAGCTGGGGAGGTACTTCCCGGCGGCTTCTAGGGACGGGGTTGTTCTGCAGGGTAGGGGAAAAGGGACTAAATGACGGCATTTTGGGAAGCTCGTGCTCTGTAGCAGCTGGATCTTGGCTAGCTAAGGTGGAGGCAGCTTCAGGGAGATCTGCTGGCAGGCTGGGCTGTGGAGTGGAAGGGGTGACATGAAAGCCAGCAGGAGTGATGACCTCAGGGACCACCAGGGCCTCTGGGGGGATCTTGGGCAGTGAGAGTTTTCGTGGGCCTCCACAGGCAGAGCAGGAGTTGGCGACAGGAGTGTTGTGGAGGGTGCATCGCTGGCAGGCCCACCCGCTCTGCGGCTCTGCTTCCTCAGGGCCTTTTCCTCCTGACTCCCCCGCCTCTACCTTTAGCACGGCCTCCTCTTTGCAGCTCCCCTTGGGCTCCACTAAGATTGTGGGGGGCTTGGGGAGTACCCCATTGATGACAGGTAGCGAGGACGTCCCTGGCAGAGGGTCTGGAGTGAAGCCGCACACCTCGCAGTTCTCTTTGCCCAGAAAGTTTCTGAAGGTGCAGCGGGCACAGGGCCATTTCTGCTCTTCTACACTGAGCCTCAGTATGTGGTTAAGGTCAGGCTTCTGTCGGGGGGCCTCACAGATGGAACACTGACGCTGGCCGGCAGGGTTCAGGAATGTGCACCGGGTACAGGACCACTCCCGGACTGCGGCCATAGAACCAGGCGAATGGGTGTGGCTGCAAGAGAAGGGACACGGGTCATTTCCAGTGCATAAGAGCCTGGTGTGAATGTGAAGGACTTAGGTGCCCAGCCTACTGCTGCCTTCCAATCACAAGATTCTGAGGGTTTGGGAATCCAGATGTGTCTAAGCTGTCCTAGGGCTGTCTCCAATTCAATTCATGCTGTAGGAGGGGGAAAGTTGAGGAGACCTGATTCACGTCAAGAGGAAGAAAGGGACCAATAAAATGAAGACACTAGAGCCTTGGGGGAAGTTTGCCCTCGAGCCGGGTGGTATCAGAGGGAAACTTTAAAATCAACAAGTGGAAGGTTTTTTTGGGGGAGGGTGGTCAGGGGAGAGGCAGGTCAACCTAAGGAGAAACCTCCTAACCATTAGAACTATTCAAAAGCAGAAAAGGTTTTATGAGACTGTGATTTCCCTGGTCACTGGAGGTCTTTAAGAATCAATGCCAGAATTTATTAAATGTTTACTAAATATCAGGATTGTTGAAAAGATGAACGATCATTTTCCAGGTATAAGGGGAGTCGAGGGAGATTACTGATAAAATGATTTCTAAGGTCCCTTCCAACTCTGTGTTTAAATTGCCTGACTCTACTAAGAACCAATTCAACTACCCACTTACCTCAGAAACTTAGTAGCTGTTTGAACATGAACAAGTCATGACCTCTCTGTGCCTAACTAAGTTTCTTCATGTGTAAAATGAGGGAGTTGGACTTGATGGCCTCTATGGTCCCTTCCAGCTAAAAATCTATGATTCTCCCACTCTTGGGAAGTCAAATAATTGTTCTAAAGCTATCAGGAGCTGGAGAGTTTCCACACTTTCACCTGAGGCCCATCAGCCTCCTCAAAGTTAGAGTCATTTGCTCCTCTCTCAGTATCCTCACTCACCTCGCCCCTGAAGAGAGTCTATAACACCCTCACTGTGGGTCCTAGGAAGTTTTTCTGGAGGTGATAAGAGATAGGATTTAAAGGAAGGTCCTGCAACTGACTCTCAGACCAAGTATGTTGAAGCAATGAGAAGGTGAGTTTGGGTAGGAATAGGCAAAGAAATGAGGAGACATGAAACAGTAAACCCAAATTGGGGGAACAAGAAAGGAAAAAGAAAAAAAGGGAAAAGAGGAGTCAGAGGAAAGGACAGCTGTGCCCTAGCTGCCACCCTGAGAAGGCCAGGCCAGTCTGCACCCATTCCTAAAGAGATATTCTCGCTCAATGCTTCACCAAAGGCCAGGAGATTTCTAACATGGCCCTTCCCAGCTCTTTCTTACTCAAACCCTTGACCTGAGGGGATGGCTTCAAGGTTTCCACCTGGGTGAGCTGGGTAACTATAATGTCACATTCAATCCCAGAGTCATAAAGAGAACATCAATAATTTTATGTTTATAAACTAATTTCCTTAGAACAAACCAATGAAGTAGGAAAAGTGAAAGTATTTCTCTTCATTTTACAAATAAAGAAACTGAGACTCGGAGAGGTGAAATAATTTGCCCAAGGTTATACAATAAGTAAGTGGCAGAGTTAGAGTTCAAACCTAGGCCGCCTTCCAACTCCATGTTTTGTGCTCTCTGTATCAAAGCATGCTGCCCTTCTTAGACCCTTCTGGTGCTCCATTCAGCCTTTCCTTCCTTCGGTTTTCTTTCCCTGGATCTTCCCACTGGCATGGCAGAGTGGAAAGAGCACTAGATGTGGCTTTGAATCCTGCCTGGGTGACACTGGGCAAGTTACTTAAGGTCTCTGGGCCTCGCTTTCCATCTGTAAAATAAAGATACTGGACTATACGAATTCCGAGGCCCTTGTCAATGATAGGTCCTACGAACGCCCCTCTGGGCTGGGGCTAAGTCTGACTCTATTCTATACAGCAGTGAGCTGACTCCTGATGACAGATAAATGTTTAACCATAAACAATAATAACACAACAGCAACAATAATGACCTCCTGGGTGGTGATGCTTTTCTTGGCAGAGTAATATTCCTGCTGAGCCAAGACAACAAAATCCAACTGTCGCTGCACTGTCCCCAGAGAACTAAGTTCTCAACACAATCGTTTCCCCTCTCTGTGCCTTGGTTTTCTCATCTGTAAAATGAGGAAGCTGAACTAGATACTTTCAAAGGCCCCTTCTAGCTCTGATCTTCTACAGTCATGGCCAGCTCTGTCATTCTATGGTCAAAGGTCATGGACTGCTCTAAAAGAGTTTAAGGGACCTTGCTCCAGATCTACTTTTACAAAATAGGAAATGCAGAATCCTGAAGTCAGGGAGCACAATGCAGAAAAAACTGACATGGAGGACCACTTGCAAATGATGCACATCATAGGTCAGGGGTATCAGATATATTTCAGACAGCCTTTCATTCAAAAAGAGGTTGAGTGGGGTATGTAAAAAGGATTATGGAAATGTTCAGCCCATAGACTGGATCTCATAAAACCACAATCAACTGGGAGTGGGGAAAAGACTTGATGGAGTGAACCAGTGATATGGCTATTTGAACAAAGTTAGAGATGTCCAGTGTGGTGTCCGTAATGGTTATATCATAACAAACAAAGAAGATTCTATCATGTCCTTTTTCCAAACCTGGAATGCAATGGACACAATGGAGTTTTTATGGTTCCATTCTGATCCTTACCGCAGAGTATGTGGAAAATTTCAGTAATTTGGGGATCCAGAATTTCATTGTCGTGGGCACTGCCTGAACTTGTGCAGACTGTAAACTATCTATAATGCTGTAGATGGTCTTTGATAATTGTTTGATAAAGTTGTGGGAGAAGAATCTCATCATGCTAGTGATACTTTTGGGAATGAACTTAGATCAGTTCTCAAATGACAGACACACTGTCTACTGCTTCATCTATACCCAAAGCTTTTCTAGAACTAGTATTCCACTGGCATAGCCTTTAAGAACCCATGATCGCCTTTATACCATGATGAAGCAATGCAACAGGACTTCAATGGATGGGAATGACAACATGGATTTTTAATTCTCTAATAATATACATTTCTTTAGAGAGAGAGAAATGAGTGTTCACTCCTTGTAGAAATGTAAAATAAAAATGCTTTAAGATTCATTTCCCTTTTGAGCCCATTTACTGAGCATATATACTTAAAGAGTGTTTCTCAATTGGGCAAACTAGGAAAAACTGATTGTATTCCTCATCTTCAGGACAGAATGAGGGAAAACAAAATTCACCACTTGTATTCTCTTTAAGAACACAAATCTGCTGCTTAGTAACCCCATAGGAAGGCTCACTTCAAATACTTCTGGTTTGTGGAACCAAAAAATTTCCTTTATTTCTTGGCACTTAACACAAACATTCAAAGTAAAAAAAATCCCCTGGCCAGTGACCAGTGTTATTATTGTGATTGCTTTGGATGCTGGCTTTTTATTTGCCTTTGTGACTTGAAGTATTGGCCACTTACACAAAAAACAATATATACAATCTATTTCAAAAACTCTAATTTAAATCACAACTCCAGGCTGATGGTGAATAAGCTCTGATGAAGTTGTGGGGTGGGAGAATTACCACTGTCAAAGATGTAGAAAAGGTTTTTCCTATTCTGCACCTCTCCCACCAGAGAGAAGAGTGAAAGGGAGTATGAAGAGAATGGGTTTGCAAGGGGGATAAGGTTAATGGAGCTGAAGATATGGGGGAATGAGCTAAAAAAGCTATAGGCAAAGGGTAAGGAACTATTATAGTCCTAGGATCAAGGAGTGGCTTTGAGGGGCAGGTAGACATGAAAGCCCCGAGATATATGATGAGGCAGGAACCCTTAGAGATATTAGATCTATTGGGAAAAAAAAGAGAATTACCGTGAGGGAAACCAGAGTTGCCTATCACCTCGCAGTGGTTAGCTGGAAAGGACCTCAGAAGAGTACAACCTGGGTCCCCTACCACCCCCTTAAAAATGGTTATCCAGCTCCACAAGAAAGCTCATTCCCTCCCAAGGTCTTGGAACACCTTGATTAGTACAGGACACAGAGGAAGATCATCATAACCTCTGTTCAGTTACCCTCTTTAACATCAAAAAGGCATAAAATGGAGACATGTATGTTTACCAAAGGCATTTACTTCTGTCACGAAAGATGTCTTACAAAGGTTCAAAAGGAAGAGAATGAGGACACTTAGATGACCTTCAGTTCTTCTTGTTTGTGAATACTGGTCTGATGGCACTGAGCTCCACAACATGAAAGGATCCCCATGGTGGGATATAAGATGACCCAGTAATCTATACAGTCAACTAAACAGAGGTAAAATGCCTATCAGCTAAAGTGTGACATACCCATAAGTGGTGAGCTTGTTGAATGGAGACACCAGAACATAGTTGGGCAGCAGATAGATACAACACAAATAGCCAATGAATTGAACAGCAGAAAAAGAGTAGGCTAGCATTTAGGAAATTGCACAGTACTTATAATAATTATTTGTATATGTGTAAAATACTGTGTTACAGAATATTTTCAGTGATTACCTATACTCCACAAATAGAATAAGGGATTTTTTTCTCCCAAATATATAAATTCATTGGTGCAGAGAGCACCTGAGGAGAAAATGTCTGCTACAAATGGAGTTGAGGCAACTGTTTTGCAGTTTGTAGTCTTAATGGAAATACCTAGGGGTTACTGAGAGGTTGAATAACTTGCTCCAGCCGCCAGAACCAGTATATGTCAGAGATGAACTCAAACTTGGGTGTCCTTGACTTTGAGGCCTATTCTCTATCTACTGCCCTACATTGCCTCTCATGTCTAAGTGATACCCTCTAGGTCTGAGAAATGTACAATTAGAAAAGGAGGTGAGACGGTCATGAAATACAAGTGAAGGATAATAGATGTCTAGCCCACAAATGCTCCCTTGGCATCCTCAAAATGAAAAGAAGATGCAGAGGAAAGCTTCTAATACATTAGGTGGTTCCTTGATGCAGGATCTATGAAACCACACAAGACAAGAATCATGTGATGAGAGAAGGCATTGATGAGCTGCAATGTGAACTGGTGAAAGAACTGCAAACTGGTGAGGTCAAAGAGCCACTGGAGTGAAACACTTCTGCAAGTAATGTAAGGGTATTGGCCTCATTTTACATAGGAAGAAACTGAGACCATGAGGAATCAAATCATTTGTCCAAGGTCTAACAGGAAATCAGTAGCAGGCCCTGGAGTGTTTCATGTCAAGCTGCCACTCTATGAAGCCACATCCCCCTCATCCTCATAGGGCTGCAGTCTGAAAGGAGGCACTGGGGTGAAGGCTATATGGCTAATGTCTACTTCTGACCTTACAGGTCAGTTAGTTTCCAGGGCCCAAGGAGCCAGCATAATTTGCCAATATTTTCTGAATTACAGAATGCAGAATGCAAGCTGTTGAAGGAACACACTGCAGATTTAGAGGTGAGAACCATGAAGCTATGTGTCACAGCTTCGACACAACTCCAGAAGGTGTCCACAAGTCAAACTATCCCCTTCTTTGAATGAGACTACTGCTTGCTCAGGCCCTAAGCACTCGGTTACAAAAGTCACTCAGAAAGCAGGAGAAAACAAGAAGGAACAAGACCTCTCTGCTTGTGCTGATCCAATGGTAGATGGGGGCTAGAATGAATTTTCTGGGGAATTAGATTAAATTTCCCCAAGACTATATTTCTTCCTTGTGGTCTCAGAGGTCATGGGAGATCTAGGCTAGTGTTAGTGTACTGTAATCAGAGAAGCTTTTGAGTAAACAAGGAAAGACAGAGCCTCAATGGGGGCCATGTCCCAGAGTGAATGAAATAATATTATGATGTGACAACAAACAACTCAATCTAGCTAAGCCTACATTCTCTCTCAGATACTCCTGAATCTCTAGCTGAAAGCTGTCCTGGTCATTCTGGCTTAGACTCCATAGAAACTTGAGAGGGCAACTTTATTTTAACTAAAATAATTACCAGTGTGGGGAAATGACAAGCTAAGATGTAGATTTCAACATGAATGCCACCCAACTCTAGAGCGCTGCCACACATCAGGAAAACCTAACAAAAGTAGGAAGTGAAGAATGAAAGAAAAAAAATAGTACAAAAACAGAAATCAAGACCCACAAATATCCCTCGGCTCCATCAGGGCAGACTGCCTGCCTCCATGTGAGAGGATAGGATGAGGTGGTGCCAGGTGTGAAGTAATAGAGGGGCAGACCTGGTTTCACTTCTCAAGGGAAAAGAAAATAATATTGAGCTCAGCTGTATTGCTAACAGGGACTTGTCACAAGCATACCATAATATTTAATTAAGACCTTCAGGCTGGCTCCAGAGGATCTCAAATGCCTGGGAGAAGAGGGGAGCTATGGGCAGAGTTATAGGGCAAGCTGTGCCCTTTGGTACCGCTCCTGGGAATTTTGCTTTTATTGTTTCAGAGACAAGAAAAGGTAATGTTCATTTCTCTCTTAAGTAAGGAGCACGGCTTTCCTTTATTCATGCCATCTTCACCCATGAGGACCTGAAGGCAAAGTTCTCCCCTGGGGCTGGAGCTTCACACTGAATGACTTCTGTATAGAGAAGAACAATTGATAGGGAGACCAGGTGGCCAAATACACTTTTTTCCAAGGCAGTTCTGGAACATGAGAGATTTTCACAGGATGTTAGCTTTATGACCTGAGTGAGAAAAGGGTGAACCATGAAAGAACTGCAGGGGGGTGGGTGAAGAAAATTCAAAATCAAGGGATTCCCACCTTTAAAATCAAAATGTGTAGTTGCCTAGAGCAAGGAGGACTTGGCTAGATCATTCTGTGTTATTTCTATGGTAAAATCCAGGTAAAAGGGTAGGGAGAAGAGAGAACGAGAAGAGAAAGGCCTTCCATGTCTCAAAACATCCTTTAAATTTGTTGTAGTCACTCTCTCTGGTGGAAAAATCAATTGTTCTTCTTAACAAGGTATGAAGACTGAATTGTCTAACACAATAAATACATTCCAGTCAAATCCTTCTGGTTCACAAAGGAATAAAACTTGTCTCTTTTTAAAAAAAAATCTCATTTGCTTTTCCCTCAAGCAACACTCTATTATTTCCCAGAGCTCCAGACCAAAGCTCTGTGATAATCCCTTTTTTGCTGAAGCCTAAGATACAACAGGAAGAGCAGCCATTCTGGTGTCTAGGTCTCTCCCCTGGGTCCTTGGTTTCTGCATGCAGGCTTTGCAAACCATTACTGGGCCTCACTCAGTGAAACCACCATCCTCCCAGAGGACTGGCTAGAGGCAGAACTGTGTGTGGGGCCAGAGCGAAGTGGACAGCTGTGACAGACCACCAGCTGTGATAAACCTCCCCAGGCCCAAATTTCAGGCTCCCCAATTAGGTCGAGATGCACTCATTGGCACTCAAGTCCTGGGAGGCAGGTGTACAAATCTCTTTCTAGGTTGTGGCTCCAGGATGTTTGTAGGATTGGTAGAGTTATGGATGGGTCTTGGCATCCCTCATGCCCTGGTTCTGAGTCACTTTCTTCTCTGCTATACATTTCTGGAACATGGGTTGGTGACTCAGTAAATGAGCAAACAGGTAAGAGGAAACAGCAGAGAGAAAAAAAATCAGGAAATAATCTTCAGAGGAGAAACACTCACAAAGACTTACAATCAGGAAATAACCTACTACACTGCAACATAGGCTCACCCCAATACAAATCCACAACCCTCCTGAGCTCTTCCATGGAAAAGAGATGGCTAGGCTCGTGGGAAACGTGTTGACACCTGGCTTTAGCACATACATTTCAGGTGTTTTACTTCCTCACCACTAAATCACTCCAACAAGAAGGATCACATCTTTATAACTAACATCCTTGTTATTATATTGTAGCAAAAGCCTCTAATAGCTGAAATTCTACAATGTGCAATTTTGCTTAGTTCAATAATTTACTTTTGGACTATGTCTACGGAAATAGCATTATTAATCTGGAACTGAACTAGAAATATATCTGGTCTAGGTGAATAACTCTCCATGGGCTTTACCTGGATGATTTTCCTAAATGCCAATAAATTTTCCCAGTAGTATTATAGACAAAAAATAAAATAAAAAGGCAATTAATCCAGAAAGACCCTTTACCTGGTACAATTTATGGACATGGGAAATCCCCTGGCGCTATGGTATGAGCAGTCTCACTCTGATCTCTGGTGGAAGTCTCAATCTCTTAAGCATACCTCTTACAACAAAAAATGCAGCCACAACACTGGATTCTATACTAAAGGAAAATTAGATTTTCCTACTGACCTCTTCTTTAGCTTAGAATTAAAATGGGATTTTCTTTTCCACCACCCAATGCTATGTGTCCCAAGGGCATTCAATAAGTATTAATCGAACTGAATTTAAAATTCACTCAGTATCTCCTGTGGGGAGCATAAAGAGGATCCCAAACTTTCAAAGGTCGTTACTTATTTTCCTGGGAACTGTGGCCAAGATCATTTGTGAACAAGGGGTCTCCAGTCCTCAGGGGTAGGCCACTTGATGCTCAGTCATCACAGCCAAATTCCACTGAAGACCTACCAGTAATGGGTAGAAGATATGATTTATATTTGGATGATAAAAAGCCTTGGGAACTATCAGCTCAGCAAAAACAGTGGTGGTTCTTGGGGCCTTCTCACAATTACCACAAGGGTCAGGAGAGTCCCAAGAGAACTGAGACAAAAACAGGAAGCACAGGGACTATTGATTATAGGAATAGTATCACTTCCCTTCCTGTGGTCAAACAAAAGATCTTGGTGGTCAACCCCACAGATTATGAAGTTCTAAGACAGAACTATTGCCTTTCAGATTCCTGCTTCCCAGGAGCCAATTTCAGGTTAGGCAGAAAATGGTCAAAGAAGAGAAACATGAAAACCATCCTCTTTCCTCTCCACCATGCTTTTCCTGAAAGAACTGAGCATCCTTATATGAAGAAATGGAAGAGCCATGTTCTAAATTTGGTGCTGTTTGTATAATGACTTCAAGAGCCAGGAGACCTAGGTTCTAGTCCTAACCCCCATGACTGCCAAGTTATTTTCTTCAATAGAATTCAGTCTTACCAGCCTGCATTCTAACTAATGCCAACTTTCAATTGCCTCAGGATTCACAATCCAGTTTATGAATGTTCCAAGACTCTTTCCAAAGTATTTTGTAAATCTTAAGGTGCCACAGAAATGTGAGTTATTATTATTAGTTCTTCCCATAACTTTTGGCCACCATTTCCTTGTCATTTTTACCAGAAGGTAGGGAGGGAGAGGAGAGAATTGAAAGTTAAAATAATCAATTCTGCTCCTGGAAAGTAAAAAAAGCAAAAAAAAAAAAAAGTCTTAAAATTCTAGAAGCACTTTATAAAGTGCTTCATTTGATCTCCTGGCATGTATGTAATATGTTATTTTTACCATTTTACAGAACAGAAAGTTGAGGCTCAGAGAGTGTTAAGGGACTTATATGACTAGTCATACAGCTTTCAGGTGGTGACCTCGGATTGAACTCAGATCTTCTGACATCAAGACCACTAGTCATTCCACAACCTGCTGCCTCAAATAAGTTAGAAGAAAGAAAAAGTTGACACTCTGGGATAAAGCAAAGCTTTTGAACTATTTGTGGCTTTAAATTATTATTATCACCAATTAGCCTGATCAATAAGGATGTGAGAAGAGGCTGAGGCTCTTAAATGTGTACGGAAAATGAATTGGATGACACTGGTAAAATATCTTAAGAGGAGAACACTTAAAAAGCATGCAAACCTGTCATGGGAAGGCAATGTGAAGACAGAAATTCAAAGTAACTGCCCAAGGTAAGCCCCCTCAGGTAGCATGCAACATATGGTATTCACTATTAAGTTATCAACTTAAATGCACTAATGCTACATGGCCCACTGTATGCAAGTCAGTGCAGGACAAATTGGCAAATGGTGCCCACAAGACCTCTGAGAGCATGGGAAGCCTGGGAACCTATTCATTAGTTCTTGGCAATCAACACCATAACAAGGTCCATTCCCAGGATGTAGCTGAATTCAAGGCATAGTGTGTTTACTGATCTCCTGTAAGAGCTTGAATGTGAAATCATATTATAAAATGGCAATAATTTGTGGTTGTATTGAAGCACAAGGAGATCCACATAGTTTTCACAAGTGGTGTGGGAAGTGGGGGAAGAGACTCTTGGCCATGTGACCAACAAAATGGTGGATAAGACATTTTCTCTGATGTCCATGATCTCTCAAACCTCTCTAAAACAGAAATTATGTTCAGCAACATCAGCTGTCTTCCTGGTCTGGGACACCCAGAATCCAAAGGATGGTTAAAAAAAAGATCCCCCTTTGAGTTCACTCAACACTCCCTACCCGGATACCCAGCATGTGATGAGCAGTGAGGTCACACCAAGTGATCCAAAGATCAGACCCAGAGGCTTGCAATCAAACCCATGCCTACAGCATGGTACCCCCACCCTCTTTCCAAGGTCATGGAGATCTGGGCTGAGAGCTATGAAAGCATCAAGTGAATTTGTGGCCAACCCCACTCCCCAACCCTCTTTGTATTAAAGCCAAAAAACCTAAAGTATATGAAACAACCCCACAGAACCTGCAGGGCAGCAATCTTAGCAGCCAGTGACAGGTTGGAGAATGAGGGAACAGAAGGTGTGGGAGAGGACCTTGGAACTCCAGGACACTGGGTGACAGCAGACTGCATGGTGCTCTACCTAACCTGAGGTAAGAGCCAAGTATCTAGCTGGGGCCACTTTGGGCCCCCTTCCACCCTATCATAAGTCATGTGAGATAGAAACTGAGACTGGTGAATCATGTATTGCCCAGTGTTGGAGGAGGCTGAGACCTTCTGGATCCAGCCCCCTGGGAAAGCACCATGAGAGAGGAAGGAGTCAGAAAATGAGCAAGAAAGAAAAATAAGGGGGGAAGGGGACTGAAATTACCAAAGATGAAAGAAGAAAACTCAAAGACCTTGAACTGCTTCAATCAATAGGGAAAACATCAATAGCAGAAGGAAATATTGCCTCCAGATCTAGTAAATGAGTTCAAGCACCTGAGAATAAATACTTTCAAACTAAGCCCAGTGTGATCTACCCTGAAAATCTCAGCTGAACCATAAACGAAAAAAGATGGACATTTAATAATAGAGAGGTGTTTGAAACATTCTTAGAAAGAAAACCAAAATTAAAAAGGTTATTTGCTTTTTGAATACCCCAAACAATAGAACTGTAGGAGGAGTGAATGAATGCAGCATCAAAGGGCAGCAAGCAAGAGCAACAGCAGAGAATAGTAAGAGACTTCTTTCTAAATGTACACAAGGAGACATAGAAGTTACAGTGAAGAGAACAGTGAAGATTCTGTCCATTATGGAAAGAATCTGGTGACACCCTGCCTACACATAGAATCAATGTTTGTTTGTTTGTTTTTTTAGGATTGCATTATAAAATGGGAGTGTATGAAGAGGAAAGGAGCTAATGGATTAGAGAGGAGTATGTGATGTGTCCAAGTCAAATCAAAGGCTATCAATGAAAAGGTGACCCCTGTTGTCTCTGAGGAAAAGCCAGCAGAAGGGGAAGAGGGAAAGACTGAAAAGAGTGGAAAAAGGAAAAAGGACTTGCTTTGGTGGTAGAAGGGAATTCCACTGAAGAAGAGCAATATTCTGTGAAAGGAGATGTGGACCTTGTGTTGGTTGCTGTCTGGGAGATTTGGGGATTGAAAACTGGAACTTCTGGGAGCAGGGGAGTGGGAGGGCTTGGATGCAGAAAGGAGATTATGAGGCAAATAGGGAAAAAAAAAAAGCAATCAAGGGCAAGGTATAAATCAGTGATGTGCTGTATAATCAAGGATAGGGGTGGGGTGGGTGAGTCTGGATTTGTTTTGAAAGTGGAACAATGAAAAGGGGAATCCAAGGGAAAAGCTCTATAAGGCAATGGCAGAAACTACATGGAGGGGAGAGCCCAGGATAGACAGCTCTGCAAGTTTTGATTCCATGAAGGACATGGAGAGCAGGGAAGGATTAGATGATTATAAGGGGTCATGGACCAGAGAATGAGGCTCCAAAATGGATAGAATGAGAGGATGGATAATAAAGTGAGAGAAATCTTCTCTGGAAAGGGGTGCAAAAAAGAAATAAAAAAACAACTAATTAACAGGAATTAAAGGAAAAGAGAAGAAAACAGAATCTACTTAACTAACTGAGAAAAAAAGGGAAGAATAAAATAACTAGATAAAAGCAGGAAATAAAAAGGAATTAAGAAACAAAACTCCAAAGGGAAAAGAGTAAAAAACAAGGGAGGACTGGAGGTGAGGAGAAGAAGTCAGTGGGAATAGGGCCCTCTTAAAAAAAAAAAAAAGATTAAGCTAAAATAACTAGAAATTGTACTGTGTTTATAATCCTGGGGGGGGGGAAGAGGAGGGAATCTTAACGAGAAAAACCCCCAAATATTAGAGATAAATGGAGGAAAATGTAAACCTAACTCTTATGACTTTAAATGTGACTAGATTAAACAATTCAAAAAATGAAAAAGAATAACAGTTTAGGTAAGAAAAGAAAGCTCTAAAATCTGTTGCTTGTAAGAAACACATCTGAAAAACAAAGACAAGCAAAATAAGACTGAAGGGATGGAAAAATATTTAGTATGCATCAAGTGAATTAAAAAATGCAGGAGTTGCAATCTTGCTATGTCACAAAGTAAAAACACTGAAAAATCAGAAGGCATAAAAAAGAAACCACATCACACTAAAAGGAACCATAGACAATAAACCAATACCAGTAAAAAACAACAACAACAAAAAAAAGCCTTATATGCTCCAAATGTCTTAGCACCAAAATTCATAAAGGATTATTAACTGATCAACAAGAACACAAAGACAGTAACATAACAGTGACAATCCTGCTCTCAGTTTTAGATCAAGTCTAGCAGTAAGATAAAGAAAAGGGAAAATACAGAACTGAACAAAATGCTGGCAAAACAAGAGGTAAAAGACTTCTAAATGGTATTGCAAAAGAATATATATATTTCTCAGTCCCGCATGTAACCAAAAAAAAGGTCAAAGCACCAAGATTGCAAATAGATGTTAAAAAGTAGGAACAGTAAATATATTCTTTATAGACTATAACACAATAAAAAAAATTGTCAGGGACCACAATCAAAAGACACAGAAGCAAGTGAAGACTTAAAAATGAAATATTAATAATGAGTGGGTCAAAAAAACAAATCATAGGAACAATTAATAATTATGTCAAAGAAAATTATAATGATGAAACAACATACCAAAATTTCTGGGTTGCAGCTAAAGCAGTCCTCAGGGGGAAAAAAATTATATTCCTACAAACATGTTTAAAAAAATAGAGAAAGAGAATTAATGAAGTGAATAAGCATTTTAAAAATTAGAAAGCCAACAAATAAACCTAAAACAGGCACAAAAGAGGAGTTATTTAAAAGAATAGAAATAGATAAATCAGAAATTTTAAAAATAGAAATGATAAGTAAAAGTAAAAGCTGGTTCTTTGAAAAGACTAGAAAACTTGATAAACCAATCTGATTAAAAAGAAGAGGGTAGAAAATTAAACAGTAAAGTGAAATCTCAATAAAACTGGAAGAAACAAAAATATTCAGAATGTCATATACAGTTATATGCTAACAAAATTGAGAACACAAAAGAAATGAGAGTACCTTCAAAATTATAAAATGCCCAAACTATGAAGAGACATAGATAGAGATCTTAACCCAATCTTTGAAAAGGAAGTAGATCTAGCTGTAAAGGAACTACCAAATGAAAAAAAAAAAATTTCTGGTCCGGATGATTTCACAAAAGAATTCTATCAAACTCTTAAAGAATAATTAGTACCCATACTTCACAAATTATCATAAAAAAACTGAAAAAGAAAGCACCCCTAACAGAATCCTTTTATGAGACAAATATGGTCCTAACACTCAAAACACAGAAGGAAAATGATAGGCCAATATTATTAATGAATACTCATAAAATTTTATTTTTTCCTTTTTGTAGTTAATGTTTTATTTTTCCCCAATTACATGTAAAAATAATTTTTAACATTAAAAAAATTTTGAGCTAAAATTCTCTTCCTCTCTGTCTTGTCCTTCCTCATTAAGAAGGCAAACAATTTGACATAGGTTTATACATATGTAGCAAAACATTTTCATATTTGACTCAAAATTCTGTCAAAAAGTTATTTATCCAAGCAATTATTCATTATGACCAAATGGGATTTACATCAGAAATGCAAGTTCAACATTAGGAAAACAATCAACATAATTAATCATATTAACGAAAAAAAAAATCCCAAACTACATGATTATCTCAATAGATGCTGAAAAAATCTTTGACAAAATATAGCACTCTTTTAAGCTAAAGGCCTTACAAAGCATAGGTATAACATAAAAAGCATCTATCTAAAACAAAAAACAAGAATCACGTGCAATGGGGATACACCAGAACCTTTTACAATAAATACAGGAATGAAACAAGAATGTCCACTTTCCTCGTTATCATTTGACAAAGTTTTGGAGATGTTAGCAACAGCAATAAAACAGAAGAAAGAAATTAAAGGCATAAAGATAAATAAATATGAGATAAGACTTTTCCTCTTTGCTGTGATATGAAAGCATATTTGGAAAATCCTATGGAATCAGCAAAATACTAATGCCACCAATGCAGCTAGATGGAGTGCTGGACCCGAAGTCAGAAACACCTGAATTCAAATCTGGCCTTAGATATTTACTAGTTGTGTGACCCCAGGCAAGTCACTTAACCACTTTTTGCCCCAGTTTCCCCAATTGTAAAATGGGTATAATAACAGTACCTACATCTCAGAGTTATTGGGAGGATCAAATGAGATCACATTCATAAAAAATGCTTAGTATATAGTAGATGTTATATACATGCTTATTCCCTTTTCCCAACTGAGAAAATTTCAGCAAAGTTGCAAGTTATTTTATAACTCAAAAATCAATTGCATTTCTATATAATAAAAACAAAAACACAAGAAGCAATAATAGAAAGGGAAATCTCACTCCAAAGAGCTACAAAATGTATAAAATATCTGGGGATCAATCTACCAATGCACACAAAAGACTTGTATATATTCAATTACAAAGTGTTCTTTAAAAAATAAATAAATGACAACTTAAACAGTTGGAGGAACATTAAATGCTCATGGCTAGGCCATGATAATACTACCAAAGATAATTTTCACTTTCAATGGCATATCAATTAAATTACCAAGGGGATACTTCACAGAACTTTATAAAATAATAACAAAATTTATTTGGAAAAACAAAAGATCTAGAACAATCAAGGGAAATAATGAAAAGAAGGGATGAAGGGAGAATACTATTTTCAGACCTCAAACTATTATAAAGCAGCTATATTATAAATTGCACATTATAAAGCAACTATATTATAAGGCCATCAAAACCATCTGATATTGATTAAAACAGAGATCAATGGAGTAGACTAGACAAGGGAGAATCAGTAACAATGGAACTCAATAAGCCAGTCGAAAAAGTTGATACAAGTGGAAAACATTACTAGGGCAAAACTCTTTATCGATAAAAACTGCTGGGAAAACTAGAAAACAGTCTAGTAGAAATTAGGCTTAGACCAACACTTTGTACCACATTCCAAATGGATATGTGATCTTAACATTAAAGATCATACTATAAAAAATTTAGAAGAGAAGCAGATCATATACATCTCAGAGTTATGGGTAGGAGATCAAGAGACAGAGGCAATTACAAAAGATAGAATAGATAACCTGGATTACAAGAAACTGAAAAGCTTCTGCACAGACATTAATGCATCTAGGATAGTAAGGGAAGTGGTTAAATGGCAAGGAAAAAAAAAATCTTTGTGTCTATCTCCGAAAAGAGTTTGATATCTAAGATATAGAAACAATTAACAAAAATGTTTAAGACTAACAACCATTATCCCAAAGATAAGTAGTCAAAGAACTGCAAAGCATTCATTCATGATCACATGAAAGAATTTTCTAAATCACTAAGATAAATGCAAATCAAAACAACTCTGAGGGTTCACCTCACAATTTAACTGGCAAAGATGACAAAAAATGGCAATAGTCAACAAGTTATAGAATGATAGACACACTAATACATTGTTGGTGGAGCTATGAAATAGTATAACCATTTTGGAAAGCAACTTGGAATTATGCAAGTAAAGGGACTAAATTCCATATTATCTGAAGAAGAAAGTTCTCATATACACTAAAATATTTATAGTAGCACTTTTTTGTGACAGCAAAGAATTGGAAATAAAGTAGATGTCCTCTAACTGTAAAATGGCTAAATATATTGTGGTACATTAATGTAACTGAGTAATACTGTGCTATAAGAAATGATATGTGTGACAAATACAGAGAAGCATGGAAAGATCTGTATGAACTGGTACAGAGTGAAGAAAGGAGAGTCCACAAAAGAGTAACATTAATGGAAAGAATGACCACACACAAAAAATGTAACAAAATTATAAAGATCAAGTAGGTCTCAAAAGAATAGATAAAATAGGATAATCCTAACACCTTTGAGGAAAGTGGGAGGAGAATGGGTGTTATACAATGCACACGTTTTCAGAACTACCTTTTTCCTCTTTAAAAATGTTATATGAGATGGTTTGTTGGGGGTGGAAGAAAAAGCGATACTAGGATAATTATGATGATGTAAGAAACAGAGGCTATCAATAAAAACTTATTTCAAAAAATAAATTGAAATGGTAATGATAGGAAGATTAAGAATAAAAAATAGTCTAAGAAATCAAGTTTGGCAGTAAGAAAATAGAAAAATTCAGCCAATAAAGCCAGTTTTAAGTAGAAGGAAATTTCCTTCTCATCAAACCACAAAGATTTCAGAAGGCTGCCACATAATGGCTTACAAATAAAGACAGGCATAGATTCAAGACTAAGCATGGCCCTACAGATGAGATAGGCTTGGGGAGCTGATTAGCTGGATTAGATTCAATTCACAATTTTTAGCAGCAATTACTACAACTATTAGTCAGTAAGTTGTGATAATGAGGTTTATACCTCAGAAAACTCTCTGGTTTAATCTGGTTTAACCATCCACATCAATGGGATAGATGAAATAAAGTATACTTAAGGGACTTAGAGCCAAGTTTTTCAATCAGATATTTCTGGTGACTATATGACTGACACAAAAGGAAAAGGAAAAGACTTTTAAGTCCGAGAAAGAGTCTGCTTTCTCAAAGTAGCATGAGCGAGTTTTATAGAACTAAGTTACTACCAAAACAATCCCACCCTGAATCTACTGCTCTCCAACTTACATCTCCTGCCATTTTCCATAATAAATTTGCTTCAAATCCTTTAAATTATCATTCTGTCTCTCTGATAAAATGTGGGAGCTGGGGAGACTTTGGAGACACTTAGAGTACTGAGAAGCAAAATTCCTTGAAGAAAGCACAGGTCTACATTTGAGGTCAGACTAGAAAACGAAGCTGCAGAAATCTGGCAATGAAAATGCTGTGTCAGGAACCTGGACAACATACATATCAACATTACAGAGGAGTCAGCGAATACACTTAGAGAATTTTTTATGCAAATGCTCTGAAATGGTACATTCACACACTGACACTACAAAAAAAAATCAGATCAGTTGTGAGTCATGAGGTTTTTCAGGACATAGAAATATACTTCAAAAGGAAAACTGATCTGTGTGTCTCCTTGTAAAACAAAGGCTAAGGCAAATGGAAAAATGAGGCAATTACTCAATTTAATAAACATTTATTCAGTGCCTTGTTCAATACACTGTGCATTAGGTAATGGTGATAATAAAGATGAAACAAGACAGTTCCTGCCCTCAAGGAGCTTACAATCTAATAAGTGGATGAGATATACACAGAAAAAAATACAATGCAAGTTAGAATAAATTATTACATGCAATGGGAGACAAGTTGGGGCAGGGGAGGGCTTAGATCAGGGAAAGCATCATGGGAGACATAGCACCTGATTTGGTCCTGAAAGGAAAGAATGTCTTTCAATAGGCAGAAAGATGTTGGGGGAAGACCATTCCAGGCATGGGGATAGCATGCATAGAGGTGCAGAGGTGGAATAGGACAGAGAAAGGTAAGATCAGAAAATCTGGGAATTTGGGCAGAACACATTTGCTTTCCCCTCAACTGCTTGGGAGGTGGTAATATTCAGTTCCAATTCCTAAAAGTGAGGAGACTAAGACTTTTTAAGTGCTGGGGAGAGGATCTAGCAACTGTAACATACATAACAAGCAGTCTGCTCTTATTTCTCTTGGCCTTACTATACCTTCATCTTCACCAATGTGCGTATCCACACACCACCCTCATATAAAAACCGGATCTCATGCCTTCATCTTGCCCCAAAGGGAAACAAAGTCATTAAACTGTTGTCTCAAAGCACAGGCTTTAGATCTGGATGAAAAAACCCTCAAGTTTCTGAAGTTTAGTTTCTACTCAAAAAATGAAATGTCGGGGACTTCTATAAATTGGTCTGGATCCAGAAGAAGACAGAGCAGTGCAGTATCAGCAGACAAAGATACCTCAGAGCCCCTCCTCATCACCTGAGAAGCACATTCTGCCCACTGAGTTATTTTGTTTGTTTGTTTTAAAAGGAAGGAGGAAGGCAGGGCAATTGGGGTCAAGTGACTTGCCCAAGGTCACATGGCTAGTGTTAAGTGTATGAGGCGGGATTTGAACTCAGGTCCTCCTGACTCCAGGGCTGGTGCTCTATTTGCTGCACCACCTAGCCACCACCTGCCCACTGAGTTTTAAGAGATTTTTTTCTGACCTCAACAACCTGTGACAAGTCAACCCTAAGCCTATGGTTTTCCATTATCAGCAGTAGCAAAAGAAAAGCACCCAAACTGATGAAATCTGGCTTTATGTGAGTTGGTCCCATCTCCTCATTTCACAGCTGTGTCTTTGGTTGCTCTGTTCCCTTCCCTTACTCCTTAATCCCTTTGATACCTTGGCCTTTTTTAGAGTCCTTTAAGTTTCCTAAATACTTCCATGTATATTCATTTGAGCTAATCCAAGAAAGAATAGCAATTGTGTTTCAAAAAGTCTTAAAATTAAAGAGCATGCTGGTCCATCATATCTTTCTAACACCTTCTTCATGGACCAATCTGATTTGTCTTTGTTGGCACCTGGTTCATATATTCACAAAGTACTTGACATTTCCAAAAATACTTTTATAAGAACCACTTTTTCTGGTGGTACAAGAGAGGAAACACTGGAGGTGGGACTGGATTCCCAATCTTCCTTCAAGCCCACTTGCCGTAATAATAGCTTAGGGAGCACTGTGTTTACAACAGAACTGGTGATGTCAGTAAGTTGTTTAATTGTCTGCATTTAACAGATGAGGAAACTAAAACTATGAGCAGTGAAATGACTTGTATAACAACGACAGTAAGTTACAACTAACATTTATACAATGCCTTAAGGCATGCAAAGCATTTTTTTATCTCATTTGATCCTCACAATAATCCTATGAAGTAGAGGAAACTGAGACTGCAAGGTTATGTGATTAACCCAGATTCACCGAGCTAGAAAGTGTCTGAGGTAGGATTCAAACTACATCATCCTGGCTCCAAGTCCAGCATTCTCTTTATTACAAAACCTTGCTACCCCATCATTTAATAAGTGGTGGCACTAAGATCAGAATGCATGCCAACTAGTTCCATGTTTTATGTTTGTTCCACTAAATTATGAATTTGTTAAAATAATATTTTATTTTTCCCCAATCACATGTAAAAACAATTTTTAACATTCATTTTTTTTTACAACTGAGTTCCAAATTCTTCCCCTTCTTCTGTCCCTGAGACAGTAAACAATTTGGTATAGATTATACATGTGCAATCATGCAAAACATTTCCATATTAATCTTCTGAAAGAAAACATAGACCCTCTTCCCCCCCAAAAAAGTGAAAAAAGGCATGCCTTGACCTGCATTCAGGCTCCATCGGTTCTTTCTCTGGAGGTGGACAGCATTTTCATCATGAGTCCTTTGGAATTGTCTTGGATTATTGTATTGCTGAGAACAGCTAAGTAATTCACAATCCATCAAAATACAATATTGCTTTTAGTGTATATAATGTTATTCTGGTTCTGCTCATTTCACTTTGCATCAGTTCATGTAAGTCTTTCCAGTAAACCATGAATTTCTACAGTTGTACTCAGAGCTAAAAGGAAAGGGAGCTCTGGACATTGCAGAAAGAAGGGAAGCAAGTAATTATATCAGCCCTATGGACTTGGAAGTGTCATTAGAGAAGTGGAAGTGTGTAGTGGAGGCCTACTAATTAGTTGTGTGACCACAGGCTTAATCTCTGAGACTCATTTCCTCCTGTACCTACAACCTACATTACAGGTTGTTGTGAGGACTATTGACTTTGTCTCTGTATCCTTAGTGTTTGCTCACATTGTCTGGCACACAGTAGTGATTATTAATAAATGCCAGATGGACTGGACTGAAAGTGTTCAGGACCAACTCTCTGATCGTACAAAGGAGGAAACTGAGGCCTTATGAGAGGAACTGACCTGCCCCAAATCACACACTTCCCCCTGACCACTAACAAACTTTCAAAACCCCCAAGGGCATTAGGAATAGAAGAATACAACCAAGTGGAGATGAGACTAGAGGAGGAGCTACAAGGAAACAGGATGAACATCAACCAAGGCCAAGGGCAGCAGTGAGGCAAGCTAGCAATTAAGAAATTGATCTGGCACTATGTGTGGCAAGAGTAGTGAAGCTCAGTCAGAGTAGGGTAATGGGGGGACAAAACGAGTGAGCACCCGATCTTGAGGAAGAAATAGTTAGGAGCCACTCCCTGCTCTCATGTGTAGATGCTCTTAGACTCCTTAGAGTGTGCAGCAGGGGCTGCAACAGGCAAAAGACCCAATTTCTGCCTTTATGGAAGCATCAATAAACCACAGACAGCTCTGCTCATACGGCAACTACTTTGCTGGGGGTGGAGGGACAGAAGAAGGGAGAGAGGAGATAATAAAGTTCTGGAAATAGAAACAAGACAGAAGAAGGCAGAGCAGTATGTACTTAGACGTGGCCATTCTTCAAGGGTTTTTTCCCCCCATCTTTTCTAATTTGTCTCCCAAAGGTGGCAGAAAAATAGCTAAGGACCTAACACATCAAAATTTAATTTACAACAATGTTGTAAGGCAGCTCGAAGAATCCAAAGTCTCCAGATTGATACTCCAGGATTAGACACAGGCAAAGGATATTCAAACAAATAAATTTATAAAACATTCCCTCTGACTCACTCAGTGGTTAGGCCAGAGGTTTGGTGGAGGAAAGAGTGGGCAAAAGGAAAGCCAGGGTCATTATACTCCGGAGCACAGGCTACCCAAAACATAATGGAAATAAAGCAGGTAGACCAGAGAGCTGGAGAACTCTAACAGATCTCTTCCCCCCCAACACACATTCCAATTCCCTGCTTTCTATCATTTACCCCTTTTTGCCCTCTATCTTCTCCTAGCTCTTTTCCTCATCTTGAACAGAACTGGTTAGTTTCATTCGAGTAGTCTGCTCAAGGTCATGAATTAGGCCTTCTGTTTAAATCTGCAGTCCCCAGAAGATTCCCTCCCACCCCCCATCCTCCACCATATCTTGCAAGCAGTGGGTACTCAATAAATATTGAAGGATAGCGCCTGTCAGAGAGGCATCTATCAGGATCCACCTGCCTAGACTGATTAGCTTTCCCAGAATGTGGGGTAGGGCATGGCACCTGTCTCAACAACTGCATGAAAAAGGTTAGAAAGTAAGAAAGCCAATCAATGACTATTTCTGGAAGAGGAGGGAACATGTTAGCAGAATATGCATGGATGCTTAAAAGCCCCAAGTTCTTCAAACACAAGTTTGGGAAGAAGCAGTATATCTCCAGGTCATTTGGCAGTATCATTGCTAAATCCGAGGGTTCAGGTCAGGTGGAATCACATTTATGTTCAAAATGCCCTCCTCCCCCCATCCTCAATCAGTGATAGGCTCAATTAGGTTTCACTCTCATTAGACTTGACAAGATCATAAGGCCTGAATACCAGTCAGGTAGTGGACCTGACCAATCACCTGGCCCTTATGAGTTGTTACGTCCTCTATTCTTTCCTCTGTATTAGGCCATGTGAGCCCATTACAGATATGTCCCTGTAGACATATATTGCAGGTTTGGGGCATGTGCCACCAGTCATGATGGGATCTTTTCAAAAAGTACTGCCAAAGAAAGTCAATCCTTCCCCTCTCTGGTTCAGTCCACAGCTTCTAGGCAGACCCCACTTAGCCAGGTGGCTAGCAACGTCTAAGCTCCCTCTGGACTCAAGCTAAGAGACACAAACCTACCACCTGTCCCTTTCCCCTCCCTCCACATTACACAAGCCTGCTTTTATCACTCATTTTTCCATAGTGGATGTATTGTGAAAGCCTGACTATATTTCCCTCAGTCCTATCCCACCCCCTACTTGTTCTATTCTCTACTTTGACCCTGTCCCTTTTAAAAAGTGGGTGCTTCCAACTTCCCTTCCCTCCAACCTGCCCTCCCTCCCATTGTCCCCACTCTCATCCCCTTACCCCCTACTCTCCTGTAGGGTGAGATACCCTATTTAGTGTGTGTCATTCCCTCCCTAAGCCAAATTCAATGAGAGTAAAGTTGTTTTTTTTTTAAGCAATGGGGGTTAAGTAACTTGCTCAAGGTTACACAGCCAGTTATTTTGTGTGGGTGTTAAGTATCTGAGGCCGGAACCGAACCCAGGTCTCCCGACTCTGGGGCCGGTGCTCTCACTCACTGCGCCACCTGGCCGCCCCTCAATGCGAGTAAAGTTGACTCATTCCCTTTTGCCTTCCTGTTCTTCCCCTTCATTGTAACAATTTTCCCTTGCCTCTTTCATATAAGATAATTTGCCCCATTCATATATAAATACAGACCCTCCACCCCTAGCTCACTAGTAAACTACAATTTCATCATTACTCCGTAACCATGGAGAGGTCTTTTCATCTTAACTTGGGACCAGTTCTCAGATTCCTTGGATCCCCTTCCATGGTCCCAGATTCTAACTGGATTCACCAGACTGTCACCTGGGTTCAATGGCAGACAGCTCCCAGTTCCTTGTCCAGCTCTCTGGGCAGGTCCTACTCCACACTGAAGTTCACAGGGTCCAGTCCATCCCAAATCCTTCACAATTTCTGCTCCCAGGAATTCAAGGCTCAACCAAGCCACAAACAAAGTCCCTGAATCCTGGTCATGCTTCCCTCAGTCTTCTGCAGCTCATTTAAAAAATCAGAATCACCTTATCCAGCCTGGTGGAGGAGCTCCTGGGCTCCTGTTCAGAAGAAGCTCCAGCACCACAAGTTCTCAGGAAATTCTGGCTTAGTTCTAGATTCTCTCTTCTGTAGCTGCTCTGCCACCAGATTCTTGTCTGGAGAAATTCTGCACTCATTTTTTATGGTGAGTGAAATCCCAGGAGCTCCAAGGAAGCTCCTTTAGCTTTATTTATTTTATTTAAATAACATGGACTTATTTAGGGTTTATTGCCACAATTAAATGGAAATGGGAAAAAGCTTTAAGAGATCTAATGAAAACCCTTTCCTATAGTCACCGCATCCCATAGGTCAATGTTGGGGTCATCCTCATCCCAGAGACTGAGTGCCTTAATCACCTGCCCAGAACCACTCCTGCTAGCCCACATCACTTGTTATTTTGTGGCACTAATGCCAAGGCTGCTAATAAGCATGTCCATCATCTTCTGCAAAGTGCTCTGCAGTTTCGTTTTCATATTATGCCAACAAAGGAAAGGGCCATACTTTTAGCTCTGTTTTATGAATGGGGAGAATTAAATGAGTGGCCCAAGTTGAAACAGAGAAGCAATCCAAGAGAAGACCAGGGTTGAGCCATCTTTGTTCTCAGAACTGGAAAAAAGCTAAGAGGTCACTTAAGTCCAGCCTCGACCTGAAACATGAATCTCATCTACAACATTCCTGACAAGCTACCAACCTCTGCTGGAAAATCTCCACTGATGGAGAACTTTTATTATCCCTGCATCAATGGACATCAACTAAAAATTTGATCTTAAGGCAATCAGTCTCTGGGATGAGGATGACCCCAATCTCTGGATCTGTGGCTCCTAATAGCCCCTCTTCCTTATTTTTCCCTGGCCATTTGTGTGTCTACTTAATACATGAATGGGTCTGGATCTGTGGCTCCTAATAGCCTCTCTTCCTTATTTTTCCCTGGCCATTTGTGTGTCTACTTAACACATGAATGGGGAGAAAGTAATAAAGACAATACCACAACTGAAGAAACTGGAAGAAACTGAGGCAGAAAATATCATCTGTTGAGTTGGTCAGGGCAGTGACAGTGACAGGCAGGTTACAGATGTGTGGCCAGTGAAGCCCAGCAAAACAGACTAAGTGGTGTCGTTCTTCCAAGTCAAAGCAGGAGGAAAGGTCAGAAGATCTGAAATCACAGGAGGTGGAGTCTCCCAAGTGACAGACGTGAATAACCAGGTACCTTCCAGCTCCAGTGCAAGGAGGAGAACCATGTATTGGCTCTAGGGCCTCTGCCATAGGAAGAGGGCAACAAAGACACGGGTTCTCCTTGCTGACTATTTCTAGCTCTGCTGAGGCTAAGGGAGAAATATGTCATGTTGCTAAACAAAATTTGCAAGGAAAAATGGGTCACTGGTAGCAGCATAACTCCTCGAATGTCTGCTCCAATCACTCAGGACTCTACCTAATAACCCACAGACATTTCTAGTTACTTATCTTTCCTGTATCCCACTCAGACCTGGTTCTACTTCACATGACACATGCCTAGGGCACTTTGAACCAAAGAGGGTAGCCCTACTGTCCCTAAAAAGAAGTCCAGTTACACTATCATTTACATTGACATCAGCTGTCAACATGCAAGGAAAAAAGAACACAAACTAAAAGCCTATTGCTTACCCTGGGTGGAAAGGAGAAGCTGGGCTGTTTGGACTTGGCACCAAGAGGCCTAGGCTGTCCAGACTCATTCTGGGTTTCATACTGCTGGACTCTTATCATGACACTGTCCCATCATCCAACATCCCATCAAGGAGCAGCAGGCAGGATGATATGAGCCAGTCACTGATCTCTCTAAAATACCATCATCTCACCTGCTCTGGTCCCCTTTCAGTTAGACAGAATGCAAAACTGGGATCATTATCTACCCAGCACTTAATATCATCAGCAGCCCATGTACCCATAAGGGCATTAGCACTTGGGTGCATGGCATGTGTTCAGAGGGAACTCTGCACATCCTTGGGCCACATTCTACCAGAAGTCCCTACTCCCCATTATGACTTTCCACAGCACAGAAGGGGTGTGATAACAAAAGGTTCCCATACACTCACACAGTTCTGCTTTGTTTATGCTCTCTCTTGGCTCTATTGCCCAAGAAGGAAAGTTATAATTATGTGGTGCAAGGGCCTAGGTACTAGTCTAGGAGTCAAAAGTCAGAGAATGGGTTGTATCACTGGCTAAGTGACTTATGTTCCTAAGATAATTGTCTCCACAAATGTATAACAGGTAGAATGATGCTCCCAATGGATTTGCTTTCCAGTGGAATGAGGACTTGGCACATGATTATGAGCTTATATCCCTACTCACTCAGGGTTCTGAATCACTCTAACTAATCCAAAATGCAATAGGAGAGCACTGCAAAAAGAGGGTCCCATCAAGCCATGTTTCTAAAGGAGGTTCCTTCATATCCAGTGGGGCCCTAAAAGTTCCCTTCTACTTCTTTCAAAAACCTTTCTTTACCTAGCCTAAAATCCCAAACTTCAGTCTCTCTCAAGCACCAAGAAATATGTGTTTTCTTCTTATTTTATATCCTGTCTGACCCCTGGCAGCAGAGAAGAACTCCAACAAGCAGCCTGGAAAAGCTGACCTTACTGCTGTGGCAGGCAGGGAGCTTTAAATGATATGCTATCATCATCTTGGAGATGAGAGAATTGAGGTCCAGTGTTTAGTGGCAGAGCTGGGACTAACGTTCATGTCAGACTTCATCACCAAAGGAAAAGAGATGGATAGACTAGCTTCTTAGGAAGTCCTACCCCAAAAAAGAGCACCAGAAACAGAGACTTCTTCCTAAGGGGCAAGGTGGCTCACTCAGTCCCATTTTTTAAAGTCATGGAGGCAATCTGAAGTAGAATCCAGGTGATTTGCCCTATAAAGACATCTCAAGAGTGCTCAGATCCTTTTAGGGAATACACTTTTAACCTGTTAAGCTGGGAAGTTGTACTGAACAAATAAACTAAGTGGGTCTCATGTACTCAATGCTTATCATATGTATTTTATTACTTCAGCATTTTTGATGTTCACATACTCAATTTAGCCAGTGAGAGAATTCCCCCTGGGCTTTTGCCTCTCTCATCTCCTGCTTGATTGGTCAAGGCCTACCACTTAAGAGTTCCATCAGCTGACTGGCCAGAAATGCCCTAATTAGGATATTCTACAAGGCTATGCTGAACTGTGCCAAATATGGGTAAATGAATCTTTGAAGGGCGCAACTGGGTGCTCCCATGGCCTCCAGGAGAACAGCAACCTGGCAGAGCTTCTTGGTGAGCTGTCACTGGCCTGTGTGACACCTGGACTTTAAGTCAGAGATGTGATCATTAAATTGGAGATGTGATATCAAGTAGAGGGGAAGGATTCATACAGACAGGCATACAGAGACAGAAAAAAGCATGAGACAGAGATGCAGACAGAGAAAGTGAGATCATCAGCCCAGAATAAAACCACGCACCTTAATATGCCCCCATGAACAAGATTTGTTTAGTGTTAAAAGGTTACCTATTTACTACTACACCCTTTCTATTGATAGCTTCTTAATGCTACAAAGGCCACAATGGCTATATAGTTATTTTATTGTGGTCCTCCTCTTGAGTACTGATGGCTTCTTAACACCACATGTAATGTGTGCTTGTTTGTTTACTGTTAAATATATATAGCTCATATATATGTATGTGTATATATATTATACATATAAAATGCATACATGTGTGAGTATACAGTGTGTGCGTGTAAGTAGAAAAATTTTATTTCAAGTACCAAATAAATGCTTTTAGGAATCAAAGGTGGAATATGCCTGTTACTAAATTAAGATTTAACAAACCAAGCCACAAGTAACAAAAGAAATCTCACTAGTGAAAAGTCATAGTTATCTGAATGCTCTTACCTGAAAATCTGTCTCAGTTCTAATATGAAAAAAACAAACAAACCTATCTTCTGACCTAAACTGACCCTCCAAATGGAATGAAAATCCTAGATTAGCCCTACCATGCTCTCTGCTTTAATCTGGGTTATTCCCCAAATCCGAGATTAACTCTAAGGCAAGAGATGAGCTCCTTCCCTTCCAGATGCCCCTCCCCCAGCATCCTGCTGTCTATCTACAGTCTAGTATAGTCTCTGAACAGATACCTTAGGGCTACAGTGAGATGCCTAAAGCACAAACAGCTCCCTACCTCCATTAATTATAACTCATATTTATATTGCACTTTAAGAGTTAAAAAATGCTTTCCTCACAACAACCCTCTAAAGTTCACATATTCAACAAATATCTATGAGGATAAAAGGACAAAAACACAAGAATAACCTTAAAGAGCTTGCACTTTATATAGAGTATAAGTATTATTATATCCCTATTTCACAAGGTCGTTGAGGTTCTGAGAGGCTGAAGTGACTTGCCCATAACTACATTAGTTAAATGTCTGGAGTGGGATTTGAACCCAGACCTTTTGATTACAAGAGCAGCACTCAATGTAATAAGCCATGTAAATTTAGGTTCCACACAGAAAAAGTCACTAGATTCAATCTAATCTCTACTCTCACATGTACAGAGAAAGTCCCCAATCTCACATTTTTTTTCAGTGACAAGAGAAGTTTCTTGTATCTTTATCAGTATCCAACAATATCTCAATGAAGACATGATCAGATCTAAATTAAGAGGGCATTTCCTACTTCTTTACTGTGACTCCATTTAGTCTTCAGCCTGGGGCAATAGGACAAAACAGAGTCAGAAGATTTGGGTTTGAATCATATTCCAGAAAGTTTTGTGGTTATAGGCAAGTCACTTTACTTTTCAAAGTCTCCTTGTCTACATAATGGGGTTAATGATACACTACTTTTCCTCACAGGATTATTATTAAAAAAAACTACAAATGTGTCATCATCATCATCACCATCATCATCTGGTTTGGTAAGCTTTGTTCAGTCTAGGACGAAATGATGCTATGAGCCCAGATCCCAATCCTGACACTAAAAAGTGACCTAAGCATGGCCAGAGCCCCTCCTTCATAACTCACTTTCTCCAACCACAGAGTAAGGTAAGGAACCTTATTGGCTCAAAGATGCTCAGGAAAATAGATGGTGAGAGAGTGAAGAGGAGCCTGAGGGCATGGAAAAGCACCACCATGTTGCCTTTTCAGTTTTGCAGACCTTGAAAATTTTTACAAGAAGAGGCAGGAATTAGAGTGATCTTGTATTCTCTGACCAATGCCCTGTCAAATGAACTGGACAAGGTCTATCAGGAGCTATCTGGATCCTGATGTTCTTCCTTTTAATGAGGGAGAATTCTTTTCTCCTTCCCCTTCTGAGAAGGCAGCTGCTCAGGTAACCAGCAAAGAGTACCAAACACTATGGAACATCTTCAGGACACTGGAACTATGAATTCTTACCTCCTCAAATACTGTCCTAGAGCCCAAAATAAAGCTAATAAGTAGACACATGACCAACCCCTTTCCTTTTTCTTCCAACAAATATCTTTGTCACAAGTCAAGTAAAGATCCATTCTGCAATAAGGTTTGGACAGCTAAGGGGACATTTCCTGGCTCTCACCTGTTACAACAACTGAGCTAACATTCATTACTCAGCCTTTACCAAAGCACACTGGGGGTGGTGGGTATAACAGGCTGGAGATATCTAAATTCTTTCAAAAGTTTATGAGAGGTGGAGGCTAGGTGGAGCAGTGAATAGAGCACCCGCCTTGGATTCAGGAGGACCTGAGTTCAAATGTGGCCTCAGACACTTAACTTACTAGCCATGTGACCTTGGGCAAGTCACTTAACCCCAATTGCCCTGCCCTCCCCACTCCAAAAAAAAAAGTTTATGAAAAAACATAGGTCGAAGAACTTGGAATCAAAGACCACAGCTCTGATTACATACCACCCTTGTTCCTACCAGTCTCCCACTTAAGGATCAGTAGTCACCCAGTCCACTTAGTTTCTACTAAGAGAAAGTACACAGCTGCAGCCCTGTATAAAGTCCTGGGCATATCAATATATCAAGGGGAGCAAAATTTGAAACAGAATCTTTTTGTTAGCCTGAAGCCATGAATATACTGACTTTTGACTAAATGTTCCTCCCTTCTGAGAACATCCCATTCCCGTGCAATCACCAATTTATTTCCCTTTGTATCCATGGGAAAAGGTCATGGGAAAATGGCCAATAGGAATGCACACATTAGTATGCCAAGTGGAATACATATACACATAGAGCTAAGACTATCAATGTTGCCAAAGACCCCTAAACTGTTTGTGTTCCCTAAGAGATGTGGACTCTAGACTGAAGCACAGCATTCATTCAATAAACATTTAACATTTACCCAGTGTCTATTTCATGGAAGTAAGGTATTCTGAAGGAGACAGGATGAATGAGAATCAAAGAACAGCACCAATGGAAGGCACCTTAGAAGCCATCTACTGCAGTGAGTATTCAACCAAAGATCTCCTCTACATCAGACCCAACAAGTGGGCATCCAGCCTTTGTTTGAAGACTTCCAGGGAAGGGAAATCTATGATCTCTAAAGGTAGATCATTCTAATGTCTCTTTTAGGAAGACACAATCTCTGTGTTCAAAGATATTTAATCTAATATAGAAATAATACATATAGATAATAAAGATAAAGTAGGATCACAGGATTTAGAGATGGAAACACCACTGAAGGCACCTAGTCCCATCCCTTTATTTGACAAGGGCAGAAACCAAGGCCCAGAAAGGTTAAATGATCCTGCTTAAGTTTAGTGATCACAGCTAGTAAACAGCAGACCCAAGATTTAAACTCAGGTCCTCTAAGCACACTATAAGATAAATGAGTCAACAAGGTACTTAGGACCTAGTAACTAGGTATGTAAGAAAATAGTTTAAAGACGAGAGATTACTTCCAATTAGAAGGGAATCAGAGAAAGTCTCATGGAGGAGGTAGCATCTGAGATGGACCTTGAAGAATAAGGGCAGATTTGAATAGGTAGAGAGGGGATAGGTAACTTAAAGCACAAGGAACGATATGGGTAAGGGTACAGAGTTAAAAAAACAGACATGTTAATAAAATAGTGAGTAGTCTAGTTTGAAAGGAGCAGTAGATGAGGAAAGGTAGGTTAGGGTCAGAATGTCAAGGGCCTAGAATGCCAGGCTAAAAAGCTTGTACTTGATTTGTTAGAGAACCATTTGAAAGATCAACAGGAATGTTATTTTGGGGGTTGGGTATACAGACGGGAAATCAGCAGGAAAAGCCAAATCAATCCCTGAACACTGCAGCAGTCTCAAATTGACAGTACCTTAGTCTACTTCCTTCCTGTTCAATGGGCCCCAGGGACCAGCAGGATACAGGGCCAAGCTAACAAGAACCAACAGGGCTGAACATTTCTCTTTCTATTAACTTAAAAAAACCCCGCAACCACTTATTTCCAAATACAGAACACAGGTTTGGCTGAAACTTCATTCTGCATTGTTTCACCTGGGAATGACAAGTTCTTTGATAGATAGGCTGAAAAGATGACACACACTGCAGACACTTCTAAAAGTCACCTGTATCCTTTGCTCCAAAGAGAAATCAGACATCAGCAATGCAGCTCAGTAGGCTAAACAGAGGATAAGAAACTCAGGGGCTATTTGTTCTGTTTCTGCTCCTCACTTGTCTAAGATCTTCAATGTCCGCAGTGGGACCACAGAGCCAGTCCTAATACGCTGATGAGATAACAGCTGAGAATAATATACTCTTCAACAAAAAGCCACTCTATTTCTCTGGAGTTCTAAAATGACATACAATCCAGTTGTATCTTCTCTTCCCCTGATTACAGCAGGGAACTCCTGGTCAAGCCTCTCTTGGGGTAGCTATATCCAGAAATCCAGAACTCCTGATTGCAAAGAAGTAAAATTGAGCCTACTTCAGAAATTCTAGGAAGCCCCAATCTTCTCTTTAGCACAGTCTAGTTTAGATGGTGTCCAAGTATAAGATCAAGTTCAGGGTCTATAAGAAAACTCCCCCAAAAACACTGCTCTGAGGCCCTGATGGACTCTCTCCTCACCTCTGCCTCTAAGAATTATTCGTTTCTTTCAAAGTTCAGCTCAAATATTAACCACTACCTAAGGCCTTTTGGGATCCCCTCAATTGCTAGCAACCCCACCTCCAATGACTTTGCATATATACTTATATGTGTATATGTAGTCTCTCCCCTATAAACTATAAGCTCCTTGAGGGCAATGACTGTTTTATTTTTGTCTTTGCATTCCTAGTACCTAGAACAGTGCCTGTCACTAGTAGGTACTTGATAAATGTTTGTTGACTAAGTGATCAGTTCCAGCTGTGGGAACATTCATCTAGGCAATTCTCACCTGGTCCCAGGCCTGGTTTGTGGGGCGTGGTGTTCAGTTACAGGACATCTCAAATAGGGTGAGGGCTAAGGGTTTGTGCTTCTTCCCAAGGTTTGAAATAAAACCCCAGAGTCTAGAAAAGCATAAATCCAGCTGTCTTTACAAAGAAGTAAACAGATAAGAATGAATGGAATAAGTTACTATTTAAAAGAGAAAGTGCCCTAACAATCACTGGTTAAAATCTTTAAATAAAATATTTTTTCATGGAAACAAGGTAGAGATAGGTTTGATCAAGTCCAAACAGTTAACTCTTGAAGAGGCTCTAGCATGCAATGACCTCGGCAGCTGAGAGAAAAGGCAGAACAGCTACAGCAACAAGTTCAGCCAGAATGCTCACGCAGTGACAGTAAAGCAGTCCCAACATAAGGCCACACCAGTGCCCAAACACGGGAGAAAGCAAGCTGCTATTTCTAAAAAGCATTCCCACTATTCAGATCTAAGCAGAACCAGTTTTCTCTCTCTTGAAGTAAGCAGCTATAAAAAAGCAGGCATTTATTCAAGCTCCCACAGATGGTGAGCACAAACATGGCAGCCTCATCAGCAAGGGCCAGCACATTAAGATGCCTTCAACATACCTCTCAACTAGCCAGGGACGAAATAGAGGGCTAGACAACCTCCAGGAACCAATTTCCCCAAATGGCATAGTTTGGGGAAAGAGGAAAGGCTTAAAATAGCCAGTAAGCTAATGGAAGGTAAGACTTGAAAGGCATCTCTGGTGAGAAAATCCTAACAAAATAGCCAGTGAAAAAGCAGCACGAATGTTTCTTAGGGCGTTCCCAGACTTCCTTTGGGCAAGATGGAGATTACAATAGAGAACTATGCATCAGTGATCTTGGTGCCTGAGTCAATACACATAGCTCTTAAGAAATAGGAATACTATTTATCTACAGATACTTTGATGACAAGGAAGAAAAAGAAGCACAAAGGAAAACACAAACATTTCCTTTGTGAGGGGTTTGTTCTGAGGAATCTCTCCTCTTCTATCTTTTTTTTTAATGGTCTCCTTTTTGGAACAGATCCCTTCCCCCCAGGGCTAAAGCTGGTTCCAGCCCTGTTGTCCCACTGGCCTGGGGGCCGGGGGCAGTTGAGAGGTATGCTACAAGCGTCCTTCCCCTACTTTCTTACCTTCGTGCCCTGGGATGTAAGTGCTGATGCTGCCGTGTTATTAGGGCACTTTCCCACACAGGACCACTGTGGCTACTCCTATACCAGCCTGTAGCCGGATGCCCGGGATAGGATGGGCTAGTGAAGCCATGATCTGATTCCGTCTCTGCAGCCAGCGAGGAAGCTGAGCTCCCCATGTTACCCCCAACCTGGGCCCAGCCAAGAATTATCCCAGATTAGGTCCAGGCGCGTGTAGTCGGGTGGAAAGGGTGAGGATTGGAGGCATGGACAGGCAGTAAGTTCCCAACACTGGAGAAAGGGAGGTCGATTCTGATTAAAGTAAAAAAAAGAGAAAAGAAAAAAAGAAGAAAAAAAAAGAGAAAAGAAACAAAGTATGATTTAAATGAATAAAGTTTTTAGAAGCTTCATGAAGAATTCTCTGAAAGGACCATGCTTGCATACTGAGGTAACCAGATAAGTTAAAAGTTTTAGGATTTGGAATAGTGAAGGTAAAGGCATGTAACTGAAAGGGTGGACACAGAGGTCCTGAACAGTCAGTAAGTCATACCCCAGAGCAACAGGCCTCCACTCTACTAGTTCCTATGACTAACACCAGCACTGGTACAGGCAGCAGGACCAATGTAATGAGACCATTATTTCAATTCATATTTACTTAGTACATAATATATACATGTATGTATATGTACACAATGTTTATACATGCATGTGCATATGTGTATATGTGTGTATACCTGTGTGTGTGTGCATGGACACACACACACACACACACACACACACACACACAATTCTTCCAACCAAGCTCAACCTTGCATTTTACACAATGCTTCCAACTCACTTGAGGACACTGCCTTCATCTCCAGGAAAAGTAAAAATTACAAGAATGTTAATTTCTCCACCCCCTTGTTCTACCCTTTCCTATAAAACAAAATATGACCCAGTCCTCTCATTCTCTGTTTTGCAGTGAGGTAGCATGGTGGAGTGGAAAGAGCCCAGGGTCCGGAACTCAGAAGACCTGGGTTTCAGTCCTGGCTTGGATACTTACCAGCTACGTGACAGAGAATAGACAAGCAAGTCACATAAGCTCACTAAACTTGAATTTCTTCATCTGTAAAACAGGAGAAATAATACCTATAGTACCTACCTCACAGGGAAGTTTTAAGGGGTTTGATGTATGTGTTATGTGTGTGTGTACGTGACACAGAGAGAGAGAGAAATGGTATTTATTTTTACCAGACCTATATGATTTTATCCTTGTAGGGAGGGTGAGTAAACTCAGTCTGCCAATGGAGACCAGCAACTGGTTTGCAACTCATAGTCTTAAGAGCATTGCCTGAGAGGTAGTCCAGGTCACACAGCCAGCATGAATCAGAGACAGTCTTTGAATCCAGGCTTTCCTGATGCTGAGACCAGCTTTCTTTATGCCATGCTGCTACTCCAAAGAACAGATGTGAGAACCAAATTAGATAATACAGTCTATGTAATAAAGACAGTGTGATACAGTGGAAAGGGTGCTAGCTTTAGAAAACCTTAATTCAGATCCTTGTAAGTCACTTTCTCTTTCTAGGCCTCACTTTTTTCATCTATAAAATTAGAGGACTAAACTAAAAGTCTTGTCCAGTTGTACATGAATGATCTAGGTAAGGTACTTTGCAAACCTTAAAAGAACTACACAGTGCCATCTCTTACTGTCATTCTAACACAGCCATGCATCTTCCTGAATAGGTAAATACAAAGAGTTTGAATAAATAAATAAACCAACAATTTTTTTTTCTGATTGGAGGAAAAGAAATTATATCATTTACATTTATGACAGAATAAAGGATCAAGGGAACATACAATTGAGCTAAAAAGGATAAACAAAGGAAAAAATTAGCAGAGCTGAGCTTATCCAACTCCCCACCATGATTCAGAAAGACCTTTATGAAGAAAGACCTTTAATTCATTCAAAAGAGACACAGACCCTGGAAAATAGAGTGTTTGGGAATCAGCCTGGTCCCAAGGGATCAAGTGAGAACTCTGAAGGGTGTCAGAGTTTTGCATACTCTTTTGCATCAGATATGAGAGGTAGGCATGGCAGACATTATTACTGGTGTGACTAAGAGCAGCAATTTCCATTTATAGAGTGCTTTACATTTTACAAAACATTTTCTTGACAACAACCTGTTATAATAACTTTATAGATGAAGAAACTGAGGTCCAGAAAAGGAGACCTACCCACAGTTACAAAGCTAATAAATTATCAGATCAAGGAATCAAACCCAGGACTCTTGCCTTCTTCCTCCCAACATACTTCCCAATAAATCATGCTGCTTAGTGGCCAAGGTATTCATGTAAGGTTCATGGACAACATCCACCTCAACTTCTCAAACAACTAGAAGTAATTTCTTCTCCCCAGATTTTCCCCTCCTATTTAGTAAATGCTTAAGTCCATGCGCTAGAACCAGAGATTGAATTAATTGACTCAATAGTCTTACATCCAAGCAATAAATAAAAATCTGCCACTGCCTTTCTCTTACCACCTGTTTTTAGAATGTAAAGTTATCAAATAAGACAGTTTATTTATCTTGTAATGGGCAATAACTTAAGAATAAAATTTGGAACTGAAGATACTTTAGGAGCTGTCAATTGTTTCAGAAAACATAAATTTCTATTTACAATTTTGACAACATTCATGCAGCCCAAACAATCCAAACCTGCAATGGTCCTGGTGCCTCAAGGCCCAGGAAACATTTAATCACCAAGTCTGGCAATTTACAGCCCATGTGGGACTGAGTGGGGAAAGCTTACTTACAGGTAAGGAAGGGATAGAAATAAACTCAAAACCCGACAGATTTAAGCAGAGGAGACAGGTTTGCAAATGCTTTAGACTTCTCAGGTAAAGCAGCCCAATTCTGGAAAGTGACAGGGGACTATTCTCATTCTTGATAGCAAACAGATGGTAGTTTTCATTCAAAAGTTAAAGAACTGAAGGCAATTGTGTCCTTTCCTCTTAGAAAACACACTAATTCACATCACAGATACATCGCTGGGGCAAAAATTTTAATAAAGATGGTATATTACAGGCCAGTAAGAAAAGGACCACATCCTTCTTTTCTAGAAAAGCACCACATTACTAATCATTCCCTACAGTAGAAAGGAGTTCTATTTCTAGCAGCATAGCTGACCAAAGTGAGAAAATACAGTAGTTCCCATTATTATATAGTCCGAGGAGAGTATCATCCTATCTGGTACTTTGATGTTTCCCTCTTGAAGCCTATTCTCACCCCCTCCCAATACACTGCCCTTATGTTATTCCCTTAATGAGAATCCTTCAGTGGGCATTCAAAACTCTTTCCAGCCTACCTCTACCTACCTTTTCATGTATTCTACATTCCAAATGGAATTTCTGGCTGTCCCTCCTCCTGTTCTCTGCCCATCTCTGTGCCTCTGTTAATGACATCCCCTGGGCCTAAAAATGGACCTCCTCCATTTCACATCTCCCCTCCCTCAATGCCCCTTGAAATCCTTTCCTTCCTCCAAGGACCAACCCAGGTAACTTCCTGCGGAAAGCTTTCTTCACCCCTCCAGTTGAGAGGGATCTCTCCTGATATTTTGTCTAAACTTTTTCTTTACCCTTACCACATTCTAATTTGTATTGTAGCTATCCACAGACACGTCCTATTTCCCTTGTAATAGATTGTAAACTCCTTGAGAATGGCTGCCTTGTTTCATCTTTGAGCATATACACTTCAGCAGAATTTAATAAATGTTTGTTGAATTGGACTGAAAATTAGGAATATAAGATTACTGCTATACTTTGAGCTCCAGGCACTCTATTTAGTAGTGTCATATTACAGGAACCACACTGCAAAGCTGAGGAACAAGGAAAGAAGGGCTCCCCTGGGATACAGATCTCTTGAATAGATGTGAAAGTCAAGTTGATTCCTTTAGGCCCCCACCGGCAAACACACACACGGCTGTGACCTCTTCTTTTACTCTCATCTTCTTTTGCTCCCTTTTTCTACACCTGCTATTCACCTATTCCTTGCCTTTCTTGACCATCAGTCTTTACAAAGTCAGTACAAAAGGAAAAAAAAAGTCAGTCACTCCAGGCAAGAAAGAGACTTTGGCCAGGAGGTCTGCTTTAAGGCTGCTTAGGAACAAAATTCTGCTTGTGGTAGTGCTGGGTGTGGAAAGAGAGCTATAAATAGATACAGGATAACCCAAGCTAAGCCAGAGTTACTCTTGGGACAGATTTAGTTTCACACCAGCAATTGTTCTGTAAAACAGAGACTGCTCTCTGGTCAGTATAACTTATCTCTGATCAGTCTAGATCTTGCAACAAGACTGTTCTAGCAAGCTGACAAACTGTATGTTCTCTAATCTCAAGATATCTTTATTTTTCTTTGTAACCCTCCTATCGCCAGCACAGCATGTTGGACATAATAGATGCTTAATAAATGTTTACTGAATGAATGAGGTCTATCTATTTCAAGAGGAAAATAATTCAAATTTACAAATAAATGAGCCAAACTGTTCCACAAACTGGTGACTGCACAGAACTCACAGTTATTCCCTAAGCCTAAGGCTGCTTAAGAATAATGGATTAAAATAAAACTGAACCAGAGAGAGTAACTCATCACCTGAATCTGCCTCTCACAAAGCAAAACCAAGGCAGTATTTGTACTGAAGTACCTCACATTCACTGGTTTGTAGAATTCCCAAATCAGGAAGCATCTCTTCTCCCACCCACCTCCCTCCCTCCATGAAGCAGAGGGTTGCTCCCAACAGAGACAAACAGCACTGCTATGTTTTAACAAGAGAGGATGCAGAAATCTCAGAGCAGAAATGGAGTGGGAAAGAAAAAGTGAGAGGCAAGGTTCAGGGTGGGCACGTTCCCAGTTTCCATTCCACCTCCTCCAACAAATCACCACATAAATGGTGAACAGCAAAATGCCCCAGCTTGGCAGGATTCCTGGCAGGAGGCAGCAGGAAGAAGGCTCTAGGAGAGCTTGAAAGAGGAAGAGATGAATGGGGGGAGAGTGGGAACAACAAACCAACAGGGAGAGTTCCTTTCTTTTATTATTTTTAAACAAAATAATGACTAGTTTTCACAGGTTCTCATTAATTGCTTCTGAAATGTTATTTTCCAAATAAGAAATTGATTTTATTCCTCCCCCACTCCCAAGCCCCCAGTAATTTGCCACTTCTTTTTCTCCCTCTTCCTCCTCAGAGGAAAAAAAAACTGAAGCTTAGACCAGTTTTTCAGTGGGAGGAGGAAAGTGTCTTAGGGAGTGAAATGTTCTCTCCCCTCTGGCAGACTTCAATAGCTGCTTCTAGTTCTTTCACCAGGTCCTCATGCCCCTTCCACCTCCACAGCCCACTTTTCCAGGAAACCAGTGAAACACAAAGCCTGAAGCTGGTGGAGGAGAAAAGGGCAGTGGAGTCGGAAGACTGGATTTGCATCCCAGTTCCAACTCTCTCTCTCTCATGAGCTTCAGGACTACACACAAGTCATTTAATCTCTCTGAGGTCCAGTTGCTTCATGCATATATAAATGGGAATGCTACTACTTGAACTATCCACCTCACAAGGTTGCTGTGAGGAAAGTGTTTTGTAAAGCTTTACAGACATCTGAGTTACTACTATGAACAACACTGATGCTTAATCTTCCTAAAACCACTCCCCAGAAGAGAAATGGTTTAAGTGTCCCCATACCAGCTAAGCTTTCTCTGAGGCTGGAGACTTAACCAAATACCTTCTACCAGAACTCAGAGGACAGGTATGAGAAAGGAGATTTCTGGCTAAGAAAGCAGAGGAGGGAGATGTTCTAGTCAGAAACATAGGAGGAAAAACAATCCAATTAGAGATGCTTCCAAAGCTCTTTCTTTGAAAGGCTGAAGAACATATACACACAAACACAACTGTCATCTCAAAAATCTGGTTTGTGGTGACAGCAGAAGCCAAACAATAGAGTTTCCTACTATGGACACCTCATTATCTCTCTTAGAAAAAGAAAAGGGGTGAGGCGGCTAGGTAGGTGGTGCAATGAGTAAAGCGCCGGCCCCAGAGTCAGGAGGACCCAAGTTCAGTTCCAGCCTCAGATACTTAACACCCCCCCACCCCCCCCCCACACACAAATTAGCCATGTAACCTTACTTAACCCCCAACTGCCCTCCAAAAGGCAAAAAAAAAAGGGGGGGAATGCTCCCCTCTCCAGACAGATATTCACTCCCTCTAAGAGATAAGGAGACCCTATGCCCACAAACAAGATGTGACAAATTTAGGCAGCTACACCATGATGCAACCAGCCTCACAATCCTTTCACAGAAGGGTTTTCATTTGTTTAGAAGATTCTGCCCCAAAGAGAGGCATGGATCTTTCTCACCAACCCTTTCTATAATGTGACCTGTCACCTCCAGGAGAGGACACCTGCTTTGCACAGTCACACAGCTAGAGCTATAGGAGACACACAGATTTGCGCCACCAGTCCTGGCAAACAGATGAGAGGTAAAGGTTATTCAGTTAAGCAGAGAAGGGTTTTGAGGAGGAAAGGAACATATAAAGAATACTGACAAATGAAAATGAGATGACTTCCAAGAGTCAAGAATCTTCCATCAAAAAGAAATAAGACTTAAAAGGTCTGGAAATGGTGGAGGACTGAAGCCCTCATCAGCCGCACGCTGCCTATTTAGAGATTGAATTTTCTTTTTATTTTCTTTCTAGTTTCTTAGGAGACTGCCGAGGAAATCCACTGTCTGAAGGGAGATGAGACACTCCTTATTTCATACACTCACTCTCCTGGATGCCTTTAACAACAAAACTCTACCCTTAGGGCTAGAGAAATAAGCCCATGAACATATTCTATCGAAGTGTCCACAAAGTCTACATGTTCCCCACCAACACAATATCCAGAGTAGCAAATACCCTGTGCTGCAAATCTTGGGGATACAAATGGTAGACACAGAATGACACTAAATGTCATTGGAGAAGTGAAGAGGAAAAATTTAAATCAATGGATTGTCTTGAAAAACCAAAACGGCCAAAGAAAGTTACTGTTCCAACACACTTCAGGGTGAAGACAGTGGGGTTGAGGATCAAAGTATGTACAAACTGACTTCTCTTGTTCTCAAAAAAAAATAGAAGATCACTGTTAAATCACCAACCTTTAATTCTGAACTACTGATTTCTTAGATGTCCATAGCATAGTAATGTTATGACCAGATTCATATGCCTGGTTGACAGTCTGATATCCTCTACAGGAACACAAAGCAGAAAGGTAATTAAAACTGAGGACTTCTCTGGAGTCATCATTCAAACCAAGTTCATGGACAAGATGGATGTCCAATGTGCATAAAGGCCAAATAGGTGCTCTCTTCTGAAAAGGACAAGAAAAGGCTTGGAAGTCTGTACTTTGGTTTGATATTACAGATCTCCACCAACTCCATACTCCTCACTACCTAATGTAAAGGTGATTCCAACCATTGCACTAAATGTCAGGTTTGGAATGAGCCTTGTAAACCATTCCCAGGAGAAACTTAAAGACAAAATTATGCATCTTGCAAATTCACACATATCAATGTCCCTAGAAATATAAAAGACCCTCTCTACCAAGAATAACAATATTAAAATTTCTTCTACCATGGGTTGGCCAGATGAGTTTAGCCAGTGGCAACTGCATGTTGACCTAAAGGACCAACACTTCAAAAACCTGGCAGACATTTAGGTCATTAGGAGAAAATACTAAAATAAAAAAAGTACTGGCATTTCTAATGTTAACCTACAGCATCTGAATATTGCATAAAGTGCTAACAAAAACAAGCGTGGGTTAGCATGATGTGCCTCATTAGGAAGATCTAAGTATCATAAAAGCTGTCACTGAAAAGGAGGAAAAAAAAACCCAACACACCAGGCAACAGTGCTCTAATTACCATAAACTTTCACCTAGGTTTCTAATTTCCAAATACTTATCAATTCAATTTTCTACATCTTAGAGACAGCTGAGTAGGATCCTTATGTTTTTCCTCAGTTACTGAAACCAGTTTCAACTGCATCACACCCTCACAAAACCCTACCACATAGTACCATACGAATACATATTATTGTTCACTTGCATTTAGAATGAAGATATATACCCAAGTGTTTGCAAGCATGTAATGAATTAGGGAAGCAGCTGGCAGAGCAGCCAACCAGACTCAGAGGCAAGAAGACTTGGGTTCGAGTATCACCTCTGACAAATAATGGTCATGTGATTCTGGGCAAATCAATTAACTTCTCTGTGACCACTAAAACTCTTCTAATTATAAGCTACAAAACAACTGCCCATCAGCATAAATAGAGGGAGTCTCCTTCACTAGGATTCCCTATAGCAATGAAATCAGAGGTCTGGGCCAACACCACCACCCTCCCTCACACACACAAAATTATATATAACATTTATAAGCAGCATTTAAAAGTTTCTAAATGGGGCCTATGTGTATATGTGTGTATGTATATGTAAATATATATATGGAGGGAGAAACAAAAAGGAGAGGGGTGGAGGGCAAGAGAGAGAAATATAGATGGCTGTCACTAACATTTATTAGTGAGACCTCCCCACCCCCCCAAGGGTTGATCAGTGAGAAACTTGCATCTCTTCCTGTCCATTTCTTCTTGTCCCTGCAGCCCCCCTCTTAAGAAAGGCCATGCATCACCGCTGTCCCTATTGGTGATGCCTGCCAGAAGCTGTATTGCTAGGAAAATGATATCCAGTCTAATGGTCTGATACCAAGTGATAAGACCACTGATGGAGGAGATGATTCCTTCAAGATTATCAGTGAAAAAGGCTTTAAAAGTAAACAGGTCCCAAGAGCAGTATTTGCAGAAACAGAACCAATTGTCACTGACGAAGTTTATACTGGAACCTACTGCTATATACTTGAGGTCCCTCCACTATTGGCACCATTGACCTGGTCTGGAAAGGATTCAGAAGCTTGGTAATCTGTGTGTAGGTCTTCAAGGCTTCTTTGTTTTCCAGAGTTTTTATGGTACGACTGGTTCTGGTTTCAGCTGTCTGCTATGTGTCCCTTGATTATGGCAAGAAGTGAAAGCTAGAGTTCTCCATTTACCCAGGTTTCCACAGCTATAGTTGAGCCCTACAACTACATTCTAATCACTCACACCCACCTGAAGCACTGATTGTGCCTTCATGGTAGATTAGGCTACCTAGACATTAAACACTCAACCTACACTAACCTGAATCACCTTAATCAAATTTTGTCTTCTATCACTGCTCTCTGATTTCTGTGTCCTGAATCTCAATTTGACAGAATTCCAGACCAATCTTATCCCAAGATTCACTTTCTTCTGGCCACAGAAGTCCCAATCATTTCTTCTGAGAAAGTCTCCCATGAGCAGCTGCCTGTAGCAGAGATCACTAATGCTTTCTCTGAGCCAGCTAACCGAATGGTGAAGTGTGACCTTCACCACAGTAAATACATTGGTTTACTGACTGTTGTACTGTGGTGATGTGGCTCCCAAAAATGTTACTGTCACCATCAAGACAAGGCATGGCATCCAATTGGTGGACTGGTGCTCAACTGGTTTCATAGGTGGCACTGATGACCAGCCTTGCACTAGGTTTCCTGGCA
This sequence comes from Petaurus breviceps papuanus, assembly GCF_028583685.1. Taxonomy (NCBI): domain Eukaryota; kingdom Metazoa; phylum Chordata; class Mammalia; order Diprotodontia; family Petauridae; genus Petaurus; species Petaurus breviceps. The sequence goes on along the minus strand of NW_027185694.1, from coordinate 22,830,542 downwards.
GACCTGGCCAAAGTATATTAGGATGTGTTGAATAATACTGAATAACACCTCTTCAGTTGCAGAGGCCTGGGCTTTCTTGGACCACAAGTTTAACCTGATGTATGCCAAGCACACCATTGTTCAACAGGGTACAGAGAGGAGATAGGGCTCTGAAGCATATAAGGACATGGATGTCCTGGAAAGGATTATGAAGAGGTTGGAACAGATAGTACTGAGGGGGAAGATGAAAGGGAGAAATATTAATTTATGCTATCTTCTTCACACTGTCTTTTTCTGTCTTATGAAAACATCTTTTGTGACCATTAGTTGTCAATCAATAAAAATATAATTGTAAAGACATAGATAACCCTCTCCATATAGGCAAGCACTTAAAAAAAAAAAGAGGTGTTGCCCTTTCTATGAGATGATACTACTAACTTGTGGCCAAAAAGATGGTCCAGCAGGGTTTCAAAACTCCATGACTTATAAATGGATGGAAATTTAGATAAAGATCATAGGCCATTATAGTAGAAAGGAGCCTTGGAGGTCATTCTAGTCCAACTCTCTTGTTTTGCAAATGAGGGAAGTGAAGCTAAGATTAGGGGAAGTGACTTACACAAGGTCATACTAATAGTTACTTTGAGAGACAGGACTGAAACTTTGGTCTTCTGGCTCCCAGATCAGTGCTCCTTCTCAGCTGCCCTTTTTTTTTTTTGGAGGGCAATTGGGGTTAAATAACTTGACCAAGGTCACATGGCTAGGGTTTTTTGTATGTGTGTGTTAAATGTCTGAGGCCAGATCCAAACTCAGGTCCTCCTGATTCCGGGGCCGGCACTCTACTCACTGCGCCACCTAGCCGCCCCATCAGCTGCCCTTTTTTCGGTAATGATGATGCACCTGCATACTACAGTTTCATCCTCTTAACAAATAGCTGACCTGGATCAAAGGGTGCATTCTGTAGCCACAGAGGAGTTTTGTCTTGTTTTCTTTTTCTCCTTGAAAATGTTAACTGGAACCAGGATCTATGGCCTTGACTTTCCATGAGTGTGATCAAGATGTTTCATTGTTAGATCACAGCATGAGTATCTTCATATATCAAATTTCTTCTCTCATCCTACAACATTCTGTTGGAAAGGAATTCCTCTACCCTAATCAAAATAAGGGAACACTTAAATATGACCAGCATATTCAATTCAAATATGTGCCCTTATGATTAAGTATTGGGATTACAAAGATAGAAAAAAAAGGTTAAAAAAAGACCTCAAAGAACTTACAATCTGATAGGGGAGATAAAATACACAATAATAATAATACAAGTTAAAATGTGATAAGTCTATCTGAGAGGTAATAGATACTATGGTCTGAGTTATGGATGATCCTACTTCCTAAATCAAAGCTAAAACAACAGTGAACCAGCTAGACCAGCTAAAATGGCATGTCTCAGGGGCCTGCTACAAATAATCTAGGACTGCAAACCACAAATCAAAGCTTGACCAATAGCTAGACCAAGCATGTAGCCAAAGAAAGAAGGGCCAAGGACGTTACAAAGTCTTGATTAGCGTAATGGCTAAATTCCAGGAAAACCAGAGCTGGAAAGGTGTTTGCTGATTACCAGTGCATCATCACATCTATTTAACAAATAGTTATAGGGTATCTACTGTATGCAAGACACTGTCCTAAGCACTAAGCAAAATAGAAATATAGTCTCTTAAGAAGTATACAACTACTAATTACTATGTCAGTGCTCTGTGGGAAGGGCAACAGAAACTTGATAACTTTGGGGAACTAATCTGGCCTCATACAAATCATCCCACCTAGTACTCCAATAATAATAAGCCAGTTTATATTTCTATAAAGTACAAAAACTCCATTGAGGTAGAAAGCTGCAAATATTATCATTATTATTCCCATTTTACAGATTAAGAAACTGAGGCCTAGAGAAGTTAAATAACTCATCCACATTTATCATAAGTCTAGTAAATGTCAGAATAAAGACTGAAACTCCATTTTTATAACTTCAAGTCCAGTACTCTTTTCCATGCTATCATTAAGTAGTCCTAATCCAGAAAACTATTATAAATTATAATTTAATTGTAATTATTATAATGTATTACACAAAATAATTATAATTTAGCTATGATTAAACTGTTATAAGAAAAAAGGAGTTTTCACATGTTTTGCATGACACAAAAGCCTTGGTTCTCCCTTTCTGCTATATATAAAAGAATTTATCCCTCTTGGTGATAGATACTGGTAAGGTGTAATTCAATAGCATTTCCTGCTTTGGGCCAGGTCAGCCAGTGAAGACCTTCCACAAATGTGACCCAGATGCTATAACTGTTAGGTCAAAGCATGAGTTTCTTTACATCCAAGCTGCCAACCATCTCTGATGAACTGTTATCAAATTCCTCCTCTCACCCTACAAGAATCATATTGGAAAGGAAGTCCTCTGCCCTAGTTAAAATAAGTTAACACCTAAACAGCCAACTATGTGCAAGATATTATTCCTTTCAACTTACCCCTAGGTGCCTATGACCTACCATGGACTAAAGTTGAGAATTTTCAGTGGCACAAGTTGAAACTTCTGGTTGGAGACCATGGAAAGGCCATAGTCAGGAAGTTTCAGTGCAAGTAAAGCCCAAATATATATATATATATTCAATAAGTTAGAATCAGTAAGTAGGATACAGGGAGCTGAAATGAATCATAAAAAGCAAAAAGTACTGTCAGGATTGGAGGCAGATTAAGTGGCAGGACCAAAAACAGATTCAAGGAGCAAGCAAATGAACATGATATAGAGTGGGGATTCTCAACTTGGGATTGGGGGAGAGGGACTACATGAATAGATTTAGGGTGTTCATTAACATTTACATAAATGGAAAAAAAATTACATCTCTATTTTCACTAATTTCTACCCAAAATTTAGCATTTCCTTAACAATTATTTAAAAATATTATTCTGAAATGGGCTTCACAGGTTTCATCAGATTGCTAAAGGTCCAAGATACAAAATAGGTTAAAAACCCTCGTTCTAGAGTCAGGAAAGAGGGTTCAATCATGAAAAAAAAATACATAGGTGTTTGAGTTCTACAATGAATTTCTTCAATTTATTTACTCATCTTCTTTCGGGGCATGTATGTTTTTATGCCTAGTACATGTGGGAGGCCAGCTCTATCCTCCCATCCTTTTTTGTTTTGTTTTGTTTTTTGTCTTTTTGGAGGGGGGGAAGGCAGGGCAATTGGAGTTAAGTGACTTGCCCAAAGCCACACAGCTAGTCAGTGTTAAGAGTCTAAGGTCAAATTTGAACTTAGGTCCTCCTAACTCTGGTGCTCTATTCACTGTGCCTCCTAGCTGCCCCCTTCCTGTTCTTTCTAAATTGACTATAGTTAAAAAATAAATACATAGGGGATGCAATGTGGTGCAATGAATGGAGTACCGGCCCTGGAGTCAGGAGGACCTGAGTTCAAATATGACCTCAGACACTTAAAACACACACACAAAAAAACTAGCCATGTGACCTTGGGCAAGTGACTTAACCCCAATTGCCCTCCCCCCAAAAAGGGCAATAAATAAATAAATAAATTGGCTATAGTTAAATAAGTGACACCTGCATTATTCTTCCATGGTGAAGCTACTTTTAAGTGGTTTAAAAAGAAAAAGAAGAATACCAAGAAGAGAGCTTTGAAGGCTACCTAAGAGAAGAGGAAGATGGAAAAAGAGAATTTTTTTCTTTTTCCAATATGGGAAATAAAGATTTATAAAACTTTTGCCTTCTGAAAACTATAGGAGAAAAGTCAATTGTTACTTCACATCTAATTCTATCACGCTAACCAAGCAAAAACCTTTGTGCAATATGGTCATTAAGGAGTTAAAAAGGCATGGTACTGATTCTGAAGGCTTTATGATCTATCTCAAGGTTATAATCAAGTAATAAGCCTAATAACCCCCCAAAACAGTTTTTAAAACAACAAATAACCACCCTTCCTCCCACCCAGGTCATTCAACTGCTGAGTGGAAAGGCAAAAAGAGACCTTTTTGTCCAGCTCATATCTCAGAAAAAGGCTTGAAGCAGAGAATTGGGCCTTGAAGCATCTTTTAAAAATGGAAGCTCACAGCAATGCTCCTAGGTCTTGGGGAAAACAAGACAGCAATCTGAGGACGGCTTCTGGTAGCTTCCTTCAAGATGAGGAAGGTGATGATGATTACAACAAACCTTAAGTGCTTACTATATGCTCAGGTACTGTGCTAAGCACTGAGGATACAAAGACAATAAAACCAGGCAGCCCTATTACTCAAGGAGCTTACATACAATGTAATGGGATGAGGGGCTGTAATAGTAATGAAATTTGAAGATCCCTTTGTATTGGCAAGCTAATAGGTACTTGGCACAGTTTAAAATTAATTATATCAAGCCTCTGTTAAGAAATAGAAGGTATGAACCCCTGTTGCTGAAGTACCAGGAAGGGGCTGAACAAGGAGGAGCTAATACTGTATATAAGGAAAAGCCCCAGCTGAGAGAGTCAGAACTTCTTGAGGCAAGCATCGTGGAGGGAGAGCAGCTACTGCTGGAGAGAAAGAATTTCTCTCAGTGAGCATCTGGAGGCTGGGCTGCTACTGCTGGACTGAAGACTGAACTGAGAATTGAAAAGAACTGAGAAGAGAAATGAGAATTGAGAACTGAGACAGAATTTCTTGGAATGAGCCATGTAGAGGTTGGAGAAAGTGATTTTGATTCTGAGAACAGAACTTGTGGTCGTGGAGCGTCTTCTGAGAGCCAGCCAAACTCCGGCTGAGAGCTTCCAAGAACCAGCAGGAGCTGCCAAAGACTGAGGAAGCATGATGGTGGTGCTGGTACTTTGTATGCATGTTGTTGTGGCTTTGTTAATGTGCATGAACGTTACTGTGGCTTTGTTAAGCCTTGTCTTCCCAGGAACAGAGACTGTGAGAGATCTGAGGTGGACTGGGCACTGTGAGCTTCAATATGGAGCAGGAACTGCAGAGAGCTGGACAAGGAACTGGGAGCTGTCTCCTTTTGAACTCAGGTGGCAATTGGTTAGATTCAGGCAGTAGCTGGGATCATGGAAGAGGAACCATGGAAGCTGAGAGCCTGCCCCAAGTCAAGATGAAAAGACATCTTCTTGGGTATTTAATGCTGACTGATGAAATTGTAGCTTACTTGTGACCTAAGGGTGGAAGGCCTTTGTACTTTCCACTATCCCTTAAGAGGGTACTGAGTAGTGACTGATGATATTGTAACCTGATTGCACTCTGTGGGTGGAGGACTTTGACCTTTGTACTTTGTGTCCCAAGCCTCCTTAAGGATGATTGGATGATTGAGTTACTAAATGATTATACTTTGTTTAAAACTATGTGGCCATTTTAGTGAAAAGTTGTTGAGTTGTGAATGCTGTATTTTGATTTTCTGTGAATGTTTTGCTCTGATTTGTTACTGAATAAATAGAGTTCCTTATACTGTGTAATCAGAACCTTGAAAAGCTGTTCACTGCAGCAGTCCTCTGGAAAGCTGCACGTGCTTGGCTTTACAGGGGCAGGGAACAACAAGAAGCTAGAGAAGTGGAGGACGTATACGTGTAGTGGCATAGTTTAGAAATGTCTAGAAAGTGGTATCATGGCCTAGTTCTAGGCAAGATAAAGCATAAACCCACTTATCAGAAGCCAGATCCCAGGGGCAGAGTCCAAGTGTCCAGTGGAAGGGATAATGGCAAAAGTGCAGATAGCATGGTCTTCGGCCAGATGGCTTAAGTAGGTTTAAAGCTCAGATCCAAAACTATCAATTAGCCAGGAAATCAGCTAAGACTTAAGTGCAAAATTGGGAGTACTGCAGTCCTTACTGTGCAATGAGGTATTCCAAAAGAGAACGTGAGCCTATGGCTGCCTAAAAAAGGATAACTGCTCAAAGCTCTTTAACTACAAGTGCCTAAAGTCTGGACATTCAGTTGGGAGAACAGGAGGATTGGTCACAAGCTGAGTAGATGTTGACTTTGAGCTTTAAAGAAGCCAAATGCCTGCTGAAGTGCAGCTGCAGAGTATCCTCAATAATACAAATCAGAGAAAACTGGCAAACTTCTACCACATAATCCCCCCAACTATAGTACATTAGTGGTGTGATGTATGAAAAGTTTTGTTTGTAAAAACTCTTGAAAGAATAATCCATCAAGGGGCAGAGCCAAGACAGTGGCACAGAAGCAGGAAAATTCCCTGCGCTTCCCCTATAACCACCTCAAATACGTATAAAATATAATTCTAAACAAACTTTAGGGCTACAGAACCCACAAAGTGACAGAGAGAAACAAATCTCCTGCTGAAGGCAGTCGGGTAGGAAGGGTCCATCACAGCACCCAGCCCCACCTGAGCCTGTGGTTTTAGCCTCAGGGCCCGGCCCCGCGCCACACGCCGCCGCCCCCCCCCCCCCGCAAGTCCAGCTGGAGGAACTTCCGAGAGAGTGGATCACCAGCAACTGTGGCAGCTTCCAGAATTATTAACCCATAAATACCAAAGACAAAGTGAGAGGTCAGTGTGGACTTTGTGGGAACAGGGGGTCCGGAAGTTTGGTCCAGCCTCTGCCCTAGAAAGATAAGAGGCTGAAGGGTGGCGGCCACCACATGGCTGCTTCAGAGTTCCTGGCCTGCAGACTGTAAGAGGACCAAGTAACCATTCTGAGGGGTAATCACTCTTGCTTTAACCTGCTTGTATCTGGATTGCTGTCTAGGGTGGAGATCCTAGGGTGTGTGACCAGGTGCCAGAGCCAGTGGAGGCTTCAGAGAGGGCAGCTAACTAATAGCTCTGGCAGCTGAGAAAACCCCAGAGATTTGGAACAAATCTCCTCTCTGAAAGAGTTCTACTGTGGCAAAAAGCTCAAAAGTCAAGTAACTGAGTGGAAACATGAACAAGCAAAGGAAACAAAGCAAGCAGAGAAACCCGACTCTAGATTCCTTTTTTGGGGGAGAAAAAGGATCAAAGCATGGAACAGGAGGAAGACAACAAAGTGAGAACTCCTGCACCAAAAGCTCCCAAGAAAAATATGAACTGCTTATAGGCCATGGAGGAGCTCAAGAAGGATTTTGAAAACCAAATAAGAGAAGTGGAGGAAAAGTTGGGAAGAAAAATGAGAATGATGCAAGAAAATCATGAAAAGAGAGTCAACAGCCTCACTGAGGAAAATAACTCCTTAAAAAATAGATTAACTCAAATGGCAAAAGAGGTTCAAAAAGCCAATGAGGAAAGGAATGCCTTAAAAAGCAGAATTTGCCAGATGGAAAAATAATCTTAAAAGCTCACTGAAGAGAATCATTCCTTCAGAATTAGATTGGAGCAAATGGAAGCTAGTGACTTTATGAGAAATCAAGAGAAATCAAATTAAACAGATCCAAACAAATGAAAAAATAGAAGGAAATGTGAAATATCTCACTGGAAAAGCCACTGACCTGGAAAACAGATCCAGGTGAGATAATTTTAAAATTACTGGACTACCTGAAAGCCATGATAAAAAAAAAAAAAGAATCTAGAAATCATCCTTCAAGAAATTCTCAAGGAAAATTGCCCTGATGTTTTAGAACCAGAGGGCAAAATAGAGGTTGAAAGAATCCACCCATCACCTCCTAAAAAAAGATCCCAAAAAGAAAACTCCTAGGAATATTATAGCCAGGTTCTGGAATTCCCAGATCAAGGAGAAAATATTACAAGCAGCCAAGAAGAAATAATTTTAATATTGTGAAAACACAATCAGGATAACACAGGATCTGGCAGCTTCTACACTGAGGGATCGAAAGGCTTGGAATACGGTATTCCAGAGGTCAAAGAAGCTGGGATTAAAACCAAGAATCACCTACCCAGCAAAACTGAGTATCATGTTTCAGGGGAAAATATGGTCATTCAATGAAATAGAGGACTTTCAAGCATTCTTGATGAAAAAAACCAGAGTTGAATAGAAAATCTGACATTCAGATGCAAGAAGCAAGAGAAGCATGAGAAAGTAAACAGGGAAAAGAAATCATAAGGAACTTATCAAAGTTGAACTATTTACATTCCTACATGGAAAAACGATAATTGTAACTGATGAAACTTTTTTCAGTATGAAAATAGCTGAAGGAAATAGAAATATATATATGTCTATATCAGAGGGTATATGGGCGTATGAATACATATGTGAGTGTGTGTATATGTGTGTATGGGTATACATAGACAGAGGGCACAGGACCAACTGAATAGGAAGGGATGATACTTAAAAGGTGAAAATGAGAGGTGGGAGAGGAATATGACGAAAGGAGATGGGGAGAGACAGAATGGGGTAAATTATCTCATATAGAAGAGGTAAGGGAAAACTGTTACAATGGAGGGGAAGAACAGGAAGGCAAAAGGGAATGGGTCAACCTTACTCTCATTGAATTTGGCTTGGGGAAGGAATGACATACACACAAAATAGGGTATCTCACCCAACAGGAGAGTAGGGAAAAAGGGATGAGAGGGGGAGGGAAGTTAGAAGCACACACTTTTGTAAAGGGACAGGGTCAAAGTAGAGAATAGAACAAGTAGGGGGTGGGATAGGATGGAGGGAAATATAGTCAGACTTTCACAATATATCCACTATGGAAATGTTTTGCATAGCTACATGTGTACAAGCTATATTGAATTGCCTATCCTCCCAGTAAGGGTGGGTGACGAGGGAGGAAGGAAAAGAATCTGGAATTCAAGGTTTTAAAATCAAATGTTTAAAATATATATACTTTTATTATTATTTTTACATGCAACTGGGGAATAAGATATGCAGGCACTGGGGTATAGAGATCCATCTTGCTCTACTGGAAAGTTGGAGAGGGCATGGGGGAGGATATAGGAGAGAGCAGATTGGGGGAGGGGGTATACAGTGGGATCACTGTTTTGGGGTGATGGGTAGGAGAAAGACGGGGAGAAAATTTGTAACTCAAAATCTTGTGGAAATGAATGCTATAAACTAAAAATAAGCATAAAATTTAATTAAAAAAAAGAATAATCTATCTTTTTCAGCCTATTCTACAACAATTAATCAATTAACAAGTGCCTTCTAGGTGCCAAGCACTGCACAAGTTAGTACAGAAATGTGTACTTTATTATGCTAGGCTAAGAAAACCTCCTTTCTTCTACAATCTCCCCTCTGGTCTACCTCTCAGACCATTCATGGCCTTACTTCAGACTCAAAATAAACATTATTGAGAAGAGATTCCGCCTAAAAAGGATTGGTATCCCAGAATCTAACCTATTCTGAACAAGCTAGAGACATTTACAATAAGTAAAAAGGAAAATTTGATAAACCTTCAGAGAAAGGTGGCAAAGATGATTAAAGAGTTGCAAAGTAAGACCTCTGAGGAAAGGGGAAAGGACTTGAGATTATTTTACTAGAAAAAGAGAAGTGGGAAAAGTTTAACAGTCCTAGGTCTAAGAAGGATTTTCATGCAGAAATAGAAACCAATTGTTCTCCATATCCACTAAAAACCAAAGAAAACAGGCTTATGTAGTGCAGAATACAAAGCAAGATATATTTCTTCAGAACAGATGTAAGGGAAAACTTTGACAGAGAAATCTATTCAATACTGTAGCAGGTTATAAAGAGTTATGGTAGAATTTTCTAAGGATTCTTTAAAAACATATTGCTCAAGATAATTTAGATGGAATGTTACTGGAAAACAAGCTGATTGACTAGAATATTGCTTCAAAAATCTTATCCAATTAGTCAATAAACATTTATTAAGTACCTACTATATGCCATGCACTGTGTTAAACACTGAAAATAGAAAGAAAGTTAAAAGGGAATCCCTGTCCTTGAGGAGCTCTCAGTCTAATGGGGAAGACAACATGCAAATAACTATATATTAACAATCCTATTACTTTACAAAAATTGTACCAACAGGAAGTCACTTTTATTCTCTATCTAACCAAACAGCATTCCTACATTGCTTCACATTTACCTCACAAAGCTTTAGAAGGCATCCTTGACTAAGAGTCATGGGATCATTATCAAAAAGGATTTGATATCTACAAGAATATATTTGAAAAATAGTCCACAATAACCTTAAGCATACAATCTCAGACAGAGAACAAGAAGATACATACCCTTTGACCCACAGCTACCGTGTTTCCCTGATAATAAGACCTATCCCGAAAATAAGCCCTCCCCTTACTGTGTAAGATTCCTCTAAAATAAGCCCCCCCGAAAATAAGCCCTATTGAGATTGCTACTATTGTGAAGGTGATCTCCTGCCCTACACGCTACATTACAGTACCCTCTGTATGCACCGTCCCCCCCCTCCGTGAAACGCACACCGCGCTCCGAGCTGCATCCAATCAGAGCTGCAGCAGTGAGCACGTCATCCTGTTCTTCCCCAGTGATTTGCTTATTGAATAAAGGTACATTTTTTTGTTCACATTTACCTGTTTACTAAAATTGCTGTCAATGTTCATTAAAATAAGCCCTCCCCTGAAAATAAGCCCTCTGGTGTTTTTCTGTCCAAAAAACCTAATAAGACAGTGTCTTATTATCGGGGAAACACGGTACAACTGTATATACTGACAGTGACCTAACCTAAGACAAAATTTGATACTTAATAGAATCATTATTTCAATGATGCAAATATTCACTCTGCTGATATGGATTAGAGCACCTCTATACCTTATTAGCCTGGCATCTTCATGAAGTGCTGTGGTGAAAAAAAAAATCATTATTGGTTGGCCAATCTTCTGCTGATAAGCCCTTGTGAACTTCTCTGAGCTGATCTCCTGGTAAAAACACAGTTCAAGACTTTCATGCTTGTTAAGATTTACCAGAGGTTTCTCCTTGCTGGTAAACCTTGAGAATTCAGTCACATCTATATACAATGAACTTTAGTAAAGGAATCAATACACAAGGGACATTAAAAAAACCCATACACACATTATATACATGTTTTAGTACAAACATTAAATGAAATTAAGTGTGTGAATATGGAAAAAATAAAACATTTATGTTGCAATTCAGCCAAACAAGAGTTTTTTCTCCAAGTCCATCAATATGAATTCTCTTCCAAAGGCACAGCTCTCATCATCCAGCAGGGGTCAGGTGCTGTCAAAAACTCTCTGCCACCAGATAGTTACTAATATTCTTTGCAGACCAATGTGCAGAGAATACCCTCCAGAAGCCAAACCATATTATAGCTGCAGATATTTATCTGAGTACATGTCTTACCAACTGTAAGATTCTTGAGAAAAGGACTATGCCTTATCTTTGTATCTCCCAATGCCTACCACAATGCCTCTCAAAGAGAAGATCTTTATTAATACCATTCAATGTGATTTCTTAAGGAGTTACTTTAACTAAGAAAACCAATTAAGAAACAAAATCTTATTATAAAGCTATACCTCACCTGGAAGGTACTGTTGAGAAATACTTTGAGGTGTGTACACCCATTTCTATTCTTCAGAATGATTTTGGTGCCTTTCATACCAGCTTACAGAAATAAAAGAGTGATGGCTAACAACTACTCAACTGCAAAGTTAAGTGTGATGAGTGACTAAAATGACTGAGGAATCAAAGTTTCAGGCTTCCAAACATATCAATTTATTAAGCAATGCATGCCAACTGCAAAACAAATCGGGACCAAGACTCCTCATCTTGGAACTGGGCCCTGAATATAGGGGGAGACAGATTTTTATCCATTAAAGAAAAATAATTAACAGGATACAAACTAGGATACAAGATTAGGTCATCTGATTTTCCAATTGGAGGAAAGATTAGGGACTTTCCAAATTGGGAGGGGGAGAGCAAACAGGTGAAATTCCCTGAAATCAGAAAAAGAGGTGTTCCACTTCCCCTCAAGTGTCTATATTCAATCAAAGATACAAGGAAACAAACAGTAACTGACCAGAATGGGGTCAGTTTTCAGATAAGACATATATATGGGTCACCTGAGATATATAATTGTGAGAAAACTCCTTGGCATCAATCTATGATCTTCGGATCTGACTGGGTTTCTGGTCAGCACAATCTAGGCCCTTAGTTAAGGGTCTCTAAGCTACAGGTGGTCCAGCTGCCCAGCCACACAGGGCTAGGTTCAAACAATGCAATAAAGTTTTCTCACAATTCCCATAATTGAATAAAGTTTTCTCACAAGACAGAAATTGGACTGGACCCATAATTAATAGAAAAGGACCTGAGCTAGATCCAGAATTGAGTCACAAGACAGAGTCAGTGTAGTTCACTCAATGGCCACAATTCCAATGTGAGAAAGTCTCCTTAGGCAGAAATGAGTTTTCAGGAGTAGTGACACTAACCACCTGGGCTAAAGGACCACTGCACTACACTTCTTACCCAAAGGATATGCTCTTCTCTTCCCTACAGGACTGTCAATGCTCAGGTCTTGTGCTCCACCATTCAAACTGTAATGAGAAACCTTTTGTGCTGCCAAAGTCAATAACACCTTCAGCTGCTTTAGGAAAGGCTCAATCACTGGCCATAAGCTATGTCATCATGAGTTTTCAAGTTATAGAAAAGTTTCTTTATTGCCACAGAATCTGGCGCTTCCCTGAAATGCTATTCTATATGCCCTCATTCTGGAGCCATTGCCCTAGTTTTTCAAAGGGCCAGTGGCCTAGATTTGAACTAAAGTAAATACAGAGGCAGAACAGTCATTGTGGCATATGTTCAAGGTGTTAATTAAAATAGGATCCAAGAAGAACATGAGAACACATTGATACCTCAGAACCTGTAAAGAATCAAATGCTTTGTTGTGAAAGTAGAAATATAACCCACCTGAAGAACAGTTGTTCATGGAAAAAAAAGAGAGACATTATCAAGTATACAGCTTCTAAATGAACAGAAGCTCGGACCCACATGCTATTTCTAATACATTCAAGGACAGTGGTATAAAGATGCTACTATTAAATACCTATACAATACTACTAGTAATTAACACCCAATCTCACCACAAGAAGGTTGTCAATGACATCAAGGCAATTATTGTCTCCAAAAATTTTTGGCAGCACAGCCCTGTAATCTCAAAACATGTCATCTATTGTCCACAGGATACACACTATAAACTACTTCCCTAATCAAATGACACTGAGTACATACAAAACCTTCCAAATCTTAAAGATCAATATAAATGTCAGGTATTGCTGTCTCTACTATTAGGAACTGCTACAGGTTGTATTGAGCTAATTATCCATTCTTGCCTTTCTTGCTAGGACCATTCATATAAAATGAAGCCACAGAACCAATTTTCAGCATCAACTTAACTGGCCAGCATGGAAAATGAACCTATAACCCTATGGATCATCAGCACCATGGTATTATTCTCTGAGTTACTAAGTGTATATATAGGTGACTTTGAAAGAACTGACCCTATCCAATGATTCTGAAGTATTGTTCTAGGAGAAGGTCCCCTCTCTCATGCTGGGTTCTGGCTCATTAGAGATGCGACATAAACAAACCATATCACTAAAAATCCGATCTAAAGCATAAGCTCTACTGAAGGTGGTGAGGAGGTCATCTTCAGATATCCAGGGCTTCACATAAATGCATGCTTGATTTGAAGCTAATTCACAGAGACAGCAGAATGAATCTCTACTAGGGATCTACCCAGCACAATGCCTAGCACTTATGAGTGCCTCTCATATTGAATCGCTGCTTTAAGGTAATTAAGACTGTTAGGTGGAGCTGTGGATAAAGTGCTGAAACTGGAGTCAGAAAGACCTAAGTTCAAATCCAGCCTCAGATACTAGCTTTGTAACCCTGGGCAAGTCACTTAACCTCTGTTTGCCTTACTTTCTACATCTGTAAAATGGGAATAGTAATAGCACCAATCTCCCAGGGTGGTTAGGAGGAACAAATGTGATAATATATGTAAAGAATTTTGCAAACCTTCAAGTCTATGTAAATGCTAGTTGTTGTTATTATTATTATTGCTTTGTTAACCCACCTAGAAATCAAAGAGAAGAGATAATGAGGATGGAAACCACAACAACAATGCAGTATTTACACATTGCCTCTCTCCAAGGTTCTCAAAAAAAGCAAATCTTATCATTAAAATAACAAGCCCACTGCCAAAGTCACAACAACAATAATTAGTAATCACATTTATGTTTTCAAATGGCTTCAGGAATACTAATGAAGCTTTCACCATCCCACACAAAGTTCCACTTTGGAGAGAGAAGCTATAGAAGGATAAAATGGGCCTTACTCAGACTGTGAAGATCTCAAGCCCAAAGTTCTTCCCCTCAGCCCTAGGGTCTCAGTCCTGGTCAAAAATGCCCATTCCCTCTCTGCCAAATTCATAGTATTTTCAACATGCTTTAACAGATTTTTTTCTGACTGTGATGGGAGAGGATGCAGGCCAAGGCCCTAATGAAAGTTTGGGAATAATAGTTTGTAAACTTTCCAATGTTATATATCCTGTGAGTCATTATAATTGTAAAGGAAGGCAGCCCAGTGTAGGGAATGGGCACTAGTATGTTAATTGGCAGTTTAAATTTCAGCTATAACATTTATCAAATATGTAACCTTGGGAAAATCGCTTCACCTTTCTAAGCCTCAGTTTCCTCATAGGGAAAATGGGAACAATATTACTTATACTACCCACCTCATAGGGCCGCTGTGAGGAAAGAGTTTGGAAGAACAAAGCTATTTTAATTATGTACTATTGGTGGGAGAGCCAAGAGAAATTCTAAAACAGCACTTTTCTTATCCATATGGACTGACCCTCAAGCTCTGCCCTAAATTCAGCTGGCCTCAAAGGCACCAGAAACACCAGGACTACATTTACAGGAAAGAGAACTTTCTAAGTTCTCTCCCTTGCATAATATTGATAGAATTTTAGGATTTATTCAGGCCTTCTCCAAAAATCCTGATATCATCCTCCCATGTTGGCCCAATTAACTTATGTCTGAGGTTAAACCACAGAGTCTTGTTCAATTTCATCACACTTTACCCAGTTCATAATCTTATATTCTCTTAGAACCCTTCCTTAGGGTTTTTCTACCTATTAGCAATAATTGTCACACATAATTAGGGTCAGAAAACCTACTTATTTAAGCATTCTCCCTCCGCCCAATCTACTAATAACCAAACACAGACAAGAGATACCTCTGGAAAGAAGGAAGGTTGGGGACATGCCAACTTAGCCCCAATTCCTCTGATTCAAATCACATCTCCAAAATACATGTTCTGGGAAGATGTAATACTGGCTGGAAAGGCAACAGCTTGTTTTTAGAGAAGGGTTGGCTGATGCCACCCAGACCAGAGGATTTACAACGCCATCCCAAGAAAGTCTAGCTTTCTTGTTGGAGATGTAAGCTGTCAGGCTTGACAAAGAAAGGTAATAGAGTGGGAAGGAAGGGATTGTACATACACAGTCAACCAGCAGGAGAGGATAGAGGCAGGGCCACAGGGGGTTGCTTAGTACTTTATTTCAAAGCACTTCTCAGTTAATTATTTCTTCCAGGACCCCTGTGAAATAGGATACAAGTAGAATCTGCATTCTACAAATGGAAAAACCAAGGCACCAAAGCATTATAAAGTCTGATCCAAAGCCACCCAGAAAGTCAGTGGCAGAGTAAGGAATAGAATCCAGGTCCTTTGACCTATTTGCCTGTACTCAATCTGTGAAACCTGTTTCTTAAAGTTGGCTGGGGTGCCCCTCCATCTGTTGTCCTTCACTTGGGGGTCTTAAAAACTATAACAGCTGGAAAGGAATCTGGCAAACAAGAAATGGGGCCCAGTTGGGGCATTCTGAAGTGGAAAGGAGAAGAGGGAAACAACTATCTGTTGAAAATGCTGGCGATATCATGCAAAGTTAAACATGTACTAGCTATGTGATACAAAGAGGAGACAAACTTAAGGGGGAAAAGAGAAAAGGAGAACTGACATCTTAGTAAATGAATGAGATTTCACTATCTCCCTGTTTGTTACTGAAAGTTAATCTAGAATAAGCTACCTGTAAAGTCTCTCAACAGAAGAGCAGCCAAGGAGAGGCTTGATGTTTAAGTTTTCATTAAATCCTAAAGTAGGTTATCAGAGTGTAATTCCTATCAACTCAACAATAAACAAATTAACTATATAGTGTAGAGCAGTGGAGTCAAACTTAAATAAGAACAGGGTCACTAATATGTACAAAAGAATCCCTGCAGGCTACTTATTGACTTAGTTTTAAAATATATCATTCTCCATGTTTTATTGTATTTCTATTTATTTTGCTAAATATTTCCCAAATACATTCTAATTGGTTCCTACAGCACTGAGGAGTATTGTGGGTCACATGGGAGGCGTGTGTGCCACCTCTGGTACAAAGTATCGTCAGTTACTAGGGGAGACTGCCCCAACGAGCTGACAATAGGGAAGAAAAGAGATATATGTAAATAGCTTTAGTAAAAAAAATAGAAAATAAGTATATAAAAGAAAATAACACTGCTCTGATAGTTCTGAGGGAGAAGAAAAGATTATTTTTGAAGTAGGGAGGATGGGAGATTCCACTGAGGAAGTATCATTTCATCTATATCTTTTTTTTTTTTGGAGGGGCAAGGCAGGGCAATTGGGATTAAGTGACTTGCCCAAGGTCACACAGTAAGTTGAGTCAAGTGTCTGAGGTCACATTTGAACTCAGGTCCTCCTGACTCCAGGGCTGGTGCTCTACTCCCCTAGCTGCCCCTACGTCTTCTTAAAAGATGGATGAATGGAATTACAATAAAGGTAGATGAAGGAGAGTCTAGTTTAAGGAACAAAATTTCAGAGACAAGAAAGTACAAAATGTATCTTAAGAACAATAAGTAATTGAATTTGGATGAAGTATGTAGTAAATGAAGGTGAATGGTATGAGATAAAACTGCAAAACTAGGTTAAAGTCAAACTATACTGGTCCTAGTATGGTCTGTAGCTCCAAAGTTTCTTCAGAGTCACCTTTTACATGAATTGGGGGAGGTGAAAGCCAGAGCCCCTCAGAAGTCCGGTTTCTACTCCACCATTTTGACTCTTCCCTGCCCCAAGGAGTATGGTCTTAATATAGCAGGTTACAGGGAGTCCCTGAGGTTCTTTAAACAGGCAAGTGTCAAAAATCAGACCTGTACTTTTAGAAGATTAGTTCTGTATCAATACAACAAATAACAGGAGAAAGAAGCTAGAAACAAGAAGAATGGCTAGGGGACTATTATAATAGTCAATTTAATACTACTTGGACCACTCTGAAATCCATATTTTTGTAAATCAAAACATTTGAAATGCACTAAGGAACTGACTAAAAAAATTGGGATTATTTTGCAATGTGAGGAATCATCTTGTCTTTATGTGTGTTGAAGGTTTGGATTTTTTTCATACTATACATACTTTAAGGCACATATAATACTTTTTTTCTATACTTGTATGGTATACACATACCATATTTACGTAAGTGAAAGGGTGTAGAACACCTTAGCAAGCAACTACCTATTCCAGACACAAGACTGGCTCTGGACAGAAACATTAAACTCCCAGGTTAATCATTCTTAAAAAGTTAGTGAATGTTTTAAAGAAAATTTCATTGACAGCAAAACAACACTGCAGGGAATATAGGATCCAAAACAGAGGGGAGAAAGGGTCCTGTGGGAGAACCCTTCCAACTCCACTGAAAAGCCAAAAGTGCAAAGCACAAACCTCGGCACATTATTCATAAGTCTTCCATAATTTGTAAAGTATTAATCAACAGGAATTTATTAAGCACTGACTATTTGCTAGGCATTGTGCTAGATTCTGAGGATACAAGTGCCAAGAATGAAAAATACCTACTCACAATGAGTTTATATTCTAATGGGAGAGATAACAAATATATATGTATATGTATATATATACACACACTCATATAAAAGGCATGAATATAAAGTGAATAAATACAAGTATATGCAAAGTAGTTAAATATAGGGTAGTCTGGAGTGGGCCCTAGCAATTGTGGGATCAGGAAAAGATTTCATGGAGATGCCTGTGCTGCATTTTAAAGGAAGAAAGGGATGTTGGGAGGAGGAGGTAGAAGGATGTGCATTCTAGGCATTAAGGTGCAGAGACACTGGGAGATGGAGTGTTCAACTAGTGGTACAAGCTAGCACAATGGAGATCCTTCTTCAGAAAAATCTAAAGATTTGATACAGTACATGCTTTAAAAAAAAATTAAACAGTTCACTCATACCCCAAAACAGGGAGGGTGGCATTGTAAATGAACCTAATGAAAAGGAAGGAGCAGCAGTTAGATAGGCAAAACTAAAGCTGAACAAGCCCCCCTGGGGCCTTTGTCTTTTGAAGTTCAAGCTGTCCTCAGCCAACCAGACAGGACTAGAAGGCCAAGGGGAACACAAAGTAGTTAGGAATAGCAGCAGCTTTGGCTTAACCAGTCCAAGAAAACACAGCTGCCCCTGTTTAAGAGCCAAAGAGACTACCTTGGTTCTATACTCACGCTATTTCAGCATCCCAGGCCAAAAAGATCAAGGGCAAAGTCCTAACTTAGTAAATGGGCTTGGTGATCTAAGGGTTTTCTAAGATCTGATGGGTCTCAGAACTGACAAGGGAATACGGCTGTACTCTTCACTCTTTTTACAGGAAGCAGAGCCATACATAACATGTCTAATATGGGAATTTGTTCTGCTTGAATATGCTGCATATTTGTTCCTTCTTTTTTTTTCCTTTTTGGTTGGGAGAGAATTTGAGGAAGGGAAGGAGGAGAAAGAAAAATAAATGTTTGATAACGGAAAAAAAATTTTAATAAAAAAAAAGAGGCATGGGCCTAACAAATCAACTCAATTAAAGCCATTTAGCATTAAGAGTAGTCAGGTCTAAATCATTTAGAAGTCTTCAAGTAGAGAATAGGTGAGTACTTGTAAAAGGATTTATGATTTGGGTATGAATAGATGACCTCTGAATCTAAGGTCTATTACTACCAACAGAACTGGTTTGCCAAAACACCTACAAACCATCACCAGAAGACCAATGGACAAAGCCCATGACAACAGAGACAATCATACCAGCTGTGACTGTACTATGGGTTCCAGGTGAAGGACAAAAAGGAACAGAACTAGGGAATCCCATAAAGATTACACTTTTTAAAAGTGAAAACTCCCCCAAACTGGAAACAAAGTAAGTATCCAATGCCTGGGGCATGGTTGAACAAAATGTGGCATATAAGTGTAGCAGAATGTTATTGTATCATAAAAAATAACAAACAATTCTGAGAGACAAGAAGTTCTAAATAAACTGATGTTGAGAGGAGTGGACAGAACCAGAAAAATAATAAAGATAATGGCTACAATCATGTAAACAAAAAGAATAAAAAGTAGCTGAATTCTGGATGATCATAATTATCAATCTTAGACCTGCATAGCAGATTATGAAACACACCATTTTCTCCTTTTGTTAGAGAAGTCTGGGACTTCTGAAGAATGATAAACCCAGTGTTAGTTGGTTTTACCTAACTGTTTTTCTTTATTACAAAAGAGTGCTTACTGGTGGTTTTAGAATAGCTAGAAATAACATTTTGTAAAAAACAAAGGGTATCAATAAAAGTTGACTACATGCTGTAGATAAAGGGAGAAATGTTTTTTGCTGATGTTGCTGCTGTCATAAAAACATAACTTATCTTGGCTGGGGTCAAAGATTTTCCTCATGTTACAATATTAATTATAATAAGTGATACTTCATGGATGAGGATGGCTTTTCTTTTATTTGGGTCTTTAAACAAAACAAAAGCATAAATGGCTTACATTCTCAGTTTGGAAGGGGATACACTGCTCCTTACTATGTTCCTGATCTATCCCCCCCCCCCCAAAAAAAAGGGCACCTAAACCCACTTCTTCATTCTATGCCATGCATCCTTCACTCTAGGCATAAGGTCAAATTCTAAGGTAGGGTGTAGAAAGACCATACGGGAATGATTAGAGAAACAAAAACACCAATGATAAATCAGCCAGACTATCTTTATGAGGAAGTATTGTTCATTGATGGTTTATTAATAATACCAAGAAGACCACACCATCTGACAACTTCTGACCTCTGGAGAATGAATTGCAGAGGTTTTGCTGAAAACTGAAAACCAGCTACCTAAGTTCAAAATGCAAGAATAAAAGCTGATGGCTGTGTTTTTGAAAAACACAGCCAATTAGCACTTTATGTTAACAAACCTGAACAGAAGCATCCAACCCTTCAAATCCTTGAGATTCAGAGTTTGTGGTGGGGCTAAACAAGTTTAAGACAATCACCATTGTTATCTGGCATTTCTATAGAGCTCTCTTTCTCTTTTTTTTGCTTTTTTGGAGGGGGGAAGGCAGGGCAATTGGGGTTAAGTGACTTGCCCAAGGTCACACGGCTAGTAAATGTTAAGTGTCTGAGGCCATATTTGACTCAAGTCCTTACCACTCCAGGGCTGGTGCTCTATTCACTTCACCACCTAGCCACCCCTATAGCTCTCTTTATTGGTCTGGCACTTTACAAGCATTAATGTCTCCTTGCAAATACATGAGGCAGATAGATCAGTGCTATTTAATCTCATTTTCAGATGGGGAAACTGAGACCCAGAAATACTATAGAATTTTATGCTATGGGTCACAATGTCTTTTATGGTAATGGGTCAAACCAGAAATCCTCAAATCTTCGAGCCTGAGTGAAGTCAGACTCAGAAAGAGAACTAAGTACTCAAAGTTAGACCCAAAGTTTCCTTACATTCAACTTACCTCCTCAGAATCAATTTTCAACCTTCTAATTATTTTTAACCTCCGCTCAAGTCCACTTTGTTGCTTTGCAGCACAAAGGTAAGATGTGAACCAGAGTTCTAAAAGGCTACGTCAGTATGTCCTACCATGATGGAAAGGCTATTATCTATTGTCTGAGAACAAGTCAATTCCTTTTGGAGAGGCTGGCAAGAGAGTGATCATGATTTGTTTGGCCACAGCAACTGGCCAAGATTACCTACTAAGGTGAAGAGGGGTTGCAATCTATGTCGGTAGAAAGAGAACCATTACCAATAAAAGTACTATTCTTTGCAGTACTAAAATAATTCTCATTCAAAGTATTTCTTTGAGCTTGAGATTTCTCTTGGTTATGGTTAGCCCACAGGCAACGTCTGTTGGCAGGGGATTCTCAATTCATTCACTGAGTCATCTGGATTTATGTGCTGGGAAATCAAGAGGAAATAGGTCTCTTTGAAATAATAGGTACAATGGCAGGGAAAGCATTCTCAGAAGCTCAAAAAATGAAACTTGAAATTTAGTCCTAAGTTGTGAAGGAAGACGCAGAGGAGCTGACAGAAATTTTGCTTTACTGGTCTAGAATTGTTAATGACTAAAAAAATCTATAAGGTATACAGGACCAACCTACAATTTCTCTCACAATCTTACAACCCATAGCAAGTAGTTCAGAGGATGGTATAAGTCAGATCCAGGGGTGGAGAACCTGCAGCCTTCAGGCCGCATGTGTCCCTCCAGGGCCTCAGGTGCGGGCCCCTTTAACTGAATGCAAACTTCACAGAACAAATCCCCTTAAAAACATAATTAAAAAGATACTTAAAAGGGTAAGAGAACCAACTTGAGATTTCAGCCTCATCTCACTCAGTGGCCCAATAGAGGGCAGGGCCACACAATTTAAAGAAAGAAGAAAAATGAAGTACAAGCTCTCCAGGCTTCAAGTCCAGTGCTTTTTCTATGACCTCAATAGGATAGGTTAGTAATAGCCAGGCCTCAAACTTGGACTGGATCCACTGGTTCCAAGTCAGGTTTACTCCCACTACCTCTCCAGATCAAGTTCTAAAACCTGACTAGCTTTTTATTTAACTCACAAAAGAAAATAAGTAACTTAAAGCTCAAGAAATATGGGGGTGAGGGATTTCAGGATGAGGAGGGGAATAGACAACGTTTCTGAGAAACCTGAAACAAGGGAAAGAGAAGGAAAAGTCCCCTTAGCAACTGACCTCTCAGTTACTCTTTATGGGAGTCATAAAGTGAGAGGAATAGGGAAGCCTGCAATGATTGTCTTCGATTGGGTGCAGACACACCAGTGACATTTTAAAACAACTGTAATTGACTTGTTTTCCTTGTGATATCTTCCAGGCTTAATATCTTACTAACAATCAACATCAAAGTTCTAGACCCTGGGAAAAGAATTGGTGGGACAGCAGTTATCAGAGCTTCCTCTCAACTGCTGGGGAGTTAGAAAAGTCTAGCAAACTGGATAAAATTGCCACACAATTAAGAGTGACAGAGGGAGTAAGATAGTTTGCAAATTTTCATTCAATTCTGTAAAAATTAGATATAGATAGACAAGACAGACAGATAGATACACAGAGGAGTGTTGGGAAGGCTGAGGAAATGACACTGGAGAGGAGGCATAATGAAGGGACAGCAGAAAGTAACATGAAGCCTAGGCCCTGACAAAATAAGGCAACAATTCACCTACCAGGATTGTGTGAAGGACTCCCAGGTGTGGAGTCCAAAGTTTCTGTGAGAGGGAATGAAGATGGCCACAGAGCAGTCAATATGGTGAGAAAACAGCAAGAAGTCTTAGCTCAACATTTAGGATTTACACTTTAATAGACCCAAACTCTTACACTTCTCCTGGGCATATCTTTGTTAACAGGACTACAAGATTCCTAGATATGCTACTCCAGCAATTTCAAATCAGATTCCCCCTCCCCCCAAAAACACTATTATTGCAACACTGGAAAAGGTGTGCATTTTTTAAAAAACAACATAGGGAGTTCCAGAATCTATCATGTAAAAGCTTTAGGCCAAAGAACAATTAAATACCACAAGCAAAATCCCTGAGCTAGAGGGGGCTCCTCTGTCTGACCTTGCTTCTACACATTCAGTATCCTATTTAGCCCTCTGTCAAAGTGAGAACTTGGAAGGACTTTAGCTTAAAAGGGCCAAGGTCTCCCAATGCACCGGGGGCCATCTCCAATTGTCCTGATCTACCGTGTTTCCCCAATAAGACACTGTCTTATTATTTTTTTTGGATAGAAAAACACCAGAGGGCTTATTTTCAGGGAAGGGCTTATTTTAATGAACATTGACAGCAATTTTAATAAACAGGTAAATGTGAACAAAAAAATGTACCTTTATTCAATAATGAATTCAATAAAGAACAGGATGACGTGCTCACTGCTGCAGCTCTGATTGGATGCAGCTCGGAGCGCAGCGTGCGTTTCACAGGCGGGGGGGGACGGTGCATACAGAGGGTACCGTAATGTAGCGTGTAGCACAGGGGATCACCCTCACTACAGTAGCAATTTCATTAGGGCTTATTTTCGGGGGAGGGCTTATTTTAGAGGAATCTTACACAGTAAGGGGAGGGCTTATTTTCGGGATAGGTCTTATTATCGGGGAAACACGGTATATCTTGCTACTGGACCCAGATGGCTGTGGAGGAGAAATTGAGGCTGGTGACTTTGCACAGCCCTCCCTCACTTAAATCCAATTCACTTGCAAATCATAATATCATCTTCCTGACGTCAAGGTCCTCTTCAAGAACAAAGAACAGAGGGGACATCTCAACACCAACTGGAAGAACCCAAGAAACAACTGTCGACTAAAAAGGTGGTTTACCTAGAGCTCCATGTCCAGCACTAAAACAGCAGCAGCTGATTTTTATGTTGCACTTTGTGACTGTAAAGCGCTTTCTCATTTGATCCATACAACAACCTTGTGAGATAGACATTATCTTCATTTTAAAGATGAGCAAAAATTCAGCCTTGGAAAGGTCACACAGACAGTAAGGGGTGAATCCAGAATGCCAAATCAAGCCCTTCCAACTCCACATCTAGAACTTGGTTGGCTGCTTCAAGAAGTAAAAAACAACACACAACAATTCCCTGAAAGGGATAAAAAGGGGTAGCCTAATGTCTACACATCCAGTGGGCAAGACTGTGCATCTGCATTCTTGTGCATCACCAACTTCATTCACTTCAAGGCTCTAATCAATAGAGGAGGTAAGACAAGCAACCTAGAAATAATTTTATGATAAAGTAGGAAGGACAAAAGGTGGGCAAAACAAAATCAACTCAGACATGTCTACCCTATCCCAGGAGATAAAAAGGCAGGCACGTTCCATTATTTCTCTCAAAGCAAAGTTGGGGGTGTATTACCCTTCTACATCTCTCAAACCAGCTAATGACCCTATAAAGAATGGCCCATTGCTTGGCCCAGATCAGCCTTGAGTTCCAAAAGAGATATAACCATCCCAAAAGAATAAGAAAGTTCGAACTCCAAATCACTTAAAAATCAGTTATCCAAAGGCTGCTCCACCCCAATAATTTACTATAATCCAGAAATGTTTAACACATTCATAAAAGTTCACAGACCATTAAAGCTAGAAGTGACTTGTTTGGATAGGTGAAGAAATAAACAGAAGTCTCAAATGGTGACCTAACTTGCCCAACGTTACACAATTAATGATATGATCAGGACTAGACTCCTAACCCTAAGCTCTTTCCCTGGCACTAGACCTTCCACAAATGCTAAGTCAATTCCACAAATGTTTTTAAGCACCCACAGTTCCAGATACATTACTGGACACTAGGGATACAAAAACAAAACTCAACTTCCTTCATGGAGTTTCCATTCTAATGGAATATAAAACATGTCCAAAAACCATAGGATTATAGATTGAGAGCTGAAAGGTAACCATCCAGTTCAACTCTGACTGAGAAGTTAAGTGACTTTCCCGGGGTCACACAGTTTCTAAACATCGAAGGAAAGATTCAAACTCAGTTCTTCCTGATTTCTTGACTTCCTAAGTCTTCTTCTTTTCATATGCCATGATGTGTTTAAGCAAATAAATTTACAAAAACACATGCAAATTAATTGCAGAGGGAGGGGATCAAGACAGGTCTTGTGTAAGAGGAAGCACTTGAGGTGAGGGGGTTAGGGATTTCAAGTGTCCTAAATTTGGAGGAGGAACAAACTACTGGGGGATAATTTATGCTTGCTAAAGAATAATTCTCTCTGACTTAATAGATAATCAGACCAAACAGGTGCCAAGAAGTGAATTGTTCATTCAACAAATCTCAGTTGAGATTTACTATGTGCCTGTCCTAGGTATTATTGGGAATTTGGAAGCATATAATACTATTCCTGCCATTCTATCACTGGACCTATTATCTTCTAGCAATCTTAACTATACTAAGGTCATAAGAGAGTTAAACTACAGGTGTGATGTTTAATAGGCACCTATCAGTAATATTACTACTACTTTGTATTAATATAGGAACTTTTTTTCTGTGAATTCAAATTACTTTCACATGACCTCATTTCTCTTTCCAACACCTCTATAAGACAATAAGGTATAGTGGAACAGATCTTTAGGCTGGTATTTGAGAGACATGATTCTTAGTTCCAGCTCTTCAACCACTGACATATTTTATCTCTCCAGGTCTCGGTCTGGACCTCTGTAAAATGGGTGGCTTTGGATAGCTAAAATTCTGAGTCTTATAAGAACAAAAGCAGGTACTAGAATCTCTATTTTATAGAGAAGCTAAAGAACACAGAGATCATGTTTTCTTGTATAAAACCACACAGCCACTGAATCTTGGATCTAGGTGTCCTACTTCTCCATAAAGAACCCATCTTCCTCTAGGTCACACACAAAGTATAATACAATCCAGTCTTCTCAACCATAAGAAAGTTGGAAAGATAAGCAGCTTGGGGGATTCTCAGGCTTGGAAGGGAAAGAAGAGGACGGATTTTAGACAAGTGAAGCACAAAGGGACACATGACCCTAAGAACTGGTTTAAGTTGGCTCCTTGAAATATCAGCTTCCACCAGGCTGTTCATTATGGAGTCATCTTAACCACATCTATTGGGTGATGGGTTCATTCTTTCTGCTGAATTAGGCACTAGAAAATAATATTGTTCTCTACCCTCTTCCCATCTGAGTCACTCAGAACTGAAACAAAGATAAAATTACCCCCTATTCTCTCCTTCACACAATCCAAACTGGCCCCTGGGCTGGTACTGTACAGAAGCAATTTCTACACTTGCCAGGGAATTGTCAACTTTGGCTATAACAACGATTATAATAGCGCTCACATTTAGACAGGACTTCATGGTTTATAAAACACTCTGCTTACCCCTCTCCAAAACAAACAAATTTAAAAAAACAACAACCTGTGATCCAGGTAGGGCACCTTTCAGAGATAAGAATACTGAGTCTCAAAGGGGTCAAATGACTCACCCAAAGTCACCCCAACGGTGAGTAGCAGAAGCTGGACTTGCACACAAGTGTCTTGACTCCCAATCCAGTGTTCTTTCCACCACACAACTCAGAGGACGCAGTTAAATAAGTTACTCCTGAGCTTCCACAAATGAAATATTCTGAGTAGAGACCCAGTTTCATAGAGATCAGTGACCCAGATCACAGAGTATACTTTCCCTCACCCTACCTAACAGAGATCTCTACATAAAACCTCACTAGTCTAAGTCACTGAAACTCCAAACAAGTTCATTTTGGGGTCTCTAAAATCACTTCCTACTCTCTACAGTAAAAACCAAAGGACCTCCCTACTCTAGCTGGATTCCCAGATCTGGTCAGGCTCAGGCCTGATTTACCCTTCCTAAAACAAAGATAGTTCATTCTTTCCCTCTCTCCACTAGAATGGTCTCTTTATGCAGTTATCCCGGAAGGATTCGGAAGCCCAAGGGCTATGGTAGTAGCCCCATGACCCGGGTAAATGTTGTTTTAATCAATACTAAGTTCTTCAGAAACATTGCAAGGTGCCCTTCGTCCCCAAAGACAAACCAGGAAATAAGAAAAGAGGAAGAACTGGAAGCCACCACACAGGATGGGCCCCTTAGTCTGTGGGGCCTCCGACAGTTCCTGGAGTCAGAGCATGGACGTGGAATGAAGGCTGAAACTTCCTCTTATGTGGACTTGGGGAACTATAAATCTAGATTGATTGGTTCCCCTCCCCCTCCTCCAAAAAATTAATAAATAAAAACAGTATTTGAGAAATAAGGACAACCAAGGACAGGCAAGAGGTGAGAGCACCCTGTAGGGGGGGACACCTTCTGGCTAGTCCCTGGAGCTTTCCAGGTGACATCTGGACAGAGGCCACAGAGATCCTCCCTCTGGCCATTTGCTCTGGCCCAGGCTCAAAAGCATCTCCTCTGCCCTGGAAGCCCTGGGGTTACCAAAGGGCGGGCTAGCCGCCTGCCCTGCTCTCCTCCGAGGCTGCTCTGTGCACCCCACGGTCGCCCAAGCATCTGCTCCATCCTCTCCAGGGACCCAAGTCCCCGAAGCTGAGTCAGGAGCCCACACCTGCCTGCCCTTGGCCGCGGGACCAGCTGCTCCCGGCCACCACCTCCGGGGCATCCTTCTCCCCCTCCTCTCCCTCCCGAGAAGACGGGCAAGTTCAGTAAGACACCAGCAATAGTAACAACAGGCTCGGGTCATGAATAAATGAGCACTACCTCCTGCCGACTTTCCGGGATGCCCAGGAGCGCCGGGAGCGGCGGGATGGACGGACGGACGGATGGAGGGATGAGAGGAGCTCGCGCCGGGCGGGGCTGCCCGGGGCCGGGACTGCAACAGTTTCACTTAGCCCGCGTTTCCTCCCGGTCCCAGGTCCGGAGCTCCGGCGGCCGGAGGGAGGGCCGGGGGCGGGGAGGGGGTGCGGAGGGGAGGGGCCTGGCTGCGGTGCGGATCCCCTCCCTCCTTCCCTCCCTCCCTCCTCCCCGGCCCGGCCCCGGCGCGCGGCGGCGGCGGCGGACAAGGCTGGGCTCGGCGGGGCCCGGCGGCCCGGCGTGGGGGCCCCTGGGGGAGCCGAGGGGGCGGCGAAGGCCCTGCCTGGAGCCTTCAGTGCCCCGGCTGAGGGACGCACTCACCCACGCAGTCCCGAGGCGCCTGCAGACGCCCCGCGGCCCCGGGGCCCCCAGCCCAGCCGGGCCCGGCCCCGACCCCGGGCCTCCCTCCACCGGCTGTCGGGCGCCGCGCCACAACTTCTGCCTCCAAGAGAGCCGGGAGAGCAGCACCGCCCCTGCCGGCCGCCCACCTGCCTCCCTCCCCGCGCCGCAACTCGGCTCGGCTCGGCTCGGCGCCGCTAGCCCGGCCGCTTTGGAAACTGTTTCCTCTGCCTCAGCCTTAGGAGCCCAGCCGAGCGCGCTCGGGAGTCCAGAAACCCGGCCTTACGCCGCCTCCGTAGCGTAGCCCCCCATAAGGGGTCCGGCAGCTACGGCGTGCCAGGAGCGAAAGCGGCTCTGTGAATCGCGCGCCGAGACTACAATTCCCAGGAAGCTAGGGGAGAAGCTGGGGCGGAAGCTGGGGAGTAGGCCATCCCAGGACAAGTCGAGGCATGCTGGGAGTTGTAGTTTTTCTTATGGCGGGTTGTCTTTGGAAGTCCCCAAGTAGGGATGAATGTTCACAATCCAGCTTCAGAACTCTAGGTGCTCGAAGAGCTAATTGAGGGCTCTCGAGCCTGTCTGGGGCTAGACCTTGAGGAAAGGAGTACCTGTAGTGGGACTGTGACTACATACCCCAGCATGCTCTTCGGGGGAGGGGGGGGCGAGGAGGAGGAGGACCGCCCTAAGCGCCTTGGACTACCCTGGAGACACTCTTGTCCATTTTCCACAGTTCCAAAAATACCCCCCACACCTACCTCTTCTCAGGCCCAAGGAACCCTCCGCCCTGCACCTTTGTTCCAGCTCCAAGGACCCCTTTGCCTCTCAGTGCCCCCACATCCCCAGCCCTAGAGACCCCTCTGTCTCCCCAGCGCCCCCATATCCCCAGCCCCAAGAACCCCTCTGTTTCCTGAATGCCCCCACGTCTCCGCATCTTTGCCCCAGCCTTAGGGATCCCCACCTCCTCAGCCCCCCATATATCATTTGTCTTTCACCTCAACTCCGGGGACCTTCTCAACCCCACCCCCACCCCAGACCCTCCTCCCCCTTGGCATTAGCCCCAAGGATTCCCCCTGCCTTCCCTGCACCCACACATCTCCAACCCCAAGGACCCCTTGGATCCTTTCCTTCCCCCCGCCCCTTCCGCCCCCTGCACTTTCGTCCCAACTTCAGCGACCACCATTCCTTCTCCACCCACACTAGACCCTCCTCCACCCTCACATCAGCCTCAAGGATTCCCCAGCCTTGTCCCAGGGATACCCTGCCTTTTTAGAAATTCCTCCCAGTCCCTCCTCAGCCTCCTTATTTTGCCTCCTCACCTCCTCCCCTTCTCCCCAGGATCAGTCTTTCTCAGTCTTCATCTTCTTCAGACCTTACTCAATACATTTCTGCTTCTTTGAAGCCCCTGCCTCCTCAGGGTCATTTTGTGTTTTCATTCTGCCTCTTCAGACCTTCTAAAGACTACTTCCTCATTCTGCCTCAAACCCTTTTCAATCCCCGTCTGCCTTCTGTCTTCAGAAGGAGCACCTTAAACTTCATGTTTCAAACTCCTCCCAGTTCCCATGTGCTTTAGAACCTCTCCTAGCTTTCTCATTCTGCCTCTTCAGTCACCTCCTGTCCTCTTTTTAAAAAATGTTTTTTATGAACTAGAAAACCCTCGATAAACAAGCATTTACTATACAAAGAAGACTAGAGAGGAAGATTGTATATGAAACTGAATAGATTACTCACATGTTGGTTTTTTCACACATATTAAATTTAACATTACAGTACCAACATTCCTCTTCTGTGAGAGAGGGGTAACAGACTAGAACTGGGTTGGAGAGCCTTCTGCCTGGAGGCCACATGTAGCCCACTAGGTCCTCAGGTGCAGCCCTTTGAATCCAAATTTCACAGAACAACTCCTGTTCTTGAGGGGATTTGATTGGTGAAGTTTGGATTCAAAGGGCTGGACTTGAGGACCTAGAGGGCCACATGTGGCCTCAAGACCAAAGGATCCCCACCACTGAACTAGAAATATACTACAGTTAGGATTGATTCAGAACAAAAAGCCACTTTTCCCCTTAAGGGGTAAGGGTATAACAGGCTTTGTCCTCCAGCTTGGTCCCTTATTACCTAATGTAGGTTACATGACCATCACAAATGGTAAATAGCGAATAAGCCCATTTATCCAAGCTAAGAGCAAACAGAAATCAAAGAAGTTATACAGATTAGAATATACCAGAAAATATACAGAGCGCATAAGCTCTCCTGGTGGAATGGGGCACATCTCAATTCAACAAAGAAAGAGAGATCCTGAGCTCATCCAAAAGGAAATTCTCTGAAGTCTGTAGAGAGGCAAAGCAGAAATCAGAGACATATTAAGGGGCCACTTCCCATATGTGTTTAAAAAAAAAAGTCTCTCCTTCCTAGAGTTGGCCCCAAAGAGATTCCAGGAAGGAGATGCCATTCTTTGCCTTCAAACTCTATTCTCAGCAAGGGAACCTGAGAGAGGAAAACAAGAAAAGGAGAATGCCACACTGACCCAAGGGGGATTAAGAAGGAGGATTGTGTTCCCAGGGATCCTTCAGGGTGCTGATCAAATGCTTTAGGCTGGAATAGACCTTATTCTCCAAACAGACCTAGAACCAAAGTCTTTAATTTTAGTTGTGAGACCAGTTCCCCAGGGGTGGAAGAGAATGATACATTTCTTGTCCTAGCCTTACCTGCTCTAGTAAGGGGCAGTAAGTAAATTGCTGTACTCATAGGTATCTTCACCAGCCCCTGGAGCCAATCATTACTATCCACAAAGCAGAAGAAGTTCCTAGACGGTAGGGATGGCTCTTCCCTCAAACTAGTGAAACTGTCCCTTCCAGGACTACTCACCCACTTCCCACTTCTATTGGAGGACTGAGGATAACCCTTTAGAAAAAAATATTTATTAAGATTTATTAATATTCCCTCAAAGGTGTGAAAATACATTCTCTCACAAATATACACAGGAGGTCCATGGGAAGAGTAGGCTGAAATAATGATAGGGAAACATTTGTGATTAAAGGGTAAATTCACAACTCTTGGGTACTAGAAGTCCTTTCTTGACTCCATAACCAACCCTGTTTTCTGGTAGAAGTGGGTATGTTCCTTAGGTGGCTATCTTGCTGTATACACTTGGCTGGAGTTCTTTCACCATCAGACTGGTCCACTGCTTGACTGACCCACTGTTTAATCAAACCATTGTCAAAGTTTCTTCTGCCATTTAAAGCCCTTAGAGGTATAGTTAGACATTTATGGTGTTCCTTTTTTTCTTTTTTTTGTATTTATTTTTAAAAATTTATTTATTTTAAATTTATTTTTAGTTTTCAACATTCATTTCCCAAAAATTTTCAGTTACAGATTTTCTTCCCATGTCCCCCCTACCCTCCCCACCCCAAGATGACAAGCATATTGAATATCCCTTCCCCCAATCTGCCCTTTCTTTTATTCCCCCCAATCCCCACCTCCTACTTTCTCGTAGGGCAAGATGGATTTCTATACCCCATTGCCTATATATCTTATTTCCCAGTTGCATGTAAAAAAAAAAATTTGTCAATGTTCCTTTTTTGACCCAATTAAAGTGGAGTTTATATTGGGAAAAGGGATCACAAGGTGCAAACAATCTTATTTACACATTTTAAAAAGGTCACGATGTCTGCTTCCTTGATTGATTGAAGTGAGGTTGTCATCCTTTCCTCTGGGCTCTCTGGGATCAGGGCCAACCAAGCTATTCCTTTCACAAGGGAGGAGGCAGACAAGGCCTCCATCGGAGGGCAATGAAATAGTGAACAGATGCCTCAGTTTCCTCATCTGTAAAATGAGTTGGAGAAGGAAATGACAAGGTCATGAAGAGTAGGACACAACTGAGCGATACCAGCAACCCCAGGCCCAGAACCCAATACAGATTTTCTTCCATTGAACCTCCCAGCTTCAGACTAGAATCCTGGAATATTGCCCAAGGATAGAAAGGTTGGGGAGGGGAATTGAATTGGGAAGCCCTAGCTGCCTGAGGCCAAAGAGAGAGTGAGTCCAAATTACTTTTTTGTTACTTTCTCTTCCTTTTTACCCCCTTTGTTTCAATAATTCAATTAAACAGCTAGTCAATAAGCATTTGTTAAAGGCTTACTACATGCCAGACACTGTGCTAAAAATACTAGAGAATACTAAGAAAAACAGAAACAGTTGCTGCCCTTCTAGAGGTTACCTTCTAATGGGGGAGACGAAATGCAAACATGCAAGATGTACACACACACACACCACATATAATATATATGCATATAGATAAAAAACAGGAGGCAATCTTATAACCTCAGAGGGGCTGCACTAGCAGTGGAGAGGATACTGGGAAAGTTCTCTTGAAAGAGGTAGGATTTAAGCTGAGTCATGAAGGAAAACAGGGAAGCCCAGGAGGTGGATGTGGGGAGAGAGAGCCAGTGAAAAGGCAGAGAGGTGAGAGACTTAAAAATGTCATCAAACAGTTATTTTGGGGGCAGCTAGGTGGTGCAGTGAATAGAGCACCAGCCCTGGAGTCAGGAGGACCTGAGTTCAAATCTGGCCTCAGACACTGAACACTAGCCATGTGACTTTGGGCGAGTTCAAACCCCAATTGCCCTGCCTTCCCTCCTCCAAAAAGCGAAAAAGAAAGAAAGGAAGAAAGAAAGGAAGAAAGGAAGAAAGAAAGAAAGGAAGGAAGGAAGGAAGGAAGGAAGGAAGGAAGGAAGGAAGGAAGGAAGGAAGGAAGGAAGGAAGGAAGGAAGGAAGGAAGAAGGAAGGTAGGAAGGAAGGAAGAAAAGAAAGGAAGAGAGAGAGAGAGAGAAGGAAAGAAAGAAAGAAGGAAAGAAACAAAGAAAAGGAATAGTTATTTGATGACTTAAAGGTATTAAACATGAATTTAATAAGGGTCTACTCTGTGCAATGATAAAAAGACAAAAAGGAAAAAAAAAACCCTTTCATTGCCCTCAAGAAGCTTTCATTCTACTTGGGATACAATTTGTGAACAGAGAAGTCAATATAAGATCACTGAACGAGGGAGAAAGTGCTAACAACTAGAGGAATGAACAAAGGTATCCAGTAGGAGGTGGCACATGAGCTGAACCTTGAAGGAAGCCAGAGAGTCTTAGAGGCAGAAATGAGGAAGGACTGTCTTCCAGGTATGGGGGATCCCCCTGAGCAAAGACTTGGAAATGGAGGTAGAATGCTGAATCAGGGAACGGCCAATGGGCAGGTATGGCTGAGTCAGAGTATGAAAAGGGAGGTCCAGGAAGGTAGGCTATGCTTGTAACTGATTCATATTGTTGACTTGACCCCATTCAAGGGTTTCAAGGCTGGAGAAACCAGCTCCTCATCCTGGGTCTTCCCTGCTTCCCCTCCCCCCATACTCACATCCCT
The DNA here is from genome assembly GCF_028583685.1 of Petaurus breviceps papuanus. NCBI lineage: Eukaryota > Metazoa > Chordata > Mammalia > Diprotodontia > Petauridae > Petaurus > Petaurus breviceps. The sequence continues at coordinate 22,797,309 of NW_027185694.1, read as the reverse complement.
CCCTAACACAGAGAAGCTGGTTAAACCAGACAAACCCCCTCCTGAACTAGGAAGAAACCTGATAAACTCATATGAGAATGACCTGTTGCTCATCCCTTACTCATAGGTTACTTCCAGGCACTCTCTCTGTCTCAAATAACCCTCCCTGGATCTGATCTCTCCCTATAAACCTACTCAAAACTCACTTCCTTTAAAAAAGTTTCTGGAACTGTTTAACTGGGAAAAGAAAAGACTATTAGAAAGACTTTTTCTATTTAGCTCCAGAGGGCAGAATTAGGAGCTAGGAGCAAGGAGAAAAATGCAGGCTTGATTTAAAGAATTATCCAAAAGTAGCATGTGCTGCCTCAGGAAGCAATTGATTGGTACATCCTCCTTGGAGATCTTTGACTGCTGCTAGAGGATGGTTGACAAATCATGAGGTGTGTTATAGATAGTGGGGATTCTTTATTTCTGCACTGGTTGAACTAGATGGCTGCTAATTTCCCTGGCCACTTTGAAATTCTGTAGTTTTGTAACTTTTAAAAATCACTATTCTTTTTTTTTTGCAAGGGGACTTTTATCTACCAATACGAAAAGATACTTCCTTTAGACTGAAGACATCTCTCACATACAAATATTACTGTTTTTCCAAATGTGTATAAATGCTGTCATCAGGAAAATCCAAATCCAAAATGTTACTGAAATCAAAGTAGGTTTTTGGCATTGTGGGGTTTTTTTCATTCATTTGAAATTAGTAGTATAATTACTCTCATGTGTGTAGGGGCACAAATGTAAAAAAAAATTGACATTAAAAACCTGTCCTCTTACTCAAAAGAGTTGGGAATCACTTATAATGTGAAGTTGCACTGGACTTGGTCAGGAGATTGGGGTTCTAATCTTGATTTACATTTGTGTTTGGGGAGAAAATTCTCTTAATTTTTTTTCATGAGTATGCCCTGAATCTCCCTTCAGCCCAGGGACACTGGGAGGGCAGGGATAAATCTCCTATGTCATTTCTCCAGAGATGAAGGGGCTCTATGGACAGTGGTTGTTGAATCTTCTAGGTGGAAAGTGGAAGGAGATCTAGGCTATCAAACAGGAGATTGGGGCTCTGGCCTCATTTCTGTCTCTTCATGTGACCCTAGTCAAATTACTTGCTCTCTTTGGACTCGATTTTCTTCTCTGTACGATAAAGGGAATTGAACTGGATAATCTCTAAAATCCCTACCCTCTCTGATATTCTGTGGTTTGTAATCTGTAACTTGGAAAGGGTCCTGTAATCACAAAAAGTTTGCAAACAGGAAAATAGAGGTACAGGAAGCCCAGGGTCTGGGCAGTCACAGGAAGGAAGCCTAGCTCTCTCCTTCCTTCTCATCCATGTGGCTCTTAGGATCTATCTTCCCACCCCCCCACCCCCAGGGGTGAGAGAAATAGAATGGGGTGGAGGGGAGGAAGGAAGGTCTGGGGGAAGCTGAAGCTGGGATGACTGAGAGAGAAATCCCTGGAATGTAAATCCCAGGGGTCAGAAGCTAGTGACTGACACCCATTCCCCCACCTCTACTCTGACATTTCCCCCCCCTCAACTCCCAATCTTCATACAAAAACCTGCATGCCCATTTTACTACTCAGTCTTTCCTCAGATCTTGGGAATAATAACAGAATAAAAAATAATTATTTCGGGCTTTAAGGTTTGCAAAGCACTTTATAATGTTATGTTATTTGATCCTCACAACAACCTTATAAGGTAAATGATGTTATTATCCTCATTTTCATAGATGAGGAAACCAAGGATGAGTGACTTGCCCAAGGTCACATTAAGTATCTAGGGCAGAATTTGAACTCAGTCTTCCTGACTCCTAGTCTGACACTCTTCAATGCACTGGAATGGAGTTCTTAGATTTATCGCAAAGTCCTTCACAGTGTGGGTAATAGGAGAGGAGTAAGAGGGTCATCTTAATACCAGAAAGTGCCTACGTCAGGGCTAGAGGCAGAGGGAAAGATTGCTCTGGGCCTGCTTTTTCCACTCTTTTCTCAGTGGTTATTTGGCACCACCTAGTGTCAAAATGGGAACTTGTGAAGAAGGGTGGTCTTAGAATTCTCAGAACACCCAATCAGTGCCTTTAACACTGTGCTATCAATAAGCCAAATGACAGCTGGGAAAGTACCACAAAACTCCTGTCCTCCAATCAACATCTTTTTAAAAGCAACTACTGGTCACAGAGCCCCTTAATCTCTGAAGAAATTACATAGGGGACCTGTCCCTATTCTCATGGTATCCCCTGTCTGATGGGGAAGATGGGCAAAGATGAATTTGATTGACTGAGGGCCTGTAGTGGAAGGAGACCTTGAGGAGAGACTTCAGGATTAGGAGAGAAAAAGCAAACTACCTTTTGGGCAAAAAACCCCAAACCCCAAGCCCCATAGGTGGGGACTCAGGATACCCCAAACATCAGGAATGTGTCATCTAATAACTTCTTTTTAAAATTTTAGACTTTTGTTTTTAAATGACCTGCATTTCCAAATGTATCCTTTCTTCCTTGTTATATTTTCCCTTATAAGAAGAAACACAAAAGAAAGCAAAATTATTCAATAATCAAGTCTAACAGTTTATACAAAGTTCCACAATCATAGTTCTCTATCTCTCAAAGAGTGAGAGACATTTTTCACCTCATCTCTAGGTTTAAGCATGGTCATTATAACTACACAGATTCAGTTGGGGATTGTGTGTGTATATACATATATACATACACATATACATTTCAGTCACTATATATATATTTTTTTTCCTAATTCTAGTTACTTTATGCCATGTCAGTTCCAGTAAGTCTTCCCATGTTTCTTTGCAGATTTCATGTTAAGTATTTCTTAAAACAATAACATTCTGTTTTATTCATGTGCCACAATTTAGTTATTCCACAATCAATGGCCATCTATCTTGTTTCCAGATCTTTGCTACTATAAAAAGTGTTGCCATGGAACTTTTCTATCTTTGATCTCCTCGCTGCATATTCCTAGCAGCAGGATTGTGTGATCAAAGGACACAGACATTTTAGTTGCTTTTTTTTTAAAGCATAATTTCTAATTGTTTTTATAGAATTTTTGGACCAACTCATAGTTCTTCAAGCAGTCAATTAGTGTGCCTGTATTTCCATAGCACCCCTAACATCAATTATTTCCATCTTTGCTCACATTTGCCAATTTGCTGGGTGTAAGATAAAACCTCATCACTGTTTTGATTTATATTTTTGTTATTAGTTATTTGGAACAGTCTTTCAGATGTACAGTAGCATCTGGGAACAGTAGCAATTTTCTCAATTCACTTTGGGTACAGTTATGTCCTTCCAGGCCTACCCAGGACCTCCATGCCAGAGCTAGACCCTTTCCAAGTTAGTTAGCTAGTTAACACATACTCCTATACCTAAAAAATCTCAACATTAGAAAGGCTTTAGAACACTGACATAGGATTCAGAAAATCTTGGTTCAAATCCTGCCCTTGAGTTTTTTAACTGTATTACCTTAAGCAAGTCATTTTCTGAATTTTAATTTCTTCCTTCATCTGAAAATGGTACTGCCATTGCTACCTCGTGGACTTATTAGAAAATAATTTTCTAAACCTTAAAAAAACTATAGAACTGGGATGGCTAGATGGTGCAGTGAATAGAGCACCCGCCCTGGAGTCAGGAGGACCTGAATTCAAATGTGACCTCAGACACTTAACACAAAAACTAGTCATGTGACCTTGGGCAAGTCACTTAACCCCAATTGCCCTACCTTCCCCCTCAAAAAACAAAAACAAAAGACAAACCACCACCAAACTATAGAACTATGAGTTGTTACCCTTATCTTTTGCAATCCATGCTTGGGCAAGAATGCCCATCCTTGAGAAATGGTTAGGACAACCTCAACTCAAAGACCTCCAGAAATAGAGAATTCACTACGTCCTGAGGTAGCCCATTTCACATTTGAATGACTCTAATTGTTAGGAAGTCCTTTCTTAAAGTGAAACATAACCAAGGATAATGTGTGCACGGGGCAGACCAACCTCACACTTTGATCATCTCTCAGCCTGCTATTTTGACTCCTTAACATATTCATTCTCATCATCCTGATTTCCAGGGCAATCCAGAGACATGTTTAGATATTTTCTCATTAATAAAATTGCAACCTAGTTTTCATTTATCAGTTAGTTCAGAGCCCTTACCCAAAATTATTAGATATTATTTCATAAACTAGAGAAACCTCTTTTCTCATAAGCAGTAGCCCATATCTTTCTATATATCAAAACCTTTCATCTCTATAGATGAACATTAAAGTTATTTGCTATACAGTTTATTAACTATGCAAATCAATCACAATACCATGGTAAAAATTCCCAGTGACGCATTTCTTCTTAGCTACGCCTAAATCAAGTATCGAGCCGCCACCACTCACTGAACAAGATGACGCTGAGCATCGAAGGCCGAGAAGACTTCGTGGTGAAGGTCCGGGGCTTGCCCTGGTCCTGCTCTGCCGATGGAGTCCAACGCTTCTTCTCGGAATGCAAAATTAAAAATGGGGCATCAGGCATTCGTTTCATCTATACCCGAGAAGGCAGAACAAATGGAGAAGCATTTGTTGAACTTGAATCAGAAGATGAAGTCAAATTGGCACTGAAAAAAGACAGAGAAACTATGGGACACAGATATGTTGAAGTATGCAAGTCAAACAGCGTTGAAATGGATTGGGTGTTGAAGCATACTGGTCCAAATAGTCCTGACACTGCCAGTGATGGCTTTGTGAGCCTTAGAGGACTTCCATTTGGCTGTAGCAAGGAAGAAATTGTTCAGTTTTTTTCAGGGTTGGAAATCGTGCCAAATGGGATAATATTGCTGGTGGACTTCCGGGGGGGGGGGGGGGGGGGGTGGGGGGCTTCGTGCAGTTTGCTTCACAGGAAATAGCTGAAAAGGCTCTAAAGAAAGACAAGGAAAGAATAGGGCACAGGTATATTGAAATCTTTAAGAGCAGCCGGGCAGAAGTTCGTATTCATTACGATCCTCCTCGAAAGCTAATGGCTGTGCAGCAGCCAGGTCCTTATGACAGGCCTGGGGCTGGCAGAGTCTACAACAGCATTGGTAGAGGAGCTGGGTTTGAAAGAATTAGGCGAGGTGCCTACGGTGGAGGGTATGGAGGCTATAATGACTACAAAGGATATAATGATGGATATGGCTTTGGGTCGGATAGATTTGGAAGAGACCTCAATTACTGTTTTTCAGGAATGTCTGATCATAGATATGGAGATGGTGGATCCACTTTCCAGAGTACAACAGGCCATTGTGTGCACATGAGAGGATTACCTTACAGAGCTACTGAAAATGATATTTACAATTTTTTCTCACCACTCAACCCTGTTCGAGTACACGTTGAAATTGGACCTGGTGGTAGAGTGACTGGAGAAGCAGATGTTGAATTTGCTGTGGCAGCTATGTCAAAAGACAAAGCCAATATGAAGCACAGATACGTAGAACTCTTCAATTCTACAGCAGGAGCAAGTGCTGGTGCTTATGGTAGACAAATGATGGAAGGCATGGGCTTGTCAAACCGGTCCAGTTACGGTGGTCCTGCTAGCCAGCAGCTGAGTGGGGGTTACAGAGGAGGCTACGGCGGTCAAAGCAGCATGAGCGGATATGACCCAAGTCTTACAGGAAAACTCCAGTGATTTTCAATCAAACATCGCATAGGGAGCCAAGGAGCGATGAACAGCAGCTACTACAGTAAGCAGGAGCCGTGCATCTATGGGAGTGAACGGAATGGGAGGGATATCTGGCATGTCCAGTATGAGTGGTGGATGGAGAATGTATTCCTGATCACTGACTCTTGGTCAACTTTTTTTAAAGAAAAAAAAAAAGCAAACAAAAACGAAGTTTAACAGTTTTGCAATACAAGCTTGTGATTTATGCTTACTGTAAGTGAAATCAGGATTATTTTTAAAACTTTCAGGTTCGGTATTTTTGAACACAGAAACATTCATCTAGGATGTAATTTCAGCTTTTCTCAAGGTAGTTATGTTGTAGGAGTGTACTTAAGCAGTAAGCGTATTTAGGTTAAAGCAGTTTCAATTATGTTAAATATTGTTCTTATACCACATTACATGGAACACTGAGATGCATGTTGGGAAACATGCTTTTTTGTAAAACAAATATAGGAGCTGTGTCTGCGATTCAAAAGTGAAACATTTGGCATGTTTGTTCTAGTTTGTTTCGTTTACTATCCTGTAACGCACGTACGTTTAAGCTTTTTTTTTTTTTTTTAAGTTAATGGGGACAATTTTGAGACGAATACTTTAGGATTTGGTCTTGGTGTTTGTATTAAATTCTGAGGCCTTGATTTAAATCTTTCATTGTATTGTGATCTCCTTTTAGGTGTATTGCGCTAAGTGAAGCTTGTTAAATAAATCTTCCTTTCAAAAAAAAAGATTACCAGTGACAATATCTTGCTTATGAGAAAGATGACCAGAGTTATCCACAACCATCATTCTACTTAGAGATGAGTTTTTACTTCTGATCATGGCTCTCAGGTGGTTCGAAATTCTTAAATTATCTCTCCTTGATCTGTTTTGTTTTTCCTATAAGATAGTTCACATTTTCTTCTATTTTTTTTTCAGTCTTTTGACTTTGTTTTATTGTTTCTTCATGTCTCATGGAATCATTAGCTTCCACTTGACCAATTTTAATTTTTAAGGAGATATTTTCTTCAATGAGGCTTTATACCTCTTTTATCACTTGGCCAATTTAGATTTTTAAGGAGTTATTTTCTTCAATATTCCAGCCTCTTATCTGTCATGTACAGTGAAAAAATGCTATATGATTCAAATTGGACCTTTTTAATATGTGATTTGTTGGAAAGATTTTCTTTCACCAAAGCTCACATTTGATATTTCTAGGTAAGTTAAATTTTGTGTTCCTGTGGATTTTTATCAAACTGTACTTTGCTCTCTGTTTTTAAAGTGTTCCCCCCCCCACTTAATAGTATTTTTTTCCAATTATATCTAAAGATAGAGTTCAACATTCTTTTTCAGAAGATTTTGAGTTCCAAATCTTTCTTCCTCCCTCCTCCTTCCCCCCTCTTCTTCCCCCCCCTCCCCAAGACAGCAAGCAATCTGTTATAGGTTATACACATACAATAATATTAAACATATTTCCTCCTCGTTAGTCATGTTATAAAAGAAGAATCAGAACAAAAGGGAAAAACCACGAGAAAGAAAAAACCAAAAAAAGTGAAAATAGTATGCTTTGATCTGCATTCAGACTTCACAGTTCTTTCTCTGGAATTGGATAGCACTTTCCATCGTGAGTCTTTTGGAATTGTCTTGGATCATTGTATTGTGGAGGAGAGCTAAGGCATTCATAGTTGGTCATTGTACAATATCAGTTTTATTGTGTACACTGTTCTGGTTCTGCTCACTTCACTCAGCATCAGTTCATGTAAGTCTTTCCAGGTTTTTCTGAAATCGATCTACTTGTCACTTTCTATAGCACAAGAGTATTCCATTACATTCATATATCACAACTTGTTCAGTCATTCCCCAATTGATGGTTATCTCCCCAAATTTCTAATTCTTTGCCATGACAAAAAGAACTACTATAAATATTTCTGTACATGTGGGTCCTTTCCCCTTTTTTTATGACCTCTTTGGGATACAGTGGTACTGCTGGATCAAAGAGTATACACAGTTTTATAGGCCTTTGAGCATAGTTCCAAATTGCTCTCCAGAATGGTTGGATCAGTTCACAATTCTAGCAATAATGCACTAATGTTCCAATTTTCCTACATCTTCTCCAATATTTATCATTTTCCTTTTCTGTCATATTAGCTAGCCTGATAGGGGTGAGATGGTACTTCATAGTTGTATTAATTTGCATTTCTTTTATCATTAGTGATTTAGAGCTTTTTTCATATGACTATAGATAACTTTAATTTCTTCATCTTAAAACTGGCTGTTCATGTCCTTTATCAATTGGGAAATGACTTATACTCTAATAAATTGACTCAGTTCTCTATATGTTTTAGAAATGAGGGCTTTTTCAAAAACACTGACTGTAAAAATTGTTTCCCAGATTTCTGCTTTCCTTCTAATCTTGGTTGCATTGGCTTTTTTTGTGCAAAACCTTTTTAATTTAATGTAATAAAAAAAAAGTTAAAAAGGGGCGGCTAGGTGGCCCAATGAATAGAGCACCAGCCCTGAAGTCAAGAGGACTTGAGTTCAAATCCAGCATCAGACACTTAACACACTTACTAGCCGTGTGACTTTGGGCAAATCACTTAACCCCAATTGCCCTGCCCCCCCCCATTTTTTTTAATTTAACGTAATCAGAATGATTCATTTTGCATTTCTTAATGTTTTCTATCTCTTGTTTGATTATACTTTCTTCCCTTTTCCATAGATCTGACAGGTTTATTATTCCTTGCTCTCCTAATTTGCTTATGGTATAACCCTTTATGTCTAAATCATGTTCTCATTTTGACTTTATCTTCTGTACGGTGTGAGATATTGATCTATGCCTCATTTCTGCTATACTATTTCCCAGTTTTCCCAGCAGTTTTTGTTAAGCAGTTAGTTCTGGAGTCTTTGGGTTAATCGAACAGTAGATCACTATAGTCATTGACTATTGTCTTGTGTACCTAACCTGATCTACCACTCTATTTATTAGATAGTACCAAATAGTTTTGATGATTGCCACTTTTAATACAGTTTTGGATCTGGTATGGCAAGGCTGCCTTTCTTTGCATTTTTTTTTCATTAATTCCCTTGATGTTCTTAACCTTTCCTTCTTTCAGATGAATTTTGTTATTTTTTTCTAGCTGTATAAAATAATCTTTTGGTAGTTTAATTGGTATGGTACTGAATAAGTAAATTAATTTAGGTAGAACTGTCATTTTTATTATATTAGCTTGGTCTACCCATGAGCAAATGACATATTTTCCAATTGTTTAGATCTTACTTTATTTGTGTGAAAAGTGTTTTGTAATTGTGTTCATATAGTTCTTGAGTTTGTCTTGGTAGGTAGACTTAGAAACATTTTATATCTTCTACAGTTATTTTAAATGGAATTTCCCTTTATATTTCTTACTGCTGGATTTTGTTGGTAATATAAAGAAATGTGATTTATATGGGTTTATTTTTTATCCTTTATATTTTGCTAAAGTTGTTCATTATTTCAGGTAGTTTTTAGTGGATTCTCTAAGTATAGCATCATATCATTTGCAAAGCTTTGTTTCCTCATTGCCTATTCTGATTCCTTCAATTTTCTTTTCTTCTTTTATTACTATACTTAACATTTCTAGTACAATATTCAATAATAGTGGTGATAATGGACATCCTTGTTTCACCCTTGATCTTATTAAGAAAGATTCTAGCTTGTCCCCATTACATATAATGGTTGCTGATAGTTTTAGATAGATACTACTTATCATTTTAGTGAAAATTCCATTTGTTCCTCTGTTCCCTAGTGTTTTTAATAGGAATGGGTGCTGTATTTTGTCAAAAGCTTTTTCTGCATCTTTAGTTTTGCTATTGATATAGTCAATTATGCTGATAGTTTTCCTAAAACTCAACCAGCCTTGCATTCCTGGTATAAATCCCACTGGGTCATATTGTATTATCCAAAGTTTTTACATCAATATTCATTAGGGAGATTAGTCTATAATTTTTTCCTACTGCTTTGCCTTTTTCTGGTTTATGTATTAGCACCAATTTATGTCATGAGAGGAATTTGGTAGGACTCCTTCTTCACCAATTTTTCCTAATAGTCTATATAGCATTGGAATTAATTGTTCTCTAAATGTTTGGTAGAATTCACTTGTAAATCCATCTAGTCCTAGAGATTTTTCCTTAGGGAGTTCATTGGTGGTTTGCTTAATTTCTTTTTCTAAAATGAGGTTAAGTATTTTATTTCTGGGCAATTTATATTTGTGTTAATTTTCATCTATTTCACTTAAATTGTCAGATTTATCACCATATAGTTGGACAAAATAGCTCCTAATTATTGCTTTAATTTTCTCTTCATTGGTGGTGAATTCACCCTTTTCATTTTTGGTACTGGTAATTTTGTTTTCTTCTTTATTTTTGTTTTGCAAATTTGGTACATTAACCAAAGGTTTATCTGTCTTATTGGTTATTTCATAAAATTATCTCAAATAGTTTTGTTTATTAGTTCAATAATTTTCTTAATTTCAATTTTTATTAATCTCTCCTTTGATTTTCAGAATTTCTAATTTGGTGTTTAGTTAGGGATTTTTAATTTGTTCTTTTTCTGGCTTTTTTAGTTGCATGCCCAATTAATTGATCTCCTCTTTCTCTATTTCATTCATGTAAGCATTAAGAGATATAAAATTCCCCCTCCCCAAGTACCACTTTGTCTGTATTTCATAAATTTTGGCAAGTTGTTTCATTATTGTCATTCTCTTTGATGAAATTATTATTATTTACTTTAGGAGGGGGGAATGCAGGGCAATTGGGGTCAAGTGACTTGCCCAAGGTCACATGGCTAGTAAGTGGTAAGTGTTTGAGGCTGGATTTGAACTCAGATCCTCCTGACTGCAGGGCCAGTGCTCTATTCACTGCACCACCTAGCCACCTCCATTTGATCAAATTATTGATTGTTTCTATGATTTGTTGTTTGACCCACCCTTCTTTAGGATTAGATTATTTAGTTTCCAGGGGCAGCCAGGTGGTGCAGTGAGCGCTGGCCCCAGAGTCGAGAGACCTGGAATCAGTTCTGGCCTCAGATACCTAACACCCACTCAAAATAACTGGCTGTGTAACCTTGAGCAAGTTACTTAACCCTGATTGCTTTAAAAAAAGATTATTTAGTTTCCAATTAATTTTAATCTGTCTTTCCATGGCCCTTTATTGCATGCAATTTTTATTGCATCATGATCTAAAAAGGATGTATTTAATATTTCTGCCTTTCGAGGTTTTTATGTCCTAATACATGGTCAGTTTTTGTGGAGGTGCCATGTACCACCGAGAAAAAGGTATTTTCCTTTCTATCCCCATTCAGTTTTTTTTCCAGGGTCTATCATATCTGATTTTTCTAAAGTTCTATTCACCCCCTGAGCTTCTTCCTTGTTTATTTTGTGGTTAGATTTATCTAGTCCTGAGAGGGGGAGGTTGAGGTGTCCTCCTAGTATAGTTGTGCTTTCTATTTCTTCCTGTAACTCATTTACCTTCTCTTCTATGGATTTGGATGCTAGTACCACTTGGTGCATATATTTCATATTGGTATTACTTCATTGTCTATGGTACTTTTTAGCAAGATGTAGTTTTCTTTCTTACCTTTTTTAATTAGATCTATTTTTGCTTTTGCTTTGTCTGAGATCAGGATTGCTACCCTTGCTTTTTTTTTTTTTTTTACCTCAGCTGAAGCATAATATATTCTGTTCTGGCCTTTTATTTTTACCCTGTGTGTGTCTCTCTACTTCAAATAGTTTCTTGTAAACAATATATTGTAGGATTCTGGTTTTTAATCCATTCTGATATTCACTTCCACTTTATGGGGAAGTTTCATTCCATTCACATTTGTGTATTTCCCTTCATCTATTTCCCCCTGTTTATACTTTTCTGTCTCTTTTCACCCTCTCCATCCTCACCAGTGTTTTGCTTCTGACCACCACTTCCCTCAATCTGTCCTCCTTTCCATCAGCTCCCCATCTTTTCTTTTCCCCTTCCCTTCCTACTTCCCTACAGGGTAAGATAAATTTCTATACCCAACTGAGTGTATATATTATTCCCTCTTTGAGCCAAATTTGATGAGAGTAAGGTTCAGACAATGCTCACCTCTCCCTTCTTTTCCTCTACTGTAATAGGTCTTTTGTATCTCTTTTTGTGATGTAATTTACCCTATTCTGCCTCCCCCTTTCCTCTTCTCCCAGTACAATCCTTATTTTTACCTCTTAATTTTTTTATTTCATCACATCAAATTCAATTTATACCCACACCCTTTGTCTATGTTCTAACTGCCCTAATAGAGATACATTTCTCAAGAGTTACAAGTATCATCTTCCCATGTAGGGATGTAAATAGTTTAACCTTATTGAATAACATGTTTGTTTTTTTTTTTTTCTTTCCTAGTTACCTTTTCGTGTTTCTCTTGACTCTTGTATTTGAAGATAAAATTTTGTGTTCAGCTCTGATCTTTTCATCAGGAAATTTTAAAAGTCTTCTATTTCATTAAATGTCCATCTCTTCCTGTGAAAAATTATGCTCAATTTTGGTGGGTAATTAATCCAAGTTCCTTTGCCTTCCAGAATGTCATATTACAAGTCCTCCAATTTTTTAATGTAGAAGCTATTAAGTTCTGTGCAATCTTGACTGTGAGTCTTTGATATTTGAATTGTTTCTTTCTGGCTGCTTGCAGTATTTTCTCCTTGACCTGATAATTTTGGAATTCAGCTACAATATTCCTTGAAGTTTTCATTTGGGGATCTCTCTCAGGAGGTGATCAGTGGATTCTTTCAGTTACTGTTTTACCCTCTGGTTCTAGGGTATAAGAGTTTTCCTTGATAATTTCTTGAAAGATGTGTTCCAGGCACTGGATTTATTTTCCAGATTAGTTGTTTTTCCAATAAGATATTTTACATTTTCCTCTATTTTTTCATTCTTTAGATTTTGTTCGATTATTGATATCTCATAGAATCATTAGCTTCCACTATTCTAATTTTTAAGGAATTATTTTCTTCAGTTAGCTTTTGTACATACTTTCCCATTTGACCAGTTCTACTTGTTAAGTTGTTTTCTTCAGTGGATTTTTATCCTTCCTTTTCTAAGCTGTTAACTCTCTTTTGCATAATTCTCTTTACCCAATTTTTTTCTCCCTCTCTTATTTGATTTTGAAAATTCTTTTTGAGCTCTTCCAAGAAGACTTTTTGGGCTTGAGACCAATTCATAGACCCTGTTGAGGTTTCGTATGTGGAGCATTTTTGACATTGTTGTCCTCTTCTGAGTTTGTGTTTTTATCTTCCCTGTTGCCATAGTAGCTTTCTATGGTCAGGGCTCTTTTCTGGTTTTTGCTCATGTTTAGCCTATTTTGTGGCTTTTAAAGTTGAGCTCTGCTCCTGGGGTACAGAGGGCACTGTCACAAACTTCTTGCTTTGGTGGCCAGGGGTCTGGACACTGGCTTTCTGAATCAGGGCCTCAGCTGCTGGCAGTTTGCCTACTGTGCTGGTATGGCCCAGCCTAGTTGTGCCTGTTGTGCCCTGGGTTCTGGGGCTGGCAATTTGCTTCTGTGCTGGTGCTGAAGGCCTCACAGCTAGCCTGATAACACTACTGGACTGCTGAGCCAGGACAGAGGGGCCAGAGCTAAGGCTAAGAGCCTCCTGTGGCTTGCCTGCACACCATCTGCACTGGGCCGTGCTCCTCTTCCACCCAAATCAGTTAGACCTTTCCTGAAGTCCTTTTAAGTTATCTTAAGCTGGGAAATTGTTTCACTCAATCTTTTTGTAGGTTCTTTTGCTCCAGAATCCAGTTAGAGGCTTGATTAAAAGTTGTTTCCAAGAGAAACTAAGAAGAGTTCAGGGAACTTCTTGACTTTTCTCTGACATCTTGGATCCACCCTGTTTTTAAAGTTTTTGAGAAATTTTATTGCCTGATATTTTGAAATATGGTATTCAAATTATTTGTTTCTTCAGCTTTTTATGGGACACTAATAATTCCCAATTGTCTCATAAACCCTGTCTTCTAGTTCCATTGACTTAATTTCGTTTTCTCTTTTGATCTAGACCTATGATCTTATCAGTATCTCATTATGCTCTCAGTGTAGACTTCCTCCACTGATGTAGATTGGCTACTTATTGGTAACTGATAGTTTTAGCACATTGTCTGGGACACTGAGAGGTTAACTGACTTGGTGACAAAGTTAGTGTATGTCAGAGCTAAGACTTGAATGCAGGCCTTCCAGACTCTATAACTGACTTTCTAATGATCACACCATGCTACCTCTTACCTTAATTTGCAGATAATCTTCTGGTGATTTGATTTCTAAAATTTCTTCTTCATGTCTGTATTTTTGTGTTCCACCAGGAAGGAATTCCCTTTTCCTCAGGGAATATACCATTAAAATATTCCACTGACTATTCTAAGCTATCAAGTCTTATGCACCCTCTCCTTTTTCTTTCAGTTCTTTCACTGACTTTATAACTGTTTTTATTCAAGCCAGATCTTTCTTCATTTCTTTTACTGAGCTCCTTAATTGCCCTGCAGGTTCTTATGAAGATTTATTTTTTTGCTGTGGAATGTCTTATTATTGTTTTATATTTGTGTGTGTGTGTGCATTTATTTTCCTTCTGAAGATTTCTCACTTTCTCTTACTTCCCTTTCCTACCCCATATTTATTCACCAAGGGGGGTTCCCCCTCCTACTCTTTTGATGACTAATTTTTATTTTTTGTTATTATGAATTTGACAAACATCAACAAGTGCTAGAATTTCCATGTACAAAGAATAAAAAAGAGAATTGTATATGAAACTCTGAATCTCTATTATATGCTGTTTAATTTTCTTTTTTAAAGTATATAATAAATCAAACATTTATTTCAAAACTGTCCCGGTTATTTGTAACTCCAGCTGAACTTCTTTCTATTCTCTTCTAAATGCTTCGGTGACTATATTTCCTCCCCCCATCCCTTATTTTTTTTTACATCACTATCACTGGTACCCTTCTTTCTGCCAAATCATTCCCCCTTAAAAAACAAACAAACCCTCCCCGCCTCATAACAAGGAAAGCATAGTCAAGTAAAACAAATCCACACATTGTTCATGTTTGACAATGTTCTTCTCATCTCATCTCATCAATTCTATCAGGTGAAGAGAATCACATTGGTCAAAATTCTGGAGTAAAGCTTTCACTATTGTTTTTCTTTACAATGTTTTAGTCATTATACAAATGATCATTCTGCTTCTGCTCACTTCACTTTGTATCCATTCCTATAAGTATTCCCAGATCTCTCTGAATTCACCCCTTTCTCAATGCTTATGAAAGGAAATTTCATTATATTCATATACTATATTTTATTCAGCCATTTACTGGTTGAGGGACCCTCTTAGTTCTTTGTCATAATTAAACAATACTGTTATAAATCTTTTTGTACATTGGGATCTTTTTTTTAAAAAAGCATTTGGGGTTAAGTAACTTGCTCAAGTTTACACAGCCAGTTATTTCTGGATGTGGTGGTAAGTATCAGAGCCCGGATTTGATCCCAGGTCATCCCGACTCTGGGGCTGGTGCTCTTACTCACTGCGCCACCTGGCTGCCCCTAAACAATTGGGGTTAAGTAACTTGCTCAAGGTTACAGGGCCAGGTGTTTCTGGGTGGGTGCTAAGTGTCTGAGTCTAGATTCGATCCCAGGTCATCTTGACTCTGGGGCTGGTGCTCTTACTTGCTGTGCTACCTGGCCGCTGCACATTGGGATCTTTTCCCTTTTTCTTTGATCTCTTTGGACATATATGCCTACTAGTGGTTTCACTGGGTCAAAGGGTATGCACAGGTTGGTGACTTTTGGGTATCATTGCAAACTGCTTTTCAGAAAGTTTGGACCAATTTGTAGCTTCACCAAAAGTGCATTAGTATGACTGTCCTTTCAAAGCTCCTTTAAGAATTGTCATTTTCATTTATCATCATTTTTGCCAATCTAATATTTGTGAGGTAGAACCTCAGAATTATTTTAATTTCTATTTCTCAGGGGAGGAGGGGAAGCTGGAGGCAAATGATAGTGATGACAAAAATAAGAAGGAAGAATTGAAACATTAAAAATTATACAGAAAAGAATTTAGAGGATGATGAATAAGGACAGTTTTGAAACTAACAAACACTGAATCTATTACTTTTTTTTTTAAGTCAGCTGTGCATAATAGAGATTTGGAATTATACACACAATCCTTTTTTTCATCTTTGTTTTCACATATGGAAATATTCATATTACTTACTGTTTGCAAAGTTCAAGAAAACAAAAATTATTTTAAAATAGAATAAGAATCCATTCTAGATGAAATAATTTGTATTCCTTGTTATTAGTGATTTTAAGCATTTCTATATAGCTGTTGATAGCTTAAATTTCTTCCCTTCAGAAGGTGATTCATGACCTTTAGTCATTTATGTATTGGAGAATTACTCTTGTTTATATATATTTTAACTAGTTCCATGTACATACATATGTACATACACATATTGAATATTGGACTTTTATGAGAGGGAGACGCTAATTATAAAAAAAAATTTCCTGCCTGTTACCCTTCTCTCTTTTTTTATTTTTTGGAGGGGGGAGGGCAGGGCAATTAGGGTTAAGTCATTTGTGCAAGACCACACGGCTAGTTTTTCGTGTGTTAAGTGTCTGAGGTCAGATTTGAACTCAGGTCCTCCTGACTCCAGGGCCAGTGCTCTATTCATGCGCCACCTAGCCACCCCTGCCCTCATTTTAGCTGCATTGATTTTCATATAGAAGCTTTTCAGTTCTAAGTATTCAAGATTGCTCATTTTATTTCCTGCAAATCTATTTGCTGTTTAGTCAAGACCTCTCCCTCTATTGTGAAAAATATCTCTTTCCCTGCTCCTCTAATTTATGTTGATTATGATATGATCTTTTATTTATTTATTTGTTTGCTTTTTGGAGGGGCAATTGGGGTTAAGTGACTTGCCCAAGGTCACATGGCTAGTTAAGTGTTAAGTGTCTGAGGCCAGATTTGAACTTAGGTCCTCCTGATTCCAGGGCCGGTGCTCTATTCACTGCGACACCTAGCCACCCCAATATGATCTTTTATATCTAGGTCATATATCAGTCTGGAGCTTATTTTGCTACATCATATAAAATGTTGGTCTAAATCTAATTTCTGCTAGACTTCTTTCTAGTTTTCCCAGGAGTTTCTGTTATTTAGATTTCACTCCATTTAGAATTTGTGGTTTACCAAACTATGTTACTGTAACAGCCTCTAAAAGTAATTAGCTCATTTATTATATTACATATATATCATATATTATAACGTAATGTCCGTATGGTTCCCTCTTCTTTGGCATTAGGGAATTCTAGATGAAAAGATATGAATTTAATCAAAATCATTAGGGAAAGGTTGAGCTTTCTGCCTAACTTCTCTCTAGTTAACCTCTTGTTTGTTTGGGGGCAAAATTTGGAGGGGGAGTTGCTGAAATTGATTGGGCAATAAAATAGAGGATTATATTCTAATGTCTGTGCATAGAAAAGCACTGGGAGGGGAATTTGGAGGAAAGAACCAGCCTCTTTTGGGACTTTATTCAGCCCTGATCTTCTCCAAGATACCTGTAGAGCCAAAACCCTCCTCAATATCTCTCTTCTCTTCTATATCTCAGTCTTATCTTTCCTCTGCAGGGATGTATTAGAGTACCACACCTGCTCAAATTATTTAAATAACTATAGTTCTTTAGTTTGACTCCTGCAAAAATTCCTTCCTTCCTTCCTTTGCCTCATTCCTTCCTTCTTGATCTGCTCATTCATGCTACCAGCAGACTCCACTGGAAGAACTCTAGGGCTACTAAAGGGGGCACATGGGAGCAGATGTAGATGTTCCTAATAGCTGCCTTTGGTGGCATGGATATGCGGTGGAATTCTCATTCCCTCTATTAAATATTGGCTAATAATTCAAGTTAAGATAGAATTTTTTTTCAGCTACATGCAAGATAAAATTACTCCGGTTTCAAAATGACCACTTTGTCTGTAATGTAATAGGCTCATAGAATATAAAATGCCAGAAATGGAGGGGCCTTTAGAAATCATAGAAAATGGAAAAGGTACCACAAAATTGGAGGACAAATATTTTCACTTTAAAAAAAGGAAGAGAACAGTCTTCAAACTATATTTTAGTGAGTTTAGTTTCAATCCTAGAAAAGTTCTTGAAATGATCATTAAAGAGATGGTTGGAAAATAACTAGAAAGGCAAACCCATGCATGATTTCATCAAGAACAAGTCATGAGGGGTGGCCAGGTAGCACAGAGAGTAAGAGCACTGGCCCCAGTGTCGGGATGACCTGGGGGATTGAATCTGGGCTCAGATACTTAGCACCACACCCAGAAATAACTGGCCGTGTAACCTTGAGCAAGTTACTTAACCCCAATTGCTTTAAAAAAAAAAAAGTCATGAGCACCAGCCCTGGTGTCAGAAGGACCTGAGTTCAAATCCTGCCTTAGACACTTGACACACTTACTAGCCGTGTGACCTTGGGCAAGTCACTTAACCCCAACTGCCTCACCTTCTGCCCTCCAAAAAGAAAAAAAAAACAAGTCATGGCAAACTAACCTTATTTCCTTGGGAGGAGAGAAGTCTATGGATATAGTTTGCCTAGACTTTAGCAAAGCTTTAGATAAAGTACCTCATAGTATTCTGGAAACTGAGTGATGTGGTTATATGATAATACAATCAGAGGGATTCAGAACTCGGCCAAGGTCACCCAGCTAGTAAGTGTGTCAAGTGTCTGAGGCTGGATTTGAACTCAGGTCCTCCTAATTCTAGGGCCACTGCTCTTTCCACTGTACCACCCAGCTGCCCCTAAAACAGGAGGCCTCTTAAAGTCAACAAGTCCAAACCAGAACTGATCATCTTTCCCCCTAAATCCTCCCTGCCTCCTAATTTCCCTACTACTGTTAAGGACACTAGCATGTTCCCAGTCCCTCAGGCTCCAAAACCCGGTGTCATCATTCTTCTTTCCTCTGACACCGCCAGCACTCTGGTGCAGGCCTTCCTCACTAGTGCCTCCCCCTCTCTCATGCCTCTGCCCACTCCCAGCCATCCTCCCTTCAGCAGCCAAAGTGATTCTTCCTAAAGTTCAGGTCTGACCATGCTACTCAAACCCTCCCCCCACCAAACAAACAAACAAAAAACTCCAGGAAACTCCAGTGACTCCCTTTTGCTTCCAGGATCAAATACAAAATCCCCTAGCATTCCAAACCTTCCTACCTTTCCAGTCTTCTTCAAGCCGGGGGCACTGGCCTCGTTGTTCCACAAACAAGACGCTGCATCTCTCAACCCCAAGCATTTTTGCCAGCTGTCACGCATTCCTGGACAGGAATGCTCATGCTCATCTCCTCACCTCGGCCTCCTAGCTTCCCTGGCTTCCTTTAAGGCCCAACTAAAATCCCGTCTTCTATAATGAGCTTTTCCCAAGCCCTCTTTATTCTAGTGCCTTCGCTCTCGGTCATTCCCCACTTAGATTGTATTTAGCTTGTTTCCTCCATTCGACTGCAAGCTTCCTGAGGGCAGAGAGTGTCTTTTACCCTTTTTTTGTATCCTGAGCACTCAGCACAGTGTCTGGCATATAGTAGGTACTTAATGTTTATTGACTGATGATATCAACATGGCAGGTCTCCAGTAGAGCATCCCAGGAACCTCTTCTCGGGGCTGTGCTGTTTAGCATTTTTATCAGTGTTATTAGATAAGGGTATAAGGGTTCTTTAAATTTGTATATGACCCAAAGTTGGGATAGTTAACACCCTGGAAGAGAGTCAGAATCTAAAAGGATGACAATAGCCCGTTGTGCTGAATCCAATAGGCATAAATATAGTCTTGCACTTGGGAAAAAAACATCAACTCTAAAAGTCTATCCCTGCCTAAAGAAGGTGGGGATAGATAGCAGTACTGAAAAGGATCTGGGGGTTTTAGTGGACAGCAAGCTCAATAGGAGTAAACACTGTAATAGGGTAGGCAAAAACAAACACCAAACCTAACATAATTCCACTGTAGTCTGGTCTATCAGACCTCATCTGTATTACTGTGTCAGTTCTGGGCATCACTGTTTAAGGATACTGAGAAGCTGGAGTGTTCAGAGAAGGGCAAACAGGATGCTGAAGGGCCCCAAGTTCATGACATATTACTATCAGTTGAAGGAGTTGGTTATGTTTAGCCGGGGGGAAAAAAGATTCAGGGGGTCATAATGGCTGTCTACAAATATTTGAAGGGCTGTTATGAAGCAATCGTTCCTTAACATGCTTCTCAAAGGACCACCAACTGGAAGGACTCTCAGCTGAAGGAATAAAGCCATGCTATGAGTGGCCAGGAGATACAGAACTTCCCAGGTCTGAAGTGAATTGAGAATATTTGTTCAGTCTAGGGCAGGGGTGGGATCCTTACCTTCAGGGAAAGGCTGTCCTGCCTCAGACACTTAACAGCAGTGTGACCCTGGGCACCTCATTCTACAGGCTTCCCCCTCCCCCAGCCTGTTTCCTTTCTCAGGTGTAAATTGGGGATTATAAGAGCACCTCCCTCCCAGTGCTGCTGTGAGAACCAAGTGAGATAATACAAACCTCAAAGTACTGTATGTGTTAGCCACTTGAATGTTTTGCATGTTTCCCATATTTGTCCCTGGAGGCCTAAGTCTTCTGAAACACATGTTTCAGTGGTAGCTGAAATAAAAGCTATCCCAAACTTGATACCCATGTTTGTACATTGAGCACTTTTGGAGAAGGGGATTTTGTTACTCACAATGGGAGAGACCTAGATCCAAACCACACCTAAGCTGTATTCAGGTGATTTCTCTGATATTTTGCTTCAAGGGTCCATGTGATCCTGAGTCTCTTAGGAAATCCCTGGCCTAAAAGTCATGCTTCATTGTGGGTGGAGGTGACCCAAGGGTCTTCAGGGCCTTGCTAGCAGAGTCCCAGACTTGGCAGGTCTATGTAGCTGGAAACACTTCTGGTATGGATAGTGTCCAAACAGAAATATCTGTCAAGGGCACTAAGAATTCTAGTCTTAAGGAGGTGGTGGTGAGGATGGGGAAGGAAGTAAATGGCCTAGATCAGGAGTTCTTAACCTTTCTGTGTGACCCTTTCTCTGAATAATGTTTTAAAAGTTTTTTCTGTAGTTCACTTTAGATCGATTCAAGATTTAGTTTGAACATTGCTTTTTTCAAGAAGGTTATGCATTTTAGTTGATATGCTAAAAGCAATCAAAACATTAAGTGCAGAACCAAAACCTGTTTTCAAAATTAAAATACCTGTGATCATAAAGTGTGTCACATGGATTTGTGACCCAGTTACCCTTTACTGAAATTGGTTTCAGCAAGAGCCTCAGTTACCACATTGGGTCAGACATGCTCCACCCAGATTAACCGTTTCATACAGGGACTGAAAAACTCTTTTTCATAGTTTGCTCTACATCACTTTACGTTTTTTTTTTTTAAATTTTTACATTTTTTAATAGGCAGCAATATTCCATGGAATGCCTCAATTTATCCAGTCATTTCCAGTGGTTGGATATATAGTTTGTTTACGGTTTCTCATTATTAAAAGTAAAGCAACTATGACAAAAAATAAATAATAATAAAATGCGTTAAAGTACATAGGATTACAAAGGAAGCCAATTGTATTGAAAATATTACCAAAATATTATTGTTGTTGTTTAGTTGTGTCAGTCATGTCTGACTCTTTGTGACCCCATTTGGGGTTTTCTTGGTAAAGGTACTGGAGTGGTTTGACATTTCCTTCTCCAGTGCCACACAGCCAGTAATTATCTGAGGAGAAATTTGAATTCAGGAATATGTGTCTTCCTGATTCCAAGCCCAGTGCTCTATCTGCTTCATCCCTTAGGTACCCTATCAAAATAGGGAATTTTTTCAAAATGTTCACAGACTCCAGGTTAAGAACTCCTGAACTGGAGAAGACTTTGTCAGATTTAATCATTTCAGGAAGTCAGGCAGGTGTGAAGCTCTCTATACACTCAGCCCCTAACAAGGGTCCCAAGGAGTCATGTTGCGGCAGGCACAGCTACCTTTCCATTGCAGTGGTATGCTGATTGGGGCAAATGAAACAAAGTAAAATAACATTCAATGACCTGGAGTTCTTGTAAGACCTTGGTTTTGAAAGAATCTGCCCTCTTCACTCATCATCCTGACTCCACGCCCGGGGCTTTTTCTAACACCTGTGCTCTGATCCCAGTATTCTGTCTGGTCCGGTGGGCTGTCACATGTCACATCATAAGCCACCACATGCCATTTCATGTCCCCATGTCATTCACATGTTTACACATAACAACAATGCTGTTACATGTCATGCCTCGCATGGTACCTGTTACACGACATCGTCGTGTGTAAAATATATAAAAATATTCAATAACACATCTGTGATAAAATATCTGCAAGTATAAAAGCAACAGTGGAGGTCTCAAATTCGCAGATATTCTGACCTCAGATTCTATTGTTCGTTCAACCAATAACCATATTTTGTGTTTTACAGTACAGTGCTTCAGAGCTGGAAAAACGCTTTCCATCTAGTCTCATTTACCATTATTGCTGTTAATAATAACTGTCATTATATAGCATTTTGTTAAGGTATAAGATTCACAGAGAGCTTGACATAAACCCATTTGATCACATAACCCTTGTGAACATCACAGAATTAGAAGGGGTAGAAATATTAGAATCAATGTAGTCCAACCCCTAGTTTTCTAGAGACACAAACTGAGGCCCAGAGAGGTTAAGTAAGTTGCCCAAGGTCACACAGCCGGTATGTGACAGAGGAGATCAGTATCCACCTTTGGTGTGACTCCTGCATTTCCCCTTTGGAGATAATGAGGGTAAGGTGCTTTGTACCTGCTAGCATGAGCTGTTACTCTGGAGAAGCAGGAGGAGAAGTGTGGGGGTAAGGAATCAGAAGGGCCAAGTTCCCCTCCTGGGTCTATCATTGACTTGTAAGTCACTTCATCTCCTGGAACATCAGTTTCCTTACCTGGGGCAGGACTGATAATGTCATTATCATCTCTGGAATGCCAACAGATTTGGGGAGAACAAGCATGCTGAACCCCAACCATAAACACACACAGTCACCCATTACCCTCCAAAGAAAAAGAGAAGGGCCCAGCCATTGACGGTAATAGCTTTTAATCGGATAGGAATCGGTGCATCATTGAAGACCACATTGGTCGCCTTTTCTTCGGCATTCCTTTCACATACCAGGGGCCCAGGAACTTCATCTGGAAGTCATTTTCCTTGGGGGAGAGGGGGTTAAAGCATGGTCAGTGGTCAAGTCAGTGCTTTGTTTTCTTTTGTTTGTTTGCTTGTTGGTTTTTGTTCTGTCTTTAAGCTTTTCCCGGCGAGTCATATTTACATTTACAGTACCTCTTAGTGATCAACAGAAAACAAAAAGGCTGCGTGTCACCAGGGATACATTACCCCAAGTGGAGAAAGGCTGAGCTTCAATATTTATATATTTATACATATATATATATATTTAATGTGTATACACAGATACAGTTTTCTCTCTTGAAAGTATTAAAAAATTGATCAACCTTCAGTCTATAAAAAATACCTACTCTACAAGATAGAAAAATCTCTCCTCCCAGTATATACTGATTTACACCCAAAGCTTTTCCAAAAATTACGAGGCAACATCTTAAATCTTGGTGGGAAAGGATGGGGTGTGCACACATACCCATACTCACAGGAAGGGAAAAATACTGATTGGGAATAGGACAGGTTGTGAAAGGGAAGAAGGGAAGGCCTCATGGCTCAGTGCTCAGATTCAGAAGGACCAGGTGGAGTCTGGGGAACACGCCTTGTGGAATCTCCAGGCGGACATGCCAAAGCAGCAGGTGATCTAGTGGCAACTTCATGAAAAGTCTTAAGGAATCTGGAAGCACAACCCAACCCAGGCCAGTGGTGGTTGTGGGGAGTGGGTGGGAGGAGGTGGGGAAGGAATGGACAGGAAGGAGGGAAATGGAAGAGACCAGGAAAGGAAGAATTCAGGGGAAGGAGGATTTTTTTTTTAAAGTACATTTCACAGATATTCAGGGATGACATTTTTCCATTCAACCTTTGCCTTTGGAATGCCACTGTCAACTACTTCCAGTCACCCATTACTTTCTAAGGCAGGGATTGATTAACTCTGGTCTCCCTCTCGTCTTGCCAAAAGACACACCGTGGTGAAGGAACAAGCACAAAAACCAACAACATGGGTGGGAAGGAAATCCAGCTCAGAGAGTTGTCTGCCTGTTTTATGGCCCCTTAAAGTGTATAACACAAAGCCCAGAAAAGTCCACACTTCCCCTGTGGGGCAGATGTAGAAAAATTACTCTGCAAATCAGATATGAGTGTGCTCCCCAAAGCAGCAGTGGCTGTGGTTATTCTACCAGCAGCAGGATAACACACACTAATAATTGGCTCTTTGAGGCATGGGTCAGTGAGGTCCTAAGCCTTGCTGGGAGGCTGGAATCTTATCATTTGACTGTCTAGAGACCCAAAAGTCAAAAGAAGATCCTAAAAGCCAGCCACTTTCACCTAGGAGTGGATCTCACATGGCCCTCTCTGAGCCTTTTTGTATTTAAAAAACAACTGAGCCATGATTAATGTTAAAGTGTCCAATGGGGGGGGGGGGGGAATCTAGTCTCCTAAATATCTGAAGTTAATTTCCAATGAATTATCTTCCCACCACCATCAATCCACTGGAATGCGGGATAAGGCTGGATCCCTAATGTTACTATTGTCTGGGAGATATCAAGGTACTTATAGTACTCAAACCAGTAGAATGGAGATACTCTCTCTCTCTTACTTTGAAGAAAAAGAACTAAATATAAAACCAAAAGCCCATTCTCTCAACTGATTTTGAGAGGAATATAAGCTTTATATCAGAAATAGTGAAGGTGAGTTGGAGAAGGGTAATTCTGTATAGTTTCAAAATATCACTAACAGAGCCTGCCCCAAAAGGATTATTGCAATAAGCCACACCTGCCCCCAAGATCTCAGCTATCAGGGCCTGAAAGGATTCCTGACTAAGTGCCAATAATCCTTGAATCCTGAACATGACTGACTCCTGAAGGTCCTCATGATAATGTTTCTTTGTCTACACTACAGCAAGGGACAGATGAGGCAGAACCTTGGTTAAGGTGCAGTGTGCCCAATTTTTGCTGTGAGATGCATGCCTGAGCAATTCTAAGGCTACACGGGCAAAGGGAAGTATAGGAAAGGAATCGGGGAGGGGGAATCTGCTACCAGTCTGGTTCCAACAGCCGTAAACTAAGCCTAGCTCCCCTCAATCTACCTCAAGAGAAAAAACAGGCCATTTACAAGAGTTCATAACCACATTTCTACTTTAACACACTGTTCTATCCGGTCCCTTCCAATATCTTTTAGTAAGCTGTAATTCAGTCTCATCCATCTCCTTCATGGCTACAACTGTATTTGCTTAGAGCAGAGGAAAAAGGAGCTGGGTACACAGCTGCAAACACGCTTTTACATCTGGTGTGAAATTGAATCAACTTGACCTCAAATAGGAACTGCCGGGATCACATGTTTCACAGAAGGGTTCAAAAAGAAGTCAGAATACACAGCGCATGTCTGAAGAGGAAGTCTAACAGCTTCCTTTCCCTTTTACTCCACTAAAAATCAGCCAGTCACTTTCCAGGAATGTTCTTGAAGCGTGGAGGCAGAAGCCAAGCAAGGCTTAAGGGAGGAACCGACCCGCACAAGCACCTTAGAAGCACTGAGTCAAAGCACTCTTCTACACCTGCAGACCTGCCTGCACATTGCCTGTGAGGGAGACTGGGACCCAAAGAGCTGGAGAAGCGCAAGCATTTCAGAATTTAAGGGGGCTTTGAGGGATTCATAGTGGACTGGTTCGCTGGAGTCAGAAGGAACCTCTCTAACTAGTCTATCTAATATGGCAAGATGCTTGGAGAACCTTTCTCTCTCAAGAGTGAAAGGAATCTGCCAGAATAAAGGTGGAGAATCAAATCACACTCATTGAATCACTGCCTGTCTCTCTAACCTCGTACTGAGATGGTGCCACTGGCTAGGAGGCCATGTTCTTCCTCCTTCCCATTCCTCCATCTTCCCCCTGCTTCTCGTTCTGCTTGACTACATTCCCCTTCACCCTGCTAAGTCAAGCAAGGGTGGTCCCCCAAACCAAAGCTGTATCTGCTTTTCTCTCAATTGCTCTGGGCTGGTTCAGGCAATGGGATGTGATCCTCCTTGCCCCTCGATGGAGATGAGACCTTAGCAGGGCCTCCTGGAGCTCAGAGCAGCAAGGTCACACTGGGTCACCAGGATTGGAGGGGCAGCATTGCATTCCTTTACTTCACTTCTAAGATAGAGGGGTTGGTTTCCATGATCGCCACAATGATTCTGTCAATATAGTCCTGGAGACGGAAGTTGATCTCTTCCTGTTTTTGAATTGCCTCCATCAGCTGCAGGGAAAATGAAGAGGTGGGTTATTATGAGCCTGGGTTTTTCATGCTGGGGGATTAGGTTTTGACCCATGGTGGGTCATGGAGGATTTCAGAGGGGTTACTGAGGATGCGGGTTATGGAGGTCCAGATATTTATTTGGTGGAAGCTGGAAGAGCAAATGGCACCCCAGGCAACTGGTCTCAGCCTATCTTCCCTACCCCTACCCCTTGGGCCTTCCTTGTCTCTGCTCACAAAGGCCTCTGAGACTATACAGCCTGTGAAAAATGATGGGAACTGTGAAAGGCTGCAAAGTGGTCTGACAACACTAATTGTAATAGTCGATATGTACACAGCACTTTAAGTTTTACAAAGCATCTCACATTCATTAACATAGTTGACTCTCAGAATAACCCTGTGAGGAAGCTACTATAAGAATTATTATCCCCATTAAAAAAAAAAAAAACTAGGTCCATGATTTAATTGGTGGAGAGAATTTCCAGTGAGGAACACAAGTTGGCAACTCCTTGTCTTGACACTGAGAGATTCAGTGACTCGCCCAGGGTCACACAGCCAGTAGAGGTCAGAGGCAGGATTTGAACCCAAGTCCTCCTGACTCCAGTCTAGCTTTCTCTCCACTAAGCCACACTGCTTCTCCTGATTTTACAGATGAGGAAACCAGAGCTGGGAAAGGCACAAGATGCCTGTGGTCACACAACTAGTAAGTGTCAAAGTCAGTCAGGATTCTTAGCAAAGTCTCTATGGGCTCCAAGGTCAGTTCTTATCCCACTACACTTCTCTGCCTCTAGGAGACAGATCGCTGAGCTTTGGGAAGGAGTTTTAGGGAGAGTGGTGAAGGGTACTGGTGAGAAAGAGGAGTTTTACTGAATTTAAAAATGCTTAAGAACCATTCACAAGGTCACTCTAAGTTATCCTCAAAGCATTTAATTATCTTTCTTTCTCTAGTACATACACACATTCAACAAGGGTGTTCATAGGCGACATGATAAATTTATCTGGTTTTAAGACACCTCCTCATCATTGAAACTCTGTGAAAATCTGCATGTGGTAATGATGCAGACATCTTTGGGATTCCCATTCATGTTGATATCCCTGAGAAGAATGGAGAAAAGCAGTTTGGAAGATGGCTTGCAGGAGAGGTCAAAAGGGGCCAAACAGCGCCCTCTTCTACGCTAGCAGGTTTATTTATCCTCTCTTTTAACTGTTACACCGTCAACAACGTGGGAAATTGGTAAGAAATGTAGGGAACTGTAACATCAGAAGACTGAATTTGGTGACCTCCAGTCTCCCGTATCCAACTAGCATCAGACACCGTGAATTGGATGTTCTGTAGACACCTTAAACTCTATGCGTTCCAAACCAAATTCATCATCTTTCCCCCAACATGATCACCTCTTCTTAACCTCCCTATTATGTCAAGGGTATCATATTCTCAAAAACAAAGAGCTGTTATCCTCTATTCCTCACTCTCTCTTACCCCCAGTCTGTATCCAATCTGTTGCCAAGGGCTGATGATTTTACCTTCAAAACATCTCTGATGTGATTCCTTCTCTTCTTTGACACTGCCACCATCTTGGTGCAGGCCCTCATCATCTCATGCTTGGACTGTATTGGTTATTTCCCTGACACAAGTCTCTCCCCCATACCAGGCCATTTTCCACTCAGCGGACAAACTGATCCCCCTAAGGTTCAGGTCTGACCATGTCAGCCACTGTCCCCTACTTCAGTAGCACCCTAATACCTCCAGGATCAAACATGAAATCCTCTTTTTGATATCCAAAGTCCTTCATAACTGGCACTTCCTCTACTTTTTCAGTCTTCATACAGTTTACACTCCCCCCCCCCAACTCTAATCTATAATCTGGTGACACTGGTCTTATTGCTATTCCCCAAACTAGATACTCAATCTTCCAACTCCAGAGCCTGGCTGTTCCCTACTCTTGGAAGGCTCTCCCTCCTCATGCTGAACTCTTGCCTTCCTTCAAGTCTTTCAAATCCTAGTTAAAACCCCATCTTCTACAGGATGACTTTCCCAGTACCCCAAATGCTGTTCATTATCACCAGTTTATCCTATATCTAACTTGTCTGTACACGGCTGTTTGCATGTTGTCTCCACCTGTGAGCTCCTTGGGGGTGGGGGTTGTCTTTTACCTTCCTTTGTACTTCCAGCACTGAGCAATGCCTGGCACATAGTAGGTGCTTAGTAAATGGTTACTAACTAGTGATTTTCATGTAACTCTAGAATTTCCTGGGTAAATGAAAGACCAAGACAAAACTGAATCCAAAACAAAAATGAATCTAAAATCATAATCACAAATCAGGCAGGACAAAAATGCACACTGAACTTAAGACCAAGATTACAAACATTAGCACTGAAGCTTCAACACTGTTAGTTTCAGTGGGAACGAACGTGAGGCAACACGATTTAGTGGAAGAAGCAGTGGGATGGGATTTACAAGGCCTGAGTCTCCTCTCAAGCATTTATTGGCACTGACACCTTGGGCAAGTCACTTAACCTCTTTGAGGATCAATTTCCTCATCAGTGAAAGTGAGGGGACCAGATGATATGATAATTCCAGTCTGCAGCATGACTCGATGGGAAGATAAATGGCTTAGGGGCTGGGCCTCCAAAAGTGAATTTACAACACTGATTCACTACCTCATCACGTGAAACAGAGCTGATCTCGGCCGCCAGGGACTCGGAGAAAGAGGCAGAGAAGAGGTTCTTTGCGCCTTGGATGCTGAGGTTTATAATCTGCCCATTTAACTCATCGTTCTGCTCCTTTAGATTTCGATTATCCTGGTTATAAGAAAAACATTAAACCATCACTCCTGATCCTGTTTGAGGTACTAAGTCAATCCTGAAAGCATGTTTAACTCTACATCCTAGAGGGAAAGAAGTCCTGGGAAGTTAATCACTGATAGAACAGAGGTAGTACAAATGTCATTCTTATGGTGACCAATTTCCCTGGCTATGGGTCAGATATTGTCTAGGGGGAAGAAACAGAGAAAGAGTGAGAGAGTGCTAGAAAGAGAGTGAATGAGAGAGAGAAAGAGAGAGTGAGCAAGAGAGGAAGGGAGAGAGAGAGACAGACAGACAGAGACAGAGAGAGAGAGAGACAGAGAGAGAGGGAGAAAGAGAGGGAGGGAAAGGAAAAAGGAGGGAGGGAAAGAGAGAGGAGGGAGGGAGGGAGGGAGCACCATCCTGAAATCCAAGGGAAGGACAAGAAGTGAAGACAGGCATTTCTACATAAGCTTTTAGTGGAGATTCCTTCCTGTCTTTGGTGACAGAGCTCTGCCTGCCTTGCCTGTCTGTTCCAATACCTGCTTCAACCTGCGGATTTCCTGCTCCAGCTCAGTCTCTCGTGTCCTGCTGTTGTATTCCTGGAGCCCTGTACTGCTGCTCCGGCCCCGTCTTTGCTCAGCTTCAAGCTTAAACAGCTGTAAATGCTCCAGCTGTTTCCTGAGGTCCTCAATCAGCTGTAAGGCAACCAAAAAGATGAATGTTTCATGGAAGACAGGACTCTGAAGGCCTGTGGAGGCTTTACAGAGTGACTTCAAATAAACCTTGATTGGATTCATCTCTACTCATACTTTGCTTAGGAAGTTAAACTTCCAGGGGTAAAAGATAAGTGTTCCCCACTTCCACCCTAATATGGACTTCAGCCAGAAAAGCAGACTAAAAGTGAGATGTAGTAAATACTGGCTGAAATGAATTACTTTTTGCATTAAGAGACAAAACATTACAAATGAATTAATTTTGCTACCAGTTAACATCGGTTGATAATATAAGAAGATACACAGATAATATTTCCTTCCAAGTCCTAAAATCCCACAAGAATCCATGCAGATATGCTCTGATTCCTTTTACGTACATACTAACACTACTGGTCATAGCTGACCTTAGATTTTTGCCTGCTGACTTTTTACTAAGTTCATGTCTGGCACTAAAGGGGAAAGATCACAGCTTGTTTTCAGACCACAGGTAGCTGTTGCTGGTGTACTGAGATAGGTGGGGTTCTGACAAAGGCCTGAAGAAGGAGGCCAGGACTGATGAGGGAAAAAGGGGGTGGCAACAATGTAGGGATAGGAATCGATTACTAGTTTGGAACTATATGGATCAACCAAATATCAGTGCCAACACTGTTCCTACCTCAGTGGGAACACTTCCTATTACAGATGACAGTCATGGCTCAGTACTTTACTTGGGGTATAATATTTGCGGTTTGCTAGATTTCATGGAGGCAACATTCACATATGACTATTCTATAGTATTCTCACCTCCTGGGTTGACTCCTTGTCTTTCTGAAATTGATGCCTTTCATGACTCAGTTTGTCTCCCATTTTCCTTTTGTTTTCCTGTTCTTCATTGAGTTGAATGGTTAGGTCTTCTATTTCATCCAGCAATTTCTGCTTTTCCTGAAAAACAAAGAAAAAGCAAAGTCCCATGCCCCATATACCACATTAACACTGAATCCAACCAAAGAGACACTGATCTCACCAAATACGAGCCCATTCATTCTGCCTGCTAGGACTCATTTTATATCCAATTAGAATTTCTTCATCTTCCATACTTACTGGAGGCCATTTCTTGACTAAATTATATCAATGGCTTGTAATTGGGAGTCACCTTTGATTCTCCCCTCTCCTTCATCCTGTGTATACAGTTAGTAGCAGGCCTATCCAATAATCCAATATCTTTTATATATAACCTTTGCTTTCAACTTCTGCCACAATCACCCCGCTATTCAGGTTCTCATTACTTCTCATCTAGATTACTGTAATGGCCTCTCAATAGATCTACTGCTTCCTTAAAACCATCCTTTACAGAACTCAAACATAATCTCCCTAGTATACTTCTCTAATCATGTCACCTGTGGTTAAAAATCTCCAGTGGCTCCCTATGATCTATTGAAGAAGTATAAAGAGATGATCCTGATTTTCAAGGCTCTGTCCAATATGGTTCTAATCTACCCGTATCATACCCTTTCATGTACTCTATGTTCTAGCTGGTCTGGACTGCTTTTAGTCTCTTACTCTTTATCTTTCTCTCTCTTCTACCTTCATGCCTTTGCTACTGTTTTCTACCATGCTTAGAATAGCTCCCCCAAGCCCAACCATTCCCTTTGCCTTATCTCTTGTTTGTCGAAGCCTTTTCTCTTTCAAGGCTAACTCAAGTATAACTTGCTTCAGAAAGCCTCTCCTATTATTTTTCTCCTTGACCTCTTCTCTGTTCTGATCAAAGAGCTTTCTCTTTCCTCAAATTTTTTTTTTGGTCTTTTGGAAGGGGGAAGGTAGGGCAGTTGGGGTT
Organism: Petaurus breviceps papuanus; assembly: GCF_028583685.1. Taxonomy (NCBI): domain Eukaryota; kingdom Metazoa; phylum Chordata; class Mammalia; order Diprotodontia; family Petauridae; genus Petaurus; species Petaurus breviceps. Next base: position 22,765,856 of record NW_027185694.1, on the reverse strand, counting down.
AAGTGACTTGCCCAAGGTCACATGGCTAGTTTTGTGTAAGTGTCTGAGGACGGATTTGAACTCAGGTCCTCCTGACACCAGGGTGGTGCTCTATTCATTGCACCACCTAGCCACCCCGCCTCAAATTTTTAATAGCACCTTGCTTAGACTTCTATCTTGCAATTATCTCACTCTTCCTCATATCACAGATGTTTATGTACTTAGTCTTTCTTCTTTTTTAGAATGTAAGTTCCATATCTATCTTTTCATCTTTAGCATCTAGCACAATGCTTTGTATATAAGTAGTAGTATGATAAACATTTGTTGAACTGAATTGTTGCTCACAGAAGGGCTAATATTTACCTAGTAAAGGGCCTTTCTAGGAGAAGCATTATATAAATTAAACAGCTCTAACATACTGTGCCTGCCTCACTTTCACTATATGTCATTCATTAATTTGTCCCTGATATACATAATTTTGTGTGTACATGTGTAGTGCATAATGCACACACACACATGTGTGTGTGTGTGCGTGTGCATGCATCTAGCTGAAGATTCCCAGAAAGCTGAGACCATTCTGGATAACCTGCTTTGGATGGAAACTAAATGCTACTGATGATGAGTTTAATCACAAATAATAACTTTTTTAAGAGGGTGGGGTGAAGTGGGGGTAAGAATTTCACGGTACATTACTGATTTGTTTTTAAAGGTAGTGTCTAACCTAGGAAGCTTTTCATTATTGCGTCTGCCATGAGGTGGCAGGACTTACTCCATTTCCCAGAAGCAGGGAAATAGTCTGAAGATCTCTAAAGGTATGGAGTGGATTTTGGTTTATACCAAAGCACAAAAGACTCAAGAACAAAAAAAGGTTCTTAGGGTTGGATTGCAGATGCATCTTTACAGAGGAAGAACTGGAGATTTAGATTGCTGAAGAACAGGCTAGAACGAAGATCACTTATTTGATCTCCTGGACACTTAAGATTCTAGAAAATCTCTGAAGAGGGATCTGAAGACTGTCAGTATTAAGGCAGATTTTAGGGCTGCAGTCAGAGTCGCATAAAGGAGGAAAAGTAAAGGAGAGAAATGAACTATTTGGAACTTGAATTTTTAAAAGGTCATTGTGAATTTTAAAATGATTTTATTATGCTTTTTGCTATTTTTGTCCTTTAAAAGTCCAAGAATCATAAGACATTAGATTTGGGGTTGAAGTTTATATATGTATTGGGAAAGAGCCCTTCCCCATCTCACTGAAGGTAGCAATCATTTTTAATTAGTTTGGTCCTCTAAATTTCACCATTAAAGTAAAAGCTAGGGACCAATCAAGAACAAGGTATCTTTTCAAGTGTCAGATCCTTCATATTTCAAGGCAACATTAATAATACCCAATCATTTGCTTTTCCAGGAGCTGGGATGGGCTACACCGAGACAGCAAGAACATGAACTGGTGAGACATCTGGTCTGAGTTAAGAAGGCACTTATAGCCCTCAAACAGTGAAGATTCTGTTCAGTCAAGATCCCTGGCCTCTACTGGGGTCCATCCCATGTCCTTGGACTCATCTGCTCTATGTTAAACCAACTGAGTCATCTGGCCAGGGTAATACACTACTAGTAGAACCTTTTCATGAGAATTCATTATTTAGTACCTCCATGTGTGCAGACCTAATCCCCATCATTGCTTCTACTCCAAAGCCCTTTTGGCTGTAAAAGAGGTGAGAGGGAAGGCATATTCTGACATCTTCTCAAAATCGTATGTGTAAACAAAGAGTATATTCTGGGGGCTCAAAATACTTGCTTCCAAGTGAGTTTACCCAAAGTAGTCCCTTTACCTACAACTGTAATCAATTCAACCACATACTATCCATACATGTAGCCTTTGTTCCTTTGTCTTATTGCTATTCATGCCTTTCTAAGCTCCAACACCAGATTCCCACCACCTTCTATGCTCTTACTTAGAGAAGTTCTATGACTAGGGGTGGCTAGGTGGTACAGTGAATAGCGCACCAGCCTTGGAGTCAACAGGACCTGAGTTCAAATGTGACCTCTTTCTTTCTCATGGTTTTTCCCATTTGTTTTAATTATTCTGTGCAACATGACTAATGTGAAAATGTGTTTAATAGGAATGTATATGTAGAGCCCATATAGATTGCAAGCCTTCTTGGGGAGGGAGGGGGAGAAAATTGAAAACGTATGGAAGTGAATGTTGAAAACTAAAAATAAGTAATTTAATAAAAATGTTAAATAAAAGATTATCCCAGCTAATATTCAATACCTCCTAATCCACTAGATCCATCCCTGTAACCTATAAACATGTCCACATGTGTCCTATCCTTAAAAAAAAAAAGGGAGGGATCTTCAGAGGGTGAGAGAATAGGTAAATAGAGGTATAGAAAGGTATTTAGATTTATGGGAATGGGAAGATAGGGGAAAGTAGGTAGGCAAGTCATAGGAGGGCAAGGTAGTGGGCAAAAGTAAAGTAGCAGAGGCGGGAGGGATAGGAAACAAGAGATATGCACATACATAAAAACAAAGATCAGAAGTAGAATAGGTTTGGGAATGTATATGTCTATATATGTATGTATATGTATATGTATATATGAATGTATGTGTATATATGTATGTATGTATGTATCTAAACCTTATTTTAACCTTCTGGGGGGGTGGGGGAGGTTGTGTATATATTTATAGTTATAAAGAAACATATCTAAACTTTATTGTGGCCTTCTGGTGGGGGGGGTTGGGGAAGGGGAAAAGAGAACAAAGTAAAAAAGTACACAGTAGAGAACAAAAGAAAATTCACAAGGAAGCTAAGATGGACCATTCTCAATATAAGTATTATTTATCATATAGGCTTTCTTGAAATGAAAATTTATTGTTACATATTTTGAATCCTCTCTTGTGTTCTGCTATGCACATGACATGCTTTTATTTCTTTCTAACTTTGCATTTAAGTTCCAATATTTAAATTTATTATATGTTTTTGTTTCTTTTCTCTATTTTCTATTTGTATTCTGGTGTTTGAATCTAAAATAAAATTTTGGGAAAAGTCTTCATTTGCCCCTACCATTTGCTATAGCTATTCTCCTATAATTCTCCTCCATTTTTCAGCCAAACTCCTAGGGAAAAAGTCAGCAGCACTTGTTTCCTCCATTTTCTCTCCTTTCATTAACTTATTTTTAACTAAATTTTATTTTCTTCAATGAACAAACATTCATTTTCTCCCCCTCCCATACTTTTCTTGCTACCCCTACCCACACCCTGAAAAAGAAAACACAAGTGTTTTCTTTTGTTTTCAAAGATGAAAATCTTCAATAAAAATTGTTCATAAAAGAAAAGAAAACACAACTCTGTAGCAAACGTACATATTCAGGCAAAATAAATTCCCATATTGGCCATGTCCAAAGACATCCATTTTATTCTGGATGTTCGGTGCATCACCTTTTGGCCAGGAGGTGGGCAGCATTCTTCACCATCGGTTCTTTGGAATCAGGGTCGATCATTTCATTGATCAGAGTTCTTAAGTCTTTCAAAGTTGCTTGTTATGGTATAAGTGTCATTGTTATGGTATGAATTCTTCTCCTGGTTTTGCTCACTCTATCCTACATCATTTCATACAAGTCTTCCAAGGTTTCTCCAGAACCATCCCCTTCATCATTTCTTAGGGTAGGGCTTCTTAAACTTTTTCCATTCCGGATCCCTTTTTGCATTTCCTTAGAGTTCACAGGAGTTGCATGGGCTGAGGGCATGTGCAGTGCAAAGTGCACATGTTTTCTTGTTCAGAACCAAGACTGCAGTGAAGTTACAAGATGCAATGCTGGCAAGCACTACTACAAACACTTTGGATTCATTACACATTTGATTAATTAATTTTTGTTTGTTGCACATTCAAAAACCTTTTACTGTTGCCAAGTTTTTTGCAACCCCACATGAGGTCACAACCCATAGTTAAAAAAACTAGAGCACAATAGAATTGTGTCTTAGAGGTCTGTGTCTTGGAGCACAATCGAATTCCTTACCTTCATATATCATAATTCATTTGCCATTCCCCAAATGATGGGTACCCTCTTAGTTTCCTGTTCTTCACCACCACAAAAAAAGAGCTGCTACAAACACTTTATACATTTGAGTCACCTTCCTCCTTCTTTGCTCTCTTTGGCATATGGTTATAATAGTGGTATTACTGAGTCAAAGGGTACGCACAATTTAGTAAGTTTTGGGGGATAGTTTCAAATTACTTTCTAGAATGGCTCTACCAGTTCAAGCTCCACCAACAGTACATTAATGTGCTCATTTCCCCACAGACTCTCCAACATTTGTCATCTTCCTTTTCTGTCAAGTTTGCCAAAGAGTATGAGATAGAACCTCAGGGTTTCTTTAATTTACATTTCTCTATTTATTAGTGATTTGGAATACTTGTTCATATTGCTATAAATAGCTTGGATTTGTTCCCTTACAAACTGACTATGCCAATTATCAATTGGGAAATGACTTTTATTTTTATAAATATCAATCAGTTCCATATACATCTTAGAAATGAGACCTTTATCAGAGAAACTTGTTGCAAAATTAACTCTTTTCTTACTGCTCTAAGCCACACTGACTTTATTTGTGCAGTAACTTCACTTCTTACCTTCTTGTAATCTGTCTTTCTCAGTCCTCATCCTCTGACTTCTCTTGCAACTTTTGAGAGTGATGACTACCCTTTTCCCTGGATGGTATTTCTTCAACTTAGGTTCTTAGGACACTAATCTCTTGCCTTTTCTTCAACCTGTCTGGCCATGCCTGTTATTTATACCTCATGATTCTCTCTTGGACCATCATACATGTCCTACCCTTCCCTACGTCTTTGTCCTGAGTCATTTCTCTACACTATCTCTTGGTGATTTCATCACTTCCCATGAGTTCAACTACCATTTCTATGTTAACGACTCCCAAAATTAATACATTCAATCGCAGTCTCTCTTCTGAGTTCCAGGTGACACAAAACCAACTGCATATGTGACATTTCAAATCAGATGTTTTATAGGCATCTCAAACTCAAAATGTCTCTTCTTCCTAACTCCCCTTCTTCTGCTGAGGATATAACCAGTCACCAACCTTGGCTATATTTTGTTCTTCTCTCTTCTTTGTTCCCTATTTTCAATTAGTTGCCAAATTTTGTTGATTCTACTCCCTACATCTTTTGCTCCCCCCTCCCCATATCTACTCCAATAGAGTCCAGGCCCTCATATTTCTCACTTGGATTATTATAAATTCCTCCAAACTGGCTTCCTTGCCTTGAGTCTCTCCATCTTCAACAGCAGCCAAACTGAAATTCCTAAAATATACATCACTTCCTTGCTCCAAAAATTCCCAAGGTTCCTACTGCCACTGGGACAAAATATAATCTGAGTCCAGCCAACTTTTAGGATGACACTCCCCCTTCACTTGCTCTGTGTTCTAGCCGGTACATGATATTCCAACTCCTATCTCTATGCCTCTTCACAGGCTATGTTCCTCATCCAAAATGAATTTCCTCCTTATCTCTGGTTCTTAGAACCCTCAAATCCCTTCAAGATTCAGCTCTATTGTCAATTCTCAAGCAAACTTTATCTTGATCCCTCCAGCTGTTAGCATGCTCCCCTCTCCCAAAATTACTTTGCATTTACTTTTTATTTATGATCTGTCTACGTGTCCTGAGGACAGGGACTACTTAATTTTGTTTTTTTATCCTTCAGGTCTATCACAGTGCCTGGCACTTTGTCTGATGTTTGACAAATGCTTGCTGAGTGAATGAATGAGACTAAGTCGCTGCTGTATCAGACAAACCTGAAGCACCACTTTCGAGCTATCTTGCCTACGCAAGGGAAGAGTTTGTGTCTGGCCCAAGAGATACATAAATAGGGAAGTCCCTCACCTCTTCTAGCCTCTCGATATTGGCCTTCAAACATGGGGTGCAGGATCTCAGCTCACTGTTTTCGTCATCCAGCTGCTGTAATCTGTTAGAAAATAGCACAGGCTTAGAATTTCATCATTTGCTTACCAAAAGACAGAAGTTTATGACAAAAGCCCTAGAGAACATAGCTCTTTCAGAGATGCAAGGTTTTTGTTAGTCTTGTATATGAGATACTCCAGAATCCAGAAATTCTCATTCTCCCAACAAATTACAGCCACTGTTGATTACTGCAGGCCAACTAAATTATTGCAGGGATTTTTTTAATGTAGGAAAAGAAGTTAAGATAAATTTTTTTGTTAAGAACTTTTAAGTTCTTATAAAATGTTCATTTTATTTAACTAGACTTCTTTTAACCCTCAATAACACAACTTTAATTAATGCCTTAACAAGAACTCCCTCTCTCCACCCTCATTATAGTCTTCCCCAGGTTTCAGAAGTAGTCAACACTTTTCTCCTGTGATTAAAAACCTAGCCTTTTCTTGCTTCTCTTCTGCCTGTGAGTTCTAGGACAAGTCTAGAATGACCAAGATCAAGAAGCTAGAGAGATATTTCATGGGCAGGAGATTCAATTGCTATTATTTAGGAGGAGCTTGGCTGCACCTCTGTATCCGTTACAGGCATCTGGGCCTTCAGTCTGTACAGACTGCTCTACTGTAGCTTGGTCCTGAGAGCTCTAACTCTAGACAGAATCAGTGTGAACCCACCTAGGGGAAAAAGCTCCCCTCCTCTGAGGGGAGTATATAGATCAAGGGGATCTCTAAGGTCCCTTCTTGTTCCAATTTCTAGAACTACCCTCCACTTCTCCAGATGGATTATGCCAGATAAGAGAGTTTTGAGTCTAACCATGGCATAAGACTATATGGACCATCAAATGTTGTTTGTCCCTTCATAAACCCTAATGTTAAAATAAATATATTTTCCTCTCTGCTTTTTTACTATAGATTTACAAAATAAGCTACAGTCTGGAAGTCGAAATTCTTGGCAATTTACTGAGAAAGGTGAGAAGGGTCCTACTGACCCCATGCTGACCTCAACATTTTCATATAGGGCAGCAACTGAATTGAGAGCTTGACTGAAAGCATCTGAGGGCCATGTTTACAGGCTATCATTACTAGTCATTACTATGAAAAGTTCCCATCTGGATCTAGAAGTTCTCCTTTGAGATTCAGGATGGCCTTCTGCTGCTCCCTTCTCCTCCCTTACTGTCTGCCTTGTAAAAATAGGAAAGTGAATTTTTAGGTTTCCAATAGTGTAAAAAGACTATTTGTCCTGCCATTTTTTTAATGTGAAATCTGCTTGATGGCTACATGAATTGGTAAGTAGGGCAGTGCCCCAAAAAAGGTCTTTTTGTGACCCTGTACTTGTTTTGCAGCCACAGGAAACACATTAAGGCAACATAGATAGAATTGGTTACACAAAGGACAATGCAATTCACAGGAATCAAAATACATAAAGAGATCAAATCGGAAAGAATCAAAAGGTTGAGGGAAAGCGAAAAATAAGCACCAAGGGGTACATGAACACTGGTTAAGAGTGTCTTTTGGGGGCGGCTAGGTGGCCCCGAGTTCGGTTCTGGCCTTAGACACTTAACACCCACACAAAAAACACTAGCCGTGTAACCTTGGGCAAATTACTTAACCCCAATTGCCCTCCAAAAGGCCAAAAAAAAAAAAAAAGAGCGTCTTTTGCTGAACCCTCAGTGGTAAACTTTCTGACCCAAATGCCCAGCCTGACACCAGTGCTCTTTTTCCTAATGATGACAGATCACTCACTTGTGAGAGGCTCCAAACGGAATCATTTTTAAAAAGTTATTGATATATTTTTTGTTTTGACACAACAGACATTTCTCAAAAAAAGGCCAGAAAATCCTTTCCTCTACAGAATACATTTCCTGACAACAGTTACACAAACTGACTATAAGTACGATTTTTGTTGATGGCACATGCTGCTTTTCATTTTTGTAGTTTACTGATTGCTAACAAAAGGAAGGATTCATGCTTTAACTTCGACAGAATGGTATGAACATTGTAAACTGGATAGTTTTGACTACAGACAGAAGGTATTTCCTCACCCAAATTCCTTTGTGTTTACTTTGATATATCTAAAGGCAAGATTTGGAAAATGTGCACATCAACATAACATATGTAGGAATAGCAAAATTCGTTCAACCTTGGAACCTATCTCCAATAACTCAGATTACAGTATGTTATCTCTCATGTAATCACATTCACATGCAAAGAATAAAAAAGAAAATGCAATTTGGCACTTACAGAGGAAATGCATATTTGGAGTTTTGTATTTGCATAGTCCAAAAAGAAATCTGTTCCTTGTTTTTATTCTTTTTTTTTTTTTTGCTTTTTTCTGGAGGGCAATTGGGGTTAAGTGACTTGCCCAAGGTCACATGGCTAGTTCTTGTGTCAAGTGTCCGAGCCCTAATTTGAACTCAGGTCCTCCTGACTCCAGGGCCGGTGCTCTTTTCACTGTGCCACCTAGCCGCGCGCCCCCCCCCCGCCCCCGTTTTTATTCTTAATGATATTTCTTTAATAAACACTACATCTCAGGTAGACTAGCATAGTGGTCTGGAAAACTTGACTTGAGAGCTCAACATCAGGGATAAAAGACCAAAGGTTGAATACATGGCCTTCTTGATAAGCCCAGTCTCACACAAGATCTTTAAGCACAAATCATCATTGCCTGTTAGTGAAGCAGTCTTAGGCATACACATTTAAAATTGCTCTCTCCCCACATTTTACAATGATTCTCTGTCATAACCCTCAGTTAGCAATCCCATTCCCATAAGGATGATGCAAATGGCCTGAGGCTTTTGCAATTTATAGGAAGAAAGAAATCACTGGATGTGTAGATAAAATCCATAAAGATAGGAAAGGTAACTGGGAAAACAAATTTTAGGGTCCTACTCTTTTATTTAAATAAAATTAAAAGATTTCAGTGCATAGTGCCAATGAGATGGTTGGATTGAAAGGTACATAGCATATTTCAAGGTAATTCATACACTGACCTAGGATCTTCTATTATACAAATCTGATTCATGTTTCATCTCTCACTATCAATACTCTTATTTTTGTCATGCCATACCTGGCTTGGAGATTTTCAATTTCAATGCTTTTTTCTCTCTCCATCTTGCACAGGAGTTCCTTCTGCTTCCTGATTTCTTCAAGGATCATCTCATCAGCTCTCAATTCCTGCTCCTTTAACTGCTCCTCAAGGGCATTGGCTCTTTAAAGACAGAGAGGGAGAGAAGATCAACATTTCTCAAAAATCTTATTTTAGTTCAGCTTGCTTCTACAGGGCCTGTTTCCTTCTCTCTCCCAGGAACTTGGAAGAAAACATTTACATTGTCAAAGAGAAGCTACTATAATTCAAAACAGCTTGCTGCAAAGGTTATTCAAGATGTATAAAAGCAGTACAAAACTTTCTATGGATCTTATGGGCTTCCAAGGCTTTTAGATCTGACCCAATGCTCAAGGATGTACCTAAGCAGGCTGGAAGCTACGTTTTCAACCACTTCAGTTCAAAATCAAAATGAGGCTGGTACAAAAAAACAAGAGCCCAGGCCTGTGATGTGGAACATATGATAAAAACTCAATGACTCCATACTTTCAGAGAGGATCTCATTGTCTTTTCCCTCAAACCCACCCTTCTTGTTAACTTTCCAGTTTCTGATAAGGGTATTTATCACCAGCCTTCTAGTCACTCAGGCTCCTTAAAAACAAACAAAACACAAATTCCTTCTTCTGTGATTTTATTTTGATTTTAAAAAGCAACTGTGCCAGGACAAATCTTGTGCCTAGATATATAAAAAACACCTTTGACTAAAAAATACAATTTCGAAAACAACTCTTTGGAGACAGGAGAGAGCCCTCTGAATACCAAAGGTCATCAGATTTCAGTCATCCAAGTTCACAACCTCACAATTATCTGTTACTCTTTTCTCTCTATGACCTTCATTTAGTTACTAAGTCTTACAAATTCTCCTTTCACAATATAACTCACATCCTTGCCATGTTTTCCACTCACACCAGAAGCACTTTCTGGCATGCCATTGGCTTCAAGCTCTTCCTTCTCCAACCCTTCCTTCACAGAGCTACCATCATAATAACCCTAAAGCACCACTCTGAACAAGCTGGCTCCTCAAAAAGTTCCAGTGGCTCTACCATGCTTCTAGGATATAAAAAACAAACCCCACAAAGTCCTATGCCTGGTATTTAAAGCCCTTTATAAAGTGGTTCTAGCCTACCCGTTCAGGTTACTGCAGGATTCTGTCCTTGATGCACTGAACATTATCGCCAAGTTGACCTTCTTGCTATCCCTCCCCTCCCATACCAGAACTCCTGTCTCTGTGCTTTGTCCAGACTGCCCCCATTCTTGGAATTTACTCCATTCTTCCCTCTGCCTCTTAGAATTCCTGTCTTCTTCAAAGCTCAAGTGCCAACTCCCATGAGGCCTTTTTTGATTATTTTAGTTGTGACACCCCACTCTTTTATAAATTTCCCATTTACAAACATGTGTATATATTGTTCCCCCAGTAGAAGATGAACTCCTCGAGGGTGGGAGCTCTTTTGGTTTTGTGCTTGTTATCTCCTGTGTCCAGTACAGTACATGATATAGGATAGCTGCTAAATAGCTGCTTCATTGCTTGACAGGAGTTCCTCTGGCTAAAATTTCAAAGTTGTTCATTATCTTAATAGGTTGAAACAACCAGCCAGGTTCTGACTAGCTGTTAACAGTCCTTGAGACGAATAACCCTAGATCCTCTCCTGAGACTGAGTTAATTTTCCTCTATGAGTTAGTACTTTCGAATGTATTAAGGGGTGGGTGAATCAAGAGATCCCAATCAACTATGTTTCCCCCCCCACACCCCCCCAATCCATTAGAATAAAGTTACAAGTGCAAGAACAAGGTCCCTTAGGACCTCTGGCTGGCTCATCTGCACATGAAAAGGTTAGGTAACTTAACTGGGGATAGACAAAGACTAAGGACCAGTCAGACTTCATTAAGAGAAAGGGGACTGAGTTACGGAATCAGTCCAAAAAAAAGAGCTCTTGAAGAAGGTTCTTGAACCTCTCTGCTCTTCACTTTTTTCCTTGTGTCTTTTAAAGGGTTTGATAAACAGTGAGGGGATTTCTTTTTCCTTTCTCCTCCACTGGAAAGAGAATTTGTATCAGAAGCATGCTGCCATAGGAAATATGTCTGCACTCAGCCTGAAAGAGTCCAGCTTCAGAGTCAAATTACAGAGGGAAGCAGAAGCCAGCACATGGAGCTAGGAGTCTGTTGGAAGAAAAAAGGCCCTAGGGCCAAGCCTCTAGTCAGTCTGGAGTATGCACTAGAGGTGGTGGGAGATCACTATGCTCAACCAGTGAAGCAGCACCCCTGGAGCAGCCTCTGCCCGGGCCCAAGGGGGCGGGCTCTAGCAGAGGCTGTGGATGGGAAGGGTTCGAGCTCCAGAGGTGCGATGTTCCAGTCACATGGGCTCTATACCTGAGTACCTGTCCCCTGTGAACTCTGTGTGTCTACTCTCCACTCACACCAGGCCTGAGGCTGATGGTAGAGATAATTTGTCACTACTCTCTTTATTCTTCCTTTTCAGGAAATGCCTTCATTTAGCTTTTACAATGGTATAGATTTTCCTGAGCCGTGGTCTATAATGTGCATCCAGAGGTCTGGGTCCTGGGGTGGTTTTCTCCACTGAGGTATATAACTGTGCATGTGAGTTGGAAGGGAGAGGTAGGCCAGAGGGGTGAAAAATTAAAAAAAAAATTCCTCTTTCTTGAAATAGTAAATTCATATGTGAACAATAGTATGATGCATTCCAATTCTCCAATGACTGAAGAACAAATTGGCCTATTCAGAAATCAGAAATTAAGAAAAAAAATTGTGGGAAGTTAAGTATCTCTATAGGAAAGAGATATAAGTTGATTCCATGATAACCCTTGCATAGAAATATGAAGTCTTCCTAAGACCGCATTTGTTAAGGAAGTTACTGAGTTTGAATGGGAAAGTTCCCATGCTCAAAATCACTCCATGGCGCACTCTTTGTGGGGAGCTTAAAGGAAATGGGTTTTCTGCTTTTTTGGGTAACTTGCCAAGGCTTTCAATACAGTGCCCTGTTCTACCTAGGGAGCACTTGAAAACTATAGGCAGACTGATGGCAATCGGTTTCTAAAGTTCTGGTTAAAAGCACTCAAAATGCTAATGAATGAGTAGATCTGGCTTGTTCCATAGTCATAGTCTTGAAAAGCTGTGTGTACGTCAACTTTGTTTGGGTTGCAAGTCAATTAAGAAGCACTTATTAACGCTTTACTATGTACAAGGCACTGTGCTAAGTAAGCACTGAAGACATAACTGAAATAACTAGGTACACACACAATACATCCAAAGAGCAAGTGGGAGGTAGCCTCGGGCAGAAAGGCTGAGCAAATGGAGGGAATGGGCAACAAAGGATTTCAGAACATGGGATCTGACATGAGTCTTGCTGAAAACCAGGAAAACTAAGAGTTATATTGAGGTAGGAGGAGAGCATTCCAGGCACGGTGGCTTCGGCAGGGGTGGGGTACCCAGGGCAGAGAACTGGAGTTGGAAGATGTCATGTTGTGTGTGAAGAACGGTAAGTGGTCCAGAGTAGCTGTGTCATAGAGTGTGTGGAAGGAAGTAAAGTATTAAGAAAATTTGAAAAGTAGGAAAGAACCAGGTTATCAAGTTTTAGATCCCAAACAAAATATATTTGATCCTGGAGATTATAGGTAGCCACTGGAATTTACTGAGTGTGAGGATGTGTGTGTGTGTGTGTGTGTGTGTGTGTGTGTGAGAGAGAGAGAGAGAGAGAGAGAGAGAGAGAGAGAGAGAGGTGACAGTCAAACTTACACTTCAGGAAAATGATGGGCAGCTGAATAGAGGAAGGATTAGACTGTGGAGAAGTTGAATTAGAGACCAAATAGAAGGCTATTATTACAATAGTCCAGAAGAGAGTTGACGAGGCCCTGAATCAGAGCTGTGGCTGTGGCTACATGAATAAAGAGAAGGGGATGCATACAAGAGATGTCATTAAGGTAGAAATAATAGGCTTTGGCCATTGATTGGATATGTGGGGTGAATGAGAGTGAGGAGTTAGAGAAGATGCCTAGATTGTGAGCTTGGGAGGATAGAGATGCCATCTATAGTCACAGAGAAGTGGGGAAGAGGGGACAATAACTAATTCTATTTTAGACATGTTAAATGTGAAATGCCTAGGAAATATCCAATTCAAGATATCCAAAAGGCAGAACTGTTGCTCGGGACACGATTGGCTAGGGTCAAATATACAGAGATAATAACGGTGCCACCAAAACTGATGAAATCACCAAGTGAAATAATATAAAGAGAAAAGTATCCAGGACAGAGCCTTGGGGGATACATCCAATTATTGGGTGTGACATGGATGAAGAATCAAAAAAAGAAACTGAGAAGGAGTGGTCAGACAGGAGAATCAAAAGAGAGCATATCATGAAAATCTAGAGAGAAGAGAGGATCCAGGAGGAAAAGATGATCAAGAGGGTCAAATGCTACAGAGAATTCAAGAAGGATAAGGATTGAGAAAACACTAATAGATTTGGCAATTAGATCACTGGTACCTTTGGAGAGGGTAGTTTCAGGTGAATGCTAAGACTGGAGGTTAGATTGCAAAGAGTTTAGAAGTGAGAGGAAAGGAAGTGGAAGTACCGTGTAGAGATGGCTCTCTTAAGAAGTTTAGCTAAGGAAGAGATGAGAGATACAGGACAATAAGTAATACCTGATTGTAGAATCAGGTGAGGGTTTGTTGAGGATGGTGGACACATGGGTGTGTTTGTAGGCAGAAGGGCAAGTGCTAATAGAGAATGAAGAGAAAGAGTGAGGATGATAGCGGGGGCAATCTGATGGCTAAGATGGGGACCCCTGCTAAAGAAGACAGCAGGAGAGGGGTAGAAAGTGGAGGGGGTTTTGTTTCAAGTAGACAGGTGCTAGAGAAAGCACTGGGCGGCAGCATCTTTATCTTGACATGGGAAAGGTTAGAGTTCTAGGTTTGCCATTTACTATTCATGTGAGAAATTTGAGGCAAGAAACAGCTTTTACAGTATGTATGATCTTTGTGCCTTTACCAGAGAGAAGTGGAAGAGTGGGGACAGAGGTAAAAGGATTTTCTCTCCTCTCCCAAACCCATATCAGTCATAGAATGTCACAGCTGAACTACTTGTCCAGTAAGAGATGCCATGTCCAGCAGAATACAGAGAGACACAGGGAGAGAGAAACAAAGGGACAACATTCAAGGTAAGAAGTGTAACCTTTGGCAGCAGAGAAAAAAGTCAACTATGCTTTGAAGGAAGAATTAGCCCTGGGAGTTAAACTGCAGACAGAAGTAGGCCCAAGGAACTCTGATAAGAGACCCATCCAATAAAGATACTGCTCTAAGAGGAAGAAGAGCAAGAAGATACCACAAGAAAAGAAAGGACACTGGGGTCCCACACTTGGAGGTGTGGGATACCTTGGCATGTGTTCCTCACTACTACTGTACTTTTAGATTTGTTCCAACTCTTTCTACTTAAACTGTGTGTGTTTGTTAAATAGTGCACCTCAGGTTTGTGGAGGACAATGGTCTTACTATGCCATTTTAGTAAATGATACTGCTTTGAGTTAATTGTATCTATTGGCTCTCAAAGAAAAAGCTCATTGGTGGGGGCTCATGAGCTATAATTTCGGGAGTGAAGACCACCAGGCTATGCCTAGAACCCGAGGTAGAAGTTGTCTCTCATAAGAACCCAGCTGAGTGTGATTTGGGGAAAGAAGCTCTAGAGGAGGTACTCAATATACAAATGTGAGGGTAAAAGAAATTTTTTACACATCAGGGTTACTTAGAACAAAACCCATCTATATATGATAGACATATATTAAAGCAAAAAAGAAAGTAAACAAGTCTATTGACCCTTATAACTTATCCTAAAATTTGACCTGTCTTAATAATGGTGTCTCTACTGTTCCTCTTATAAAACTATCCAATCTCTCAAAGATACTTATCATTTGTACTACTTCAAGTTTTTTCCTGACACATTCAAAGTTTTAGTTTGCTGAATTTTATTCAATGGTTCTATGCTGTAACCTTTCATTTGAAATTAATTATTTTTCCTCACTAAGGATGACACCTTCTAAGTAGTAATAAGGTCATAAATTCAAACCATTCATGCCAGGACTCTATACAGGAATTCTGTATTGATGGAGTACCCGAAATAGTTATGGGGTACATTAAAGGGTGAGAAAGAGCATCTTCCAGTTGGGGCTATCATTAGCCATAGTTTAAAGTGTTGTTAAGAGCTCATCTCATGCCTGGACTGCTGTCATGGGTTATCTGATCTCCCCAGTTTCCAGTTTCTCCTTGGGTCAATTCAAATTGTGCAGGAATGGCAGAATGCTTTCTCTAAGACATTGCTTTCATAATATAACTCCAGTGTCTCTCTACTACTTAAGACATAGAGTCTAATATTCTTTAGCCTGGTGTTTGAGGTCTTCTACAATTTAGCCTTGGCTTTATCACCTTTATCACCTTTCATATGTGAATCCTCAGCCTGGCAAATCTGATCTACACTGTCTCTTATGCAAACCTTACACTTCACATGATCAAGGACTTGGAAATGGGTGTTTCCTTCACCAAGAATACCTCCCCCAGAATCTCTGCCTATTGAAATCCTAGCCATTCCTTAAGGCTCCAGAGAAGTCAGTTAAATGGCAGGCATTTTAGAAGTGTTTATTATGTGCCAGTTACTGTGTTCGGTGCTGGGTATACAAAGACAAAAGTGAGAAAACCCTTGCCCTTAAGGAGCTTCTACGAAACTTTCCAGGATGATTCCACCCAGAAATGATTGCCTTTCTGGTATTTTATGCTATGCTCACAGTATTTTCTGTCTGTACCATTCATATAAAATTCCTCATGTACTGCCCCTGTTATACATACTTGCATAAACACCTCACTTCCACTAGACTTAGCCTTCATCTCTCTGGACCTTAGTGCCCTCATTTGTAAAATGAAGAGACTGAACAAGATAATCGCTATAGTTCTGTACTGAGTATTTGCTGAACTGAAAGTCACAGACCTAGATAGATCAAAAGATATTGACTGAGAAAGCTTATTCCTCTAGAATTAGTACAATCTTCTCATAAATTACAGCCCTTTGGGGTGGGGGTGGGGGCTTTTCTCAATTTACAAGACTTTCTTGCACTAAAATGCTCTATAAAGAATGAAGTAGCCCCAGTAAGAGTTCTTTGCATAGACATGCAAAGAGTGTAAACAATAAGGTCTCTCCAAGGCTGGTGCCAGAACCAGTCTGGACATTTTTATAATTGCTCTGAGAAGGTTTCCACATGGAAATCTGCCTTCTTAACTGCTATCAATACTACAGCTCCCTTCCACAAAGTCAAAGCAGGCTCACCTGTGCACTAGCTGCAGGTTTTCTTGTTTTAAGCGGCTGTGCTGCTCTCCATTTGCTGCTGTGTCCTTCTCTAGTTCCGTCACTCTCTTCTCCAAGAAGATGACCTTTGCAATAAGAGGCATAAGACTGATATGAGGTGAAGAGTGAAACAGAGCCTATTCACAAGAGAGCTTTTTAGAAAAACTGAGTACAAGTTACCCACCTCCATGGTCCATTTGAGTAAAACTGAAGTATCCAATCCCTTTGCCATCAATGCAGGGTCTCACAGCAATAACTCTTTTCAGTACATGACACAACTTGGTCTATTAGCTATGCTCTATGCTTTTTTCTTGTTGTATAATAGAATTTTTGAGTTCCACATATAATTGATAGCATACTGTTTGCCTTTTCAATGGGTGGGGGAGGGACTGGAGGAAGGGACAGAATTTGGAACTCAAAATTTTTAAAAATGAATGTGAAAAATACAATTTTAACAAAAGAATTTCTGAGTTCCTTCTCCTCCATTCTGTGTTCTAAAATTTTAGCAATGCCTTTTATTTTTCCACCATAGCCATTTCCCAATATGTACGTCCTTTCACTCCCATTTAATAAAGAAATAAGTTAAAGAGAAAGGACACCTGATAGCAGGTGTAACATTCTGCTCTTGTGGGCCTCTTGCTCTCCAGTAAAAGGGAAGCATGTTTGCTCTGGGATTCCATTCTTCAGGTCCAAGCCTGGTCATTGCAATTAATCCGAGTTAGATTGCCCATAAGTGCTGTTCCTGTTTGTGTTATTGTAGTCATTATGCATCATGTCTTCATTCTGCTACTTGTTATTAGTTCACATGAGTCTTTCTGTGTTTCTCTGAATTTCTCAAACTTAGCATTTTTTATAGAACAACAGCATTATATTCCATGCAGAAGCAATAATTTGTTTAGTCATTTTCTAACCAATGGGCACTCAGTTTGCTTCTAGTTTTTTGCCACCATGAAAAGTCCTGCCATACATATTTTGCCATATATGTTCTTTCTGTCTTCTACTTTCTTGAGGGATGTTCCCAGTAGTGGTTCAAAGGATATGGGTTCAAAGGATATAAAAAACAGTCCAGCAACTTTTTTTTTTTGCAAAATTCAAAATTGTTTTCCAAAATGATTGGACCCCATCACAGTTCTATCCATAGTATACTAGTGTGCCTATGTTCTCATAGCCATTAGCTATGATTTTTGACATTTGTCATCTTTTCAAATTTAATGGGTATGAAAGATAACTTCAGAGTTGTTTAGAATTGCATTTCTGATAGAAGGTAACTTCTTAACCAAACACTAAAAAGAGGCAATTATAAATGATAAAAGGATAATCTTGATTAAATGAAATTGAAAAGCATTTGCACAAATAAAATCAATGCTAAGAAGGGGAGTGACTGTCTAGGAAATATAAATCTTAATATCAAATGATAAAGGTTTTCTATCCTATATATAGACAAATAAAAAGAAATATATATGTATATATGTATGTATATGATCAAAAACTATTCCCAATAGTTAAACGATCAAATGAAATTTTTAAAAGTTCTCAAAAGAATTGTAAATTAACAGTCATATGAATGAATGTTACAAATCACTAGTAATAAAAGAAATGCAAATCAAAACAACCCTGAAGTTTCATCTCACACCCAGCAAATTGACAAAATTCACAAATGAAGGGACCGGTCAGTGTTGGAGTGGTGTGGAAAGACAGACACACCAATACATTGCTGGTGGGAATATGAATTGGTACCACCATTCTGAAAAGCAATTCAGAATTATGCAGAGAGAGTTACTAAAAAATGTTCATATATTTTGACCCAGAGATCCCACTGCTAGGCATATACCCCAAGTAGGTAATTAACAAAAATAAAGACTCCATACATACCAAAATATTTATAGCAGCACTTTTTGTATAGCAAAGAACTGGAAACAGAGGTCTATTAATTTGGGAATGGCTAAACAAATTTTGTTATACAAATGTAATGGAATATTACTGTGCTATATAAGAATTGAGAGAAATTGATGCATACAGAGAAGCTTAGAAATATCTACATGAACTGATACAAAGTGAAGTAAAGCAAGGAAAATAATACACAATGACTATGACAATGTAAATGGAAAGAATAATTATTAAAAAATCAAAGCTGAATCTGTGAAATTATAATGACATTCATTGTATTTTTACCTAGCAGAGTGCCTGGACATAGCAGGTGATTAATAAATGCTCGTTGATGGATTAATCAATCAGTTAGACCTCTTAAATTTCATTTTGTTAGTTTCAATTCACTATTCCAAGATGACAAAATATTTTTTGAATACCAAGTCTATTATATAATATACCAGCTATATTATTAATCCTCTCTGTCAAAGTTTCAGATGATTGAAATGTCATCTACAAATTTGATAAGCTCATTCTCTCTTCCTTCTAAAATGTTAAACACAAGGCTAAGGAAAGAGCTCTGTTTCAGTTCCATAACATCCTTCAAAAACAAACATATTCCTTTTCTACACAATAGTTACAATTTCCCTCACACTACACTACTGAAAAATGAGATAACAGAATTATAAGAAATAAGCAGAGTAATGATGAAGAGGAGTTTCATTAGACATTATAAATTGATTGTTTTTTTTTAAAAAAAGGTTGTATAAATGGGGAATAGAAAAAAATCCACTTAAATTAAGGTTTGTGAAATACATAAAATTTAAGAGTAATATCATTTTATCTAAGCTTAATTTTTAAAAACATAACATGCAAAATCAAAGTTATATGTTGATACTCTGTAGTGCTAAAAAAATGGGTACGAAAACACATTTTAAAAAATAACTACCTTTAAAGACAGCATTGTATTGTAGGAGAGAGACAGCAGTGTGGTAGAGTAAAAGACACTGAACAGGGAGTGAGGAGCCCTGGTTTTAACACTGGTTCATGACTTTGAATTTCACTTTATTAAAAAAGGAAATGTCTGGATTAGATGAGCAGTATCCAACTCAAACAGAAGCAATCTCTGCAGTCCAACTACGACCAGTGGACTAGACAAACTTGGGAATACTTTCCAGTTCTAACAAAGCCAGTGTTCTTTCCATTGTATCATGCTGCCTCCTAATAGTTATGATCAGGTAAACTTAAACATGGAGATTGTGAGGGGAGGCGGACACTGGTGGAAGGTACATTGGAGTGAAGCAAAGTACTAACAAGTTCTGAGCAATCAGAAAACAGCTAGATGGTACTGAGTTTCTGGGAGTAGAAGCGATGGTAATGGGATGTGTGTGTGTGTATGTCTGTGTGTGTGTTGTGTGTCTGTGTGTGTGAGTGTGTATATGTCTGTGTGAGTCTGTGTGTGTGTCTGTGTGTGAGTGTGTGTGTCTGTGTCTGTGTGTATGTATATGTCTGTGTGTGTGAGTCTGTGTGTGTGAGTGTGTGCGTCTGTGTGTGTGTCTGTGTGTGTGTGTGTCTGTCTGTGTCTGTGTGTATGTATATGTCTGTGTGTGTGAGTGTCTGTGTGTCTGTGTCTGTCTGTGTGTGTGTCTGTGTCTGTCTGTGTGTGTGTCTGTGTCTGTCTGTGTCTGTGTGTATGTATATGTCTGTGTGTGTGAGTGTCTGTGTGTCTGTGTGTGTGTCTGTGTCTGTCTGTGTGTGTGTCTGTGTGCGCGCATGCATGGACAAGGCTGTTGAGTGATACCAAAGATAAACCACCTTCTTGAAGCTTTAGTTTGCTTAGGTTTCAAACTAAACAACGAACATGATAAAAACAGCTCACATTTATATGTAGTGATTTAAGGCTGGCAAAGTCCATCACATGAACTATCTCAATGGATCTTCACAATAACCCTGTGAAACAGATGCTGTTATTATTGTTCCCATTTTATACATAAAGAAAGCAAGGCTCAGAGATGCCAAGTGACTTGCCCAGCTACTAAGCAGGCAGGTCTTGAATCATTTGGAAAACCTCTCATCCTTCCCCTCCTTTTCTCTTTCAGAGACCATGAAGACTCCATGGTAAGGAGAAACTCTCTTAGCCTGAAATCTCCTGATAAAGAGTCAGTCTGCTTGTAGTACCAGACATTTAGAGCTAGAAAAGATCCCATAACATCTAGTCCAACCCTAAAGAAATGCAATGACTTGTCCAAGGTCACATAGTGAGTGACACTGTAACTCAGTCCCACTTTCTGGAGTCAAGCCCTCTCTAGGCTCTACCTCTCCATATATGCCTCTCCTTCAGCCTGCCCCAATCTGCCCCCTGCTCCTGTCACCCCCACCACTGAGCTCCCCCTTACTTCTACTCCCCTTTCCTACCACAGGAAAGCTGGATGTTTGAAGAAAAAGACAAGAACTCTGCAAAGCTTTGAAGGAATGTATCCAAGCTAAGTTGTGCACAGCAAGCACACAGACAGCATACCCAAAGATAATTTGAGTTGTGAGTACATTGTCTTAAGCATCATCCCCTATTTGTTCAGTCATATCCGACTCACGTGACCAAGTCCAAGGGGTTTTCTTGGCAAAGATACTAGAGTGGTTTGCCATTTTCTTCTCTGGTGTGTTACCATTTTACAGATGAGAAACTGAAGCAAATAGGGGTGAAATGATTTGCCCAGAGTTACACAGCTAGTAAGTGTCTGAGGTCAAATTTGAACTTAAGTCTTTCTGACTCCAGGCCAGGGGCTCTATCTGCTATGCCACCTAGCTGCCCCTATCATTCCCTATACCTTCTCACACTTTTTTTGCTATTTAGTAAATATCTGTCTGTAAGAGCTAAATGGATAGAAGCAGACAGATAAACCAAGAATAAAGTCACAGCGCTTCACTACAATTAGATATTTAAGCCTTAAATTATGAGACAGAAGAACAAAGGGCAATTTACATGAACATAAACATTTTAAGTATTACTCCAGGTTTCTCTCAGGTGCTGGTCTTCTGATGAAAACAAACGTCCAGGTGAAGTAATTACCTTGTCAGCAATGTCCTCATCTGTACAGTCCATAGGATCCCGAGAAGTTTCCTCCATAGCCTCTACAGTCAGGTTCCCAGTCTGATGGAGATGTCTATAATAAGAAAAAACCAAACCAAACCAAAGAAAATACTTGTTCATTAGAAAGGTGGAAAACAAAGATCCCAGTCTAATAAGTAGTTTCTGAAGCATTAGAATTTCCTAATTATTATGAGTAAATGGAGAAGTCAGGTAGGGGCTAATTTGTAGAATTTATCCAGTTTCTCCAGGGATGAAATATTCCCTTGGGGCTAAACTCTTTTTGTATGAAAGAGAAAATGACCTTTCTCACTAACATATCATTCTCTACAACCTTTTCAGCAACCTTTGGAATATCAAGTTCTTATTCTTCCAACTTGTTCTATCAGGTTGGTGGGATAAAAGAACTTTGTGCTCAGGTGTAATAAAAAAGAACATGCATCTTATGTTATGAAATGTTCTCCTCTTACTTCTCAGACTAGTAAAATATTAATTTAAGCTAGTGGCACTTTGTACACAACCTTATCATTTAAATTTATCCTTAACATATTTGTCAAGCTGCTCATTTAAAAGGTGATATTTATACCTCAGTAGGGATGCCAGAGGGAGGTTACCAATTTTAAAAGTAGTCCTACTTACACAAAGCTATGGCCATGTAATGTATGGAGAAAGCACTGGAATCATGACTGACTCTGGCTGGAATCCCAGTTCTGTTACCATTCACTCTATAGAAATTCCAGCAGATCATTTCTTCAGGGGCCACAGTTAGGTTATGTATCACACATCCTTAGGGGTGTGTGGAATGAGTGACTATTCCCTCTTAGAATATGCTATAGAAAAAAAGAAGAAAGCTGAGCATTGTTTGACATGTGTCCTAGATCTGGGGAGAGCAGATTTCAAAAGGTCCCAGAGTCTATAGAGGAAATCAGCAAGAATGAAATTATGAAGACAAAAAGAAAAATTCTGAAGTTTAATTTAGTGTTCAGCAAGCTGTTTTTTTTCTTCCACAGAGGAGTTTTTAATTCCCTCACAACAGGAAGGTTTCAGTGTTTTTCACTGTCTAGAAAGAGAGACTTGAGGAGGAGCCTTGTGATGGTAGTTTTCTGAGATTGTCATAATGGGAAATATGTTTGGCTGTGGGATTTTTAATTTTGAGGAGCTAAACCAAACAGGCAGATGTTTTAGTATATAAGGAAAAGTTAACTCCGTTCCAGTGTGAGATTGTTATAAAATTCTGATTAAGAATATGGTACAATAAAAAGAACACTTGGATTCAGATCTTGTCTCTGATACTCACTCTACGTGACTTTGCTGTTCCTCACACAAAACCTTCCATTTCACTTCCCATCTCCATGTTTTTGCACCAACTGTCCTCCATTAGACAGCAAAGCTCTTGGAGGGCACTGATTGGGTCTTACATTTTTAATTTAATTTACTGATACTTTTTTTTTTTTTAAAGCAATCAGGGTTAAGTAACTTGCTCAAGGTTACACGGCCAGGTGGCTCAGTGAGTAAGAACACTGGCTCCAGTGTCGGGATGACCTGGATCAAATCCGGCCTCAGATACTCAGCACCACACCCAGAAATAACTGGCCCTGTAACCTTGGGCAAGTTACTTAACCCCAATTGCTTTAAAAAAAATTTTTTTAAAATATATATATTCTCCCCAAATAGTTAAGGAAAATATTCATATAAAGGAAAGATATGTGCCTATAACTTTGATAACACAGAACCACCACTCTCTGTTGTATGTGACCCAAGCTTTCTGGTTTCTCAGAGATGTCTTTTTTCTTTGTTGTAGTAATCGACAGATATTTTTCTTTTGTCTCTTCTTTTTTCATTCTGTAGCACTTCCTTCAAGACTTGAATGAATGCTACATATATACATCACTCATTAAATTGCTAAAATATTCTACTGCATTCATATGTTCACCAGTTCCCAATCACTGGACATATATTCTGTTACTAACACCAAGAAATGTATAAAAGTGTTCATAGCAGGATTTGTGAATAGAAGAATCTACAAAATCATGTCCAACCCTAGAAAATGGCTGACCAGACTTACACTTTTCAATGGTATGGTAGATGATGGCAGATGAGCCGAATGGATTCTCAGTGAAGACTTGCAAAAGTAATGAATGCCTCACTTTCTTGGGTTGTTTTGAGAGATACTCATTTGCCTGAAATATCAAGTATCTAAAAATGTGATTGTATTTCTTTTTTTTTTTGTTTGTTTGTTTTTTGGAGGGCAATTGGGGTTAAGTGACTTGCCCAAGGCTAGTTTTTGTGTTAAGTGTCTGAGGTCAGATTTGAACTCAGGTCCTCCTGACTCCAGGGCCGGTGCTATATTCACTGAGCCACCTAGCCACCCCCTATTGTATTTCTTAAATAGGATACAGTAAGACTATTTATTTGCTTTGGTAATTGGTGTAGCTCACTGATTTTCTAAATTTGATTTCTTCATAAAGATCCTAAATAAGAAAGACAGAAAAAAGTTTATATGCACCTAACTAGAAAGGAAAATTAACTTGGTTTTGCCATTTTTTTTTAAAGCCACATCATTTAAAGCCACATAACTTAAAAGTTAGCTATAAGTTATTATTTTCATGTGGACTCTAAGTCGCTTTTTTAAAAAAGTAATAATAATCATCCCAATCAACAATAACTATAAAGATTGTTCTTAATAATTATAGTCCACAAAAAGTAAACATGTCATAGAATCTCTAGCCCCTAAAGGAAAGCAAGTACACAGAGAGTTTAAGACCATGAAGTATTATAGAATGTTTCTTATAGCAGACACACTTATCTTTCTAAAGAGTCATTATAGCAACAATTCAGCCTGCTGGCTAAGGGTTAAATGTTTGCTGAACTGATCTGGGCCCTTTAACAGGACCTGGGTTTGCATTTTAGTCCCAATGCTTACTAGCTTGTTAGCTTGGATAAGTCACTTCACCAGAGTAAGTCTCAGTTTCCTTATTCAAAAACAAAGTTATAGGGGCAGCTAGGTGGTGCAGTGAATAGAGCACCAGCCCTAGAGTCAGAAGGACCTGAGTTCAAATACGGCCCCAGATACTTAACATTTACTAGCTGTGTGACCTTGGGCAAGTCACTTAACCCCAACTGCCCTACCTTCCCCCCTCCAAAAAAAAAAAGCCACCCCAAAGTTATTGGCCTATATGATCTCTAAGGTTCCTCTCAAATTTTAAACCTTATGATTATCATAAGCCATGTTATAACAATGTAAATTTTTGAGAAGTTTCCTTGTGAAAGGGAAAGAGTTGACCTCAACAATTACCCCATCCAATTTAAAGTAACTAAAAATATGTCCCATCTTGAGACTTTTACTTGACTGAATCAATCAAAGGCATTAGACTAAGTGCAAAAAAGTCCTTGATCAATTTAGATATCCTTTAAAGAACTGGAGTGACATTAAACAGAAGTATATTTGGATTTGTTGAGCAATTTCTTGGAAGTTTAGAACCCAAGGAATTCAAATGTTTAGTAGCTTAGTTGTAGAAGCCTCTAATCAAGTGCAAGAAGGAATCTGTTAGTAAGATGGAGGAAGAAACATCTTGTCCTCATTCTCCTCTCCCTCCCTTGACCAGGGGAGTAGCTTGTGACCTTTGGAGGGTCAGGGGACTTGCAACTTTTTCACTGGCATCCTAGCAGTTTCCGTGGGCCATCAGCAGCTGACAGCAATGACAGACTGGACTCCAAAAAGAAAGGCAGGTTCAAGGCTCTTCAAGGAGCCAAGGTAGAAATGTTACTATATAGCTAAAGGGCACATCCTGAGGCACATCTCGCCAAAGAACTTCTAGGATCTGCTCTTTAGTTTAAGTTCATTTTTTCATGGACCCTATATAAATTAGTGACAGAGTGTGTTACAGACTGGGGGCGGGGGAGGGAGGGCAGAGGGAAAGGATATTTTGTAACAAGAGTTCATACTATAACACCCTGGCAAAACATCCATTTCTAAAAACTAATTAATTATGCTTGACTGATACTAAGTAACAATGGGGGAAAGCATACTGTTTGGAGCTTATATGCTATAGCATTTTAAAAATAATCCCCCCCAACCCCACAGGGCTACTGATAGCAGCTGAGCAATGGGCCTTGACCTACCAGTAAGAGCAGCGATCAGGAAAGTATGTCCAGAACTATTCTTGAACTTTTTTTTTCTTTAGGATTTACTTGGTTAAAGGTGTTTATCAAGTTTACAAAAACTTGGTCTTTTTTTTAATACAGTTTGTGTTTTGGTCCCTAGGGACCAGAGGAACAAAGGAAAAAGAAGTTTAAATTTATAGTTGCTATACTGAAAATTACATCAAACAATGTTCCTTTTGAAAAAGTTAATATTACTGAAAATAAAAACATACCTCTGATCGTTGCCATATGAGTGAGCACTTTTGGTCTTCCCTTCACTGAAGGAACACCTACTTATTCTTCCTCTACAATGGGGAGGCAGTGTAGTGAAGAGTGGAGAGACTGCTGAACTCAGAACCACAGGGCCCGACTGAATTTCAGCTCCACCGCGTACCTTGGGCTAGTTTCCCCATACATTAATCAGTCTGTGGATCATCTAGGCCCTGGTTATTTCTCCTTCCCAGCTAACCATATTTTCAATTGTTTACTAACATTTTTTCCTATGGGGTAGATAGAGGACAAAACTTAAATGACTATTATCTCTTTCCAATTTTACTATTTGTGGACACTTCAGGTAAAAAGGAGTGATTGGTTGGGGATAATAGGGAAAGAAAAGAAATTGAAGATATGGTCAAAATAAGGTTTTCAGATAGTCTTCAAACATCAGTTCTTTCTACTGTTCTTGTCTTTTATCCCCACAGATAACTGAGAATTCCCTTCACTTCAAAAATCCTTAAAAGTAAGAATTCAATTTTCTAGTGTCATTCGATTAACTGATTTAAATAAAACAAATAGTTTGATACCTTATGAATAATCAACTTTAAATTGACTATCTGTTTTAGGGAATGCTGACAGTCAAATGAAATTACTCTCAATGTGAATATCTACTGATTATGTGCCTCTGTGTTAGTGATGACTAAGTTTAAGGCCAGGATATCACCAATTATTAGAAAGGTGCTGCCTAATTAAAAAAAAAACTAAAATTAATGATGTTAATTTTAAAATTAAAATATTATATACAGCCCCAATCGAACAATGATAGAGTACCATAATTAAAAAAAATCAGTTGTCCCTGCTGTGCAGTTATGGTAAGGGGAAATCTATGTTAATCTTATTACTCATTATGAAGTGAAATTAAATCAAACATGATAGACCATGGCAGATGGTCAAAGTAAAAAGAAACACCACAAAACCACATTTTAAACTGGCTAAGTCTTTTTGTTGAGGTTTTCTACAGGACCCAAGAAGTAAATTTGGAGTAAGACAGAGATAGCCCTTGTGGCATTGAAGAAAGCAGTCCTGGAGGAGCAGATGATCCTGAGATTAACATGAACTAAGAATGGAATGATATGCCATTGTATTATCAAGATTTCAATTCTATTTTCTATAGCTCTTGGTATAAAGGTAGCAAATCTACAGTTTCAACACTATTGTGTTAAATTCTAAGGAAACTGGGAGTAAATGTTTTTGCTACCATTTTACTTGCAAAAATGTTTTGCAAGTAAGTTTTCCAATGCAACAAAATCCTATAACACAAACAAGTATGCACATATAACTAGATGAATTCAAGTCTAAACTGGCAGTACTTAGAAATATCTTTTAAAAGTTTTACCAAATTAAACCAAAATTTTAAAAGTCCTCTGCAGTTTTCTGGTGGTCAAGGGTGTGGAATGAAAATACTTTAAAAGGAGAAATCATGCACTTTAAATAACAATGAGTATTAGAACAACATTTCTTTTAAAAATGGATAATAAAGTATTTGCTTACCTTGCTACCTTCTTACTGGAGAGTCGTTTATTTGGACTGTGAAATGAACAAAAACAACAGGAAAACAGAGTCAGGAAAACTGACAGAGAAAAGCAAAAGGAAACAGGAAATTCAAACTAGAGAGATATAGGGATGGGGGCATATCCTTACGAAATGGTATAAACACAGGCATGCATTATTCAGCTTTTCAATGACAGTATCCATGCAAAGTCCTATGTTAGGCCCCCTCTTACAAATAAGCATAAAAAAGACTAATAAATCCGCTGAGATCTCTGCAGTTAACACAAGCATTAATGGCTGGCTTATTTTAGTTCTGAAATGGATCTTTACCCAAAATAGCAATAACAAGACCAAGTTAGGATAATTCAGTCCACTGGCTGTACTAATTCACCTGACAGAATCATCAAAAGGTGCTTAGCTCGAAAGAAAGACATCCAAATATTCTGGCAGTGAGAAACCAGGTAATCAGAATGGATAACAACACACAGTCATAAAAACAAAAAAGGGAACCATGACTGGAGTGTTATACTTCAAATAATTTACCAATTCAGAAGAATTTTATTTTAACTTAACCAACGTTTTTCACAATCACTTGAGATAACTCTATGGTGGTTTTCTAATTGTTATTCATTTTTACTACTTGCACTATAGTAAACATAGCAACCTAATTTTATAGTTAGAACAGTTAACCATCTACTAAAGACCATTACCCATCTACTTAAACCAAATGATTCTGTCAGTCAGATAGGGTTTTCTTTCTCTTTAAAAAGAAACAAACTACCAACATTTTACAACTTACCTTTCCTACTAGTTGGTGCTTCTTTCCTTCTAAACTCATCTTCTGTCATTTAACTACTAATATTCTACTGAATGCTTTAACAATGAACAATACTTACTCTAAGTCTAGTCATTTATTGATAGTTTCTTATTCTAGTATGTGTAAAAAGTCTGTTATCTCTAACAATTAGAAAGATGAAATCATGATTACTGATATATTGATAAGTTAGATCTCCTAAAATTCATTTACATGAACAAAAAAACACACAATACCACATCATTCTTTGGCTTAATTATTTAGGACATAACTGATCTGTGTAATTTATAAAGATAAAGTAGCAAATTAATTTAGGGAATTTACTTGTATGCCATTTTTTTTACTTTATATGACAACTTTTCTACCAACCTGCCTGTTCCCCTTTCTTCTAACCATCAGCTAGACTCACTAAATATAACATCATCAAAAATTCAAGTGTAATTTACTAACCTTTACACTTTAGTAAATTGGTTGCCATCCAATTAAGAATCTTTATTATTTGAGGCTGCAATCCTAAGTATGTCACTTTTAAACTCTCAGTCAAATAAAATATTTCTGGAAAATTCCAATAAGATGAATGGGTTTATAGTTATTTTTTGAGTTTACAGTAAGTGTTAGAATAGATCCTGAATATTCTACAACAGAGTTAGACTAAGTCAAACTTTTTCATCTTCACACAATTCAATGAGATGGAATTCCAGCCTAAGACAATCATTTGTTTCATTCCAACTTTTATTAAGCCTCTACTCTATATGCAACGCACCATATTAGGTACGAAGGAGGCAGAAGTTTGTTTTTTTAAGGTTCCTTTCATTTACTAGCAATGTCTTTAATCATGGCTATGTAGTCACTGGCAAAATGTATTATTTCCTAAGATTTTATTATGAAAAAAATCATTAACCCATTCCCATGAATTAAAACACTGCTTTGCCAAGGGGAATACGTGGTTGAAAAGAGTTCTAATGCAAGCTAAGTAAGATTAATTTGTAAACCAAATTATATTAAATTAACCCAATTTACTTCTTATAAAATTATGCATTATTCTCTGCTTCTGTCCTCCTTAGAGTTTAGCAGAGCTTTGTGCAAATAACTATTACACACTTACCAACAAATGTTATAATGGTGATCATAACTATCTCGAGAGATATGGTTCTAACTCAATTTTATTCCAAATGTGGTGAGAAAATGTATAATTTTTTAGTTATGCATAGCATAGCATGGATTCAAACTGCAAACACTACAGAATGAGGTGTGAAAGCCTGATTTCATATTCACTTTCAAAGGAGGCTGACATACCTAGACTGGAAATTATTAAATAGCATCTAGCACAGTGATCTGCACATAGTAGAAACTTAAAATCCATTTGGTGACTAAAACAAATGGATAATTTTGTCCTCGAACCAACTATTTCAACTTCTATTTTCTTGGTTTTCTGGGTGAACTTCCTTTTTTTCTGCTAAGTCGATTCATTACAGTCATGGCATGACTAATTAGGTCATGTAACCAGGGCACAGTGAACTTCCAAGTTAGAAAGAACTGATCTCTAATCCTATTTCTGATACTCACTAGCTATACAACCCTAGGTGAATCAATTAACCTCATTATCTATAAAATGGGAATAATAGGAACACTTAATAACAACATAGGGTTGCTGTAAGAGTCAAATGAGATAAAGCATTTAAAGCATTCTGCAAACCTCAAAGTGTTATATAAATGGAATATTATTTTATGAACAACACTGCAGTAGGGGTCATGTTCTCTTCTGCCTTCTATTTCTTTAACAGGTACCTATGTCCAATGGATGAAATTCCTATTCTTCATGCCGCAGGTTTCCATAAATTTCAAATTCTGTTGTCCATGCAAAACACTCAACTGTCTACTACTCCTGCAGCCTATATAAGCCAGAAGAATCACCAAGGGTTTCCTGATGAAATGCTAAACTCACAGAATTGTTGGAACTGAAAGAAACCATCTAATCTAACCTTCTCATTTTACAGGAACACCCCAAATAATGTTACATCAATAATGCTATTCAAATGTTATAGATAACTTTCCTAACACTGATGTTGCATCTTTGGGACAACAATCTAAACCTGGTAACACAAGATCATAGATTTGGAGTTTGAAAGGGAACTCAGAAGTCATCTACAGCTCATTTAGAAATTAGGAAACTGAGGCCCAGACTGATTAAGTAACTTACCCAAATTCACACAAGTGAATAATTGGCAGAGTCAAAATTCTCCAAATCTGTCATTCTTTATGCTGTATTCAATTATGATGGTTCAGTTCTCACCTCTAGCTCCCCTCCCTCGGTCTCCCAAACTATTCTCCTACCTAGGCCTAACTCCAATTTTCCCTGCCTACCCTTTGGTATAATGGTTTCCAAAAGGAGATGGTGTTACCTGCCATGGTCCTTGAACCTATTTATCAAAATCCCAGTTCTACCCACTTAGGTCAGCTATGGAATTAACTATTTTCTGTAATGCTATATTATCTAGTATCATTTTTTTTTCTGATCTGTGCAATGAATGACATTAGGTAGGATATACTAAGAGAAATGTGGCAAACAAATCCTAAGGCAGAAAAGCATCTTGCCTGAGGCCTGCCAGAGGTGGCCCTAGAACCCAGGTCTCCTGATTCCTCATCCAGTGCTCATTTCATCATGTAACCCATTCCGTCAACCTGGTCTGTTCCTCTCCTCACAACAGACTTACTACTTCTACAAATGACTGGTAGAAATATCCATGTGAACTTAAATATCCATACTATTACCACTCTTATTATCCTGCTATAGTTTTTTCAACCCATTTTTAAAATGTCTTCATGACTCTTCCTGTATAAACAGTAGTATCAGAGTTAAGACTTTAACTAAAAAAAATCCTTAGACGCTATAGGTAAAGGCCATGGGCTATAAATAATCAGAAGAAATTTATAGGTAGGCTCTAATTAGAACTCAGACAAAGTGCCAGTGTGTGATATGTTCTAAATTTAATTATATCAGTTTAGTTGCAACTAAAGATCAACAAGTGATTCCACCTTTGCCTAACAAAGAACAACAAAAAAAAGGATATAAAAGAAATTGGGAGTGATTTCCAAGAAAGAAAAAAAGAAAAAAAATTAGATATACTTAAGAAAGCATTATGAATGACTTCTAATATTTTTGCAGCCAATAAGAATTTACCTTTATTTCAGGCTCAGTGTACATGGATTGACTATGCCTGAAGAATATTCAGCATCATTAGCAGTATTATTCTTGCATACAAAAATCTAAATCTAAAATATGAACTACAAACAAGTTTTTTTTTTTAAGTTGAGAAGTGCCTGTAAAAGGAAAAGTTCTAAAGAAATCTAACTGCAAGGTGATAATACTGGGAAGGTTTTGATTTGAACTAGAGTGAGAGTTAAGGAATGAGAGAAGAAAACAGATAACTCATAAATGAAAGGAAAAAGAGTTGAATCTGGTACCACTGGATTTGCTGCTGAAACTCAGACTTTTTCTTTTAAACACAGAGGTTAAAAATCAAAGCTGAATTTTTAATGACTAAAGCCAAAGGTAGTCTTAGTAAGATCTATTCAAAACAAGACCTAATTTTGAGTGCAGATATATTTTATTTTACATAAGTACATTCCCTAAAATTTCATGTAAACCAAGTTTTTGCTAATAATAGCCAGCATTTATATAGTGCTTTAAGGTGTGCAAAACAGTGACATGAATTAGGTTTATAATTATGTTGTATGTTAACTAGATAGCTATTTAAACAAATCCTATATGGAAAAATAGGTCCTTTTGCAACATGAAGAACGAAACAGTTCAAATAAATGAAATAATTCCCTAATTTATCTGCTTGGCAAGTCCAGATTTGCCTGTATTGGATTTACCTCAGTAGGACAGTCTAGTAACAACTGTTATCCACAGTAACTAGGGGGAAAATGACTCTTAGGCTGCATCATGCAAAGCATAATGAAGAAAGGATGAATTCACTAAACACAGAACCAACAACATGCAAAGGGGCTGCGTCAGGTGTAAAGGGAAGATTCCCATCACCACTTATACTCTTATCTTTAATTGGAGACTCAGAAATTCAGGTGTTCATGAGCAAGAGTCACAGGGTGCATCCTAAGTTACAGTGAGAACACACTGGTTCACGTTTTGACCAATTTAAACAGACTATCTAAGATGAGAAAATGCCAAGTCAAGTAACTAAATAACAGACAATGAGCATATCCCTTTCTCCTTAGAAAAACCAAATACCATGCCACTCACTGAACCAATTACCTATTCATTTCAAGATCATTCAGGCGAGCAGAAAGATCCTCAAGGCGGTTGATTTGTTTGTGGCACTGGCTACAGTAAAATTCAAACGCCTCATCAGTGAGAATGCTGTGCAGTTTTGCAGCAAGTGGGTTGGTACTAGAGAAATCAGAAGTGTCAGTTTAGGAGAAGAGTTTGGATCAGTACAGTTTTATCGCTGTGGCTTTCATAAGTTTGTGTCTGAAGACTAACAATGGAGCAAGTACACAAGAGCGTTAGTGTAGCATAAAAACTATACGAATGTGATATGTAGCCTGGTTTAGTAAGCAAAAAAGGGATTTATCAAAAGTATCTGTCCAATTTTCATAAGTTGTTTGAAAGTAAAACATTCTGCAGTTCTCCGACTTTATTTTTAAAAGATATGAAAAGAAATAAAAAGGTAGATACTATAACCCACTTTAGTTTTGCAGTCTAATATCTTTAATAGACCCAGTATATATTGTACCAAAAAAAAAAGCATGCCAACATCTGCAGCTTCAGGATGAAGAAATCACCCTGGAGAATGATCTATCAATAAACATTTATTAAGTATTTACCATGTAGCACTGTGTTAAGTTCTAGGAATACAAAAAGAGGCAAAATACAGTTCCAACCCTCAAGGAACTTACAATTTAATGGGGGAATAGATGTGTCTGTATACACACACATGCACACATGTGTTATATAATATATGTATATACACATATATGTATGTATACAAATATATGCATATATATCTATACTTATGTACACTCACATATCTATACTTGAAAAGATCCATCATTTCACCAAGGCCAGTATTCCCTCCAATGATGTATATAATATGACCCTCAATGCCTTTAGCAGACTTAGCAAACTATCTTCATGAATTTCTGTGGTTAAATTTTGGAAATTTGACTTCTGGAAAGACTCCAAACTTATTTGCCTGGTCCTTGGGTAAGAGGCATACACAGGCTTTCAGCTGGCCCCCGTGGTAATGCCTGTCTGAGCTTGTGCTCTGTCGGTACAGACCGAGAACCCAGAGCTACCTCCATGCCATGATGAGTCATCAGTGTAGAACTTTGGTAAAAGATTATATAGAACATATAGGGGCACACACATAAAATAGCACCTGGCACTTATAAAGGACTTTACAATATATGAAAGCACTTTAGAGACATTATTTCATTTCCTTCTCACAAGAATCCTTTGAAGTACTAAGAACAGAGCATAAGATCATACATATAGAGCTGATGGGGACCCTAGAGGCCACTGAGTTTGATTCTACCGCTCAATGTATAGATGAGGAAACTGAGACTCAGGGTTGTTAAGTAACTTGGTCAGGGTCATAAAGGTAATTTCAAGGGTGGAACTTGAACCCAGGTCCTCTGACTCATTAAATTCCCATTTAATGGATGAGAAAACTGAGGCAGGGAAGCTAAATGACTTTGGCAAGGTCTCACAGCTATTAAGTGGCTGGGCCAGGATTCAAACTCAGGTCTTCCAATTCCCAATCCACCATAACCACTACATCACAACTACCATATAAACATATACATATACACATGCATGTAAGTAGGGATGGATATGTGTGTGCATAGGGTAGGGGGAGGTAGCCATAGTGCTACAGTGCCACCAAGACCTAAGTTCCAGTCTCACCTGTAACACACTGTTGGGTAATTATGGGTAAGTCACTTATCGACCCAGTGACCCAAACCCCCTCCAAGACTCTAAGTTAAATAGCTATAGATCAGCTTTGGTAGAAGGATTTTTTTTTTTTAATTGGAAGTTCCCTACACCAATAAAATCACAGGTATGGATAGTTTTTTTTTTTTTTGCTTTTTAGAGGGCAATTGGGGTTAAGTGACTTGCTCAAGGTCACACAGCTAGTTTTTGGTATTAAATGTCTGAGTCCGGATTTGAACTCAGGTCCTCCTGACTCCAGGGTCAGTGCTCTATTCACTGTGCCACCTTGCCAGCCCAAGTCTCAATTTTTTAAAAGAGACTTCATATTCACAAGATGGGCGAGGTATAGCTGGTCTGAAAAGGATCAGGATTTAGTGGACTTCAAACTCTATATAATAACTATATAAGCCAGCGATTTGAAATGGCAGCTGAAGAAGCCAATATCATCTCAAGAAAAGGGCAATTATAAGGATAAGGGTCATCCCACTGTACTGTGCACTGAAGTACTGGGTCTATACTGTCATGCTCTCAATTAGGAAATGGTAGAAAAGACTTGCCCAGGGACAGTTCCAACTTTGCCTCTGTATCTCCAGTATCTAGCCCAGTATATGGCATATCATAAGTATTAGCAAATACTTGTTGAATGGTTAAAGAAACTGGGGATCTTGAGTCTTTAGCAGGGAAGGCATGGGGGACATGACAACTGTCTTTATGTATGTGGACTGTCACATGGAAGAGAAAATTAACTTCTGCTGGGCCAGAGAGAGCAAAATAACGAACAGTGAGCAGAAGTTTCAAGGGGGTGGGGGAGAACAGACAGAGTTAGGATCAACATCAAGAAAAACTTCCAAATAGTTCAAATGGTTCGAACTGGACAAAAGTGGAAGAGGCTGCCTGGGGAGGTGGTAAGCTCCCCTTCATGGGAGCTCATAAAGCAGGAACTGGATGATCACCTTTGTGGTAGGTTGTAGAGCAGATTGTTGTTCAGGTACAGGTTAGACTAGATAACTCTGATGTCCCTTCAAAGCTAAGATTCTGCGAGCCTGGCTCCAGCATCTGCCTGTGGGTCTGCTCTATGACAATGAGCCTAGTTAAGAAGGAGGCTCATCACTAGATGACTGGCCACAGCAATTAAAGAAAACTGCTTGCTAAAGCACTGTAGGTTTTCAATCTGCATCAAGGGAAGGAATACTCATGCCAAGAGAATGGATCTTCTGAAGAAATCAAGTAATACTTTACAATTAAATTTTTAATTATTTTTTCCCAATCAATGAAAAGCTACTTTTTCCCTCTGCCCCCGCCACCCCTCACTGAGAAAGAAAGAAAGAAAGAAAGAAAGAAAGAAAGAAAGAAAGAAAG
>NW_027185694.1:22693370-22730476 GCF_028583685.1 Petaurus breviceps papuanus | reverse complement strand
AGAAAGAAAGAAAGAAAGAAAGAAAGAAAGAAAGAAAGAAAGAAAGAAAAGGAAAACTTTTATCACAAACATGTATAGGCAAGCGAAACAAATTCCTGATATTGACCACGTCCAAAACATGTCTCACTTTGTACTCTTGAGTTCATTGCGTCTCTGTCAGAAGAGTTTAATCACAGAGGTGGTCTGTTTAATCATGAATCTTCTGGAATCAACTTTACAACTATTTCAATAGTTATTTATAAATCAATAATATTAGAGGTCTATAAGGGACTGTTTTGCCAATTCAATTACATTAAATTTTTAAAAATCAGTGTTTTATTTCTATGAATCATATGCTAATTGCCCGTGGTTGAATTTTAACTGAATTTTCAATTTTATAGAGTATGCTGATAACCATTTGTTAATGAGCAATGAGGACTATAATAGAGTATATCTGGGTTATCTTCAAACACAATACCTTTTGGAAGCCACAAGCTTAATATAAATGATAGTTAATACTGAAATATAGTTTCATATAGAAGTTATACCTAAACAAAAAAAAAAGGAAAGATCACACAATAGGATAGGAAGTAGAGTACACAAATAGAGATTGACTATCAAAACAGTAGCATATTCTACAGGATACTTGAGTTCTCTTAGTCATATAAGCTAAATGAAATTATACAAATTGTTTTATACACTCATAAAATATACAGTAGAAGAAAGTAATGTTTAAAATGCACATGCATTAAAATAGGTAAGACATGAAATCTTGACCATACTGCATTGTTTTGTTTTAAATGTGACAGAAAATAATAACTTCTAGTGTTCTCTAAAAGGAAACATATTACAGCAACACTATGATAACAGGAATACTATTTCAGCAGTAAAAAGTGAAAATATTATTTCAAGAAAAATCTCTAAACCCCTAATGTAACACAGCACAGGAAAAAATAAGTTAAAATTTATCTGTTCCAGATATTTCTAAACTAGAATGTACATTAAAAAAAAAACCCAAACTAATTAGAACTATCACAATAAAAGCAATTTTAAAAATCTGTACTAATTTTACCATTCAAATTCTTAACTCAGTTTCATTTTATTTTATTATTATTATTATTTTTAAAGCAATCGGGGTTAAGTAACTTGCTCAAGGTTACATGGCCAGTTATTTCTGGGTGTGGTGCTAAGTATCTGAGCCCGGATGCGATCCCCAGATCATCCTGACACTGGAGCCAGTGCCGTTACTCGCTGTGCTACCTGGCCGCCACCTCAGTTTCATTTTTAAAATCATTATACATAGAAACAACTTAAGGGAGTGATGAAAATACTCATTATATTCATGGGGGGGAGGGGTTGTCACAAGTCCCTATGATATCACAAATATCTCCATGAAAAAGGTGGGTATTTCTTTTCTTTTTTTTTGGAGGGCAATTGAGGTTAAGTAACTTGCCCAAGGTTACACGGCTAGTATTTTTGTGTGGGTGTTAAGTGTCTTAGGCCAGAACCAAACTCGGGTCCTCCTGACTCCAGGGCCGGTGCTTAACTCAATGCGCCACCTAGTCGCCCCAGTGGGTATTTCTTATCATGAAAGGGCAGAAAGTAGACTTTCAAGTTCTTATACAACTCTGGTACCCTGAAAACCAAAAGTCTAGTAAAATTATGTATTAGAGCTAAATTTTCTTTCCTTCTCTTAGGATACTGACATCCCTTCCATTTCCAAGTATTAATTTAAAATTTGTCTTTCTAGCACTTATGAGCTAAGGTCAAGTGAGAAAAGCTTTCATTTTTCTTACAAATAACATTATATGTGCAAATAATTGGCATTTCTTGTGTACCCAAATAGGACAAAAATGCATAAAAATGTGAAAAGTAACCAGAGAAAAACTTAAGAGACTTATATATGAATTCTTCAGTTTATGTCCCTGATCATTCTAAGACTCAAGGGTTTTGTACTGGACTCTATAGAAAGCACTATATATAGAAAGCAAACAATAATAGAGAAACAAAACCTATAACATTTATTCTATTTATGGCCTGAAGTAATAATCTATCCCATTACATTGTCCTATGCTTATTTTTGTTTAACATGATCATGACTCGATACATCCAATTTAAAATACTTAAAGGTTTTCTTTTTAAAATGTACAAAATCTTGTTCTTAGTTAAAATATCTAAACATTGATACAGTAGCTACTGTGTGACTTTGAGGTTAAAATTCCTTAATTAAGCATGCTATTCTACTACTGCTCAGTTTCTCTTCTCAGGTTACAAAACCTGGAAAAAAAAGCTTTTATACAGAGAAAAGGAGAGGCAATAAAGCAGTTTTCAAGTTCCTGCCACTTCTAACAAGTGGAAGGAGGAGCTTCCTGATTCCTCAAAATCCCAAGTCCGCCCAGCTCTGTCACTGCCTTGCTTTGTGCAAGTCACTTAACCCTCGGTGTTGTAACCAGAAGAGCAACACAGGACTGAACTTCCAAGCCTGTATAAAGTGTTCTTTAAAGGATGAGGCCAGTGTCTATTTGCTAAGGAGATTTTGATGAGATTAATACCAAGTCTGTGAAGAGTGGGCTGGAGGTTCTTTTTGTATATTTTTTCCTAGTTTTACAAATTTTTGGTAGATACACAATTTTCTAACAGAGAACATTTAACAACAATACTCATAATTCTAACCCTATTCTTCTAGAATCCATTTTAAGAGATATACTTCTAGGGAAATGGATTACTGGATAGCAGGACATTCCTTTTAAGGTGAGGGAAAAACAGAAAGCTAGCAATACAAATTTATTATTTTTTAAATACCAAGGAAGTTTCATGAAAAGTAAATAGGAAATGATACAAAGTGCTGAATTTCAGGTTTTAGATCTGGTTCATTTTAGGACCTGGGAATAATATTTGCCCTGCCAAACAGCATTATAAAAAAATCTTGGGCAGTCATGGTTCAAAATCCTACCTCAAAATTTTTATTTTGTTTAAGGCATAAAGTGCTCCTGTTACCAAAAACACAGAAGGAAGGGAATTCTGAAGGGAGAACTGATTCTTATGGACATGCTACTATCTTATAAACATACCAATTACATCACAAATAATTTCATTGCACTTTCTTCAACTGGAAAGTTACAAAGTTTATTACAAATAGTAATAAGAGCTGAGTACCTATGACAATGACTTTTAACATGAAATGTTAGAACTCCTTATTTCGTCCAAAAAAGAGTGATTTTTAGTTATATATATATAAAGTCTTCAAAGACAGTTGTGTCCATATTATAAAATACACATACATATATATGATATACATATATTACTTAAGGACTACTAATCATAAACTTTTGAAGACTCATTCCTGTAATATTAAAAGTATCAGAAATAAGGTTCATGGTCAGAAATGATAATAGAAAATGGGAATGGAAGAGCCCATACAATGCTACTAAACCCAAAGAATCTTATGAAACTAGCAGACAAAAACCAAAGTGGCTCTTTGGTATACAGTTATAATACAACTAAAGATTAGGAATTTATAAATACATTGTTTCAAAGTAGTAAAATCCTAGGTTACTATATTTAAGCCTGAAAATTTTATATAAATCTGTAGATAGAACTGGATGAGTAACCTTTCTGTCAACTTTTGCTCAGGTTAATAACAATATTTCAAAAGATTGGTGACATTATTCTACCTTTGGGTCTTTCCCCCCCTGCTACAAACCAAAAACGTAAAGGCATCTCTGGTGATGAAAGACAATAGAGTTGAGGAAATACAAAAGCACAACACCACTACTGACATGCTTTTACCTGGGAGAAAGAAAAGAACTGCTAAAGCTGGCTTCTCCATTACACAAGTTATCAGAAAACAATTCCGCCTCATTCCCTTCTCCATAATCTTCAAAATGCTCCTCCCCACTGATCACGGTAACGATGGAGTGGTTGTTCAGGTCAGAGCTCAAGGATAGGTCACGTGGGTGGGATCTAAAAGAGCAAAGAGTAAAAATACAAGGAAGCATTACCATTCTGACAAGGAGCCCTATTGGAACAAGTGCTAGAAGAACTTGGGCTTCTTAAGACTGAATTTAAGAGGCAGAATATGGTCACTGAATATGGTAAGGTCAAGCAATAGACATGGACACAGAAAACTTGCTTAGGACAGAGGAGCTAGGTTTTTAACTGTCTACTCAGTGTGCTTTTCATTTATTGTACAATGTTGCCTAATATAATTACCCTTTTAATACCTCTACCAGGTAAAGTTAAGCTTTGAAATCTTCGAAGCTCTGAAAATACACAATATCATCATAAAGGTCATTCTAATTGAAACAATTTTTAAAAGATCTGACAGAACTACAGTGGGTTCGATACTTGTTCAAGGCTACCAATGGAATAGAGAGAAGGTTACAAATTATGCAGCTGTGTTTACACCATCACTGAACATGACTTAAAATGTTTCCATTGTCTTTTAAAAATGTACTATTATTAAATTAAAAGGTTATGTTCGATTAACTTCTAGTACTTCAAAACCTTTGCTTGAATAAAGAAATAATGGATCAGAATATGATCACATTTAAAATGTTATGAACAATACTATTAAAAATTCAATTTTCACCTGACTCCAAACTGTCTCTGTAGTCCAAGATCCTTATCTAATAATGTGCTGTCCTCAGTGTTAACAAAAGAACAAAGTGCTTCGTTCTAACAGCAAAGGTCAGAGAAAAACATTCCACTTAAACATGTTATTTCCTTTTGTTAAGATTAAGCTTTTATTTTGAAACATGCTAGTTCCTGAAAAGAATTGTCAAGTATGCCAATATAAATGAGTATTTAGTAAGACAGTATTTCCCAACCTTTTCAAGAATGCAGTCTTTTATAAAATTTTCACTGATAAATAGTAACTACCAAAAGAAATAATGAAATAACCATATAAAATAAGGAATAAATTCTTGGGTAAAAGTCTTTAGCATTCAACAGCAAAAGTCTAAATGAATTAACAAAGGACAAAAACAAAAAAACATTTTTGTTTGGAGCTTATTTTCCAAGTCAATGAAGTTGGTCCACCTTTGAATTTTTATTTCTTTTGCATAATTATCGCCAAAGAATCACAAATTTGGAGCAGGAAGGGATCTTGGACATTATAGGCTAGGTGCTGGTATCCCACTTACTGGATGAGGGAGCAGATGTAAAGAAATGTTAGATAATTTTCCTCAAATCAGACAGCTGGTCTGTGGCATAGCCCAGAAACTAGGTTTAGTGTTCTTTATTAATGTAGATGTATATTTATGGATCATTTCTTTTTATTAAGGTTATTAGATTAATCAATTTATTAAGCGTCTACTATATGCCAGCCATAATACTAGGCACTAGAGATACAAAGGAAAAAATGCATGGTTCCTACCCTTAAGAGCTCCCCCCTCTACCAGAGAGCTATTTATGTATAATTTATGTACACTTACATACATTAATAAGTATTTGTAAAAATATAGAGAAAATGAATACAAGTTCTTTGAAGGGGCTGGAGGAGTAAGCACTAGGAGCTAGGAAGATTTGAAAAGGTTGCTTTGTGAAGGTGGCACTTGAGTAGTTTTGAAGGAAACAAAAATTCTTGTCTTTGGTTAAGGGGGTAGATTTCAAAGGGGAATTTATTCCAGACATGGGGAAGAACAGAGCCAGGAGACAGAGCATCATGGGGGAACACCAAGAAGGCTGCTTGGGCTTGATCCTAGTGATTGATTGGAGAACTCTCTAACCCTAACAACAATTCAGTTCAAGTGTTCATGAAGCTCCTACTTTTGTTAAACACTATGCCAGGTATTAGGAATACAAAGAAAAAAATGGAAACAGGTCCTGCCTTTAAGGAGCTTATGTTTTACTGGGGTAAAACAACATGTACACAGATAAATAAAAAGAAACTACTTTCCCCCCCCCCCTTTTTTTGTTGAGGAGGTAAGGCAAGGCAAATGGGGTTAAGTGACTTGCCCAAGGTCACACAGCTAGTTAAGTGTCTGAGGCCAGATTTTAACTCAGGTCTTCCTGACTCCAGGGCTGGTGCTCTACTCACTCAGCCACCCAGCTGCCCTATACTTTTTTTTGGTCTAGACTTTGGGGTTCATTAGCATAGCAAATTCCTGATGAGGAAATGCCCTCTACCAATGCTGATCTGTAGCTGTTCTGTAATTTCTCCTTTTAGAGACTTGCCTGATGGAACCAACAAGCTGCCCAGCGTCACACAGTCTCTATAGCTTTGACAGGACTGGAATCCAGTTTTTTTAGCTCTAAAGATGGCTTCCTACACAGTATGCCTTACTGCCTTGAATGCAAAATATATACAAAATAAATGCAAATTTTACACAGATAGATCACTGATCTAGTTAGAGGTTAATATAGCATATGTTGTGAGGTATAAGTCTAAACCTTTTTTTTTTGGCCATATACATAGCTATCAGTTTTCCCAATCATTCTTACTGAATGATTCTCTTCCTTAACACTTTTTAAATATAATATTAATTTTTTTATTTTTAAAACTTAAAAAACTGGAACAAAAGGGAAGTAATGTATTTGTCTCAGAAGAATGATTAGGAGGAATGATATTTTTACTTATGGAAAAAATTATTGGAGAAAAAGATGGACTTGATCATGTAAAATAAAGATTTTGAACAACAAAAACAACTGAAAGAAAGGAAAAATAAAGACTATATGATCATATAATTAAGTGGAAAGATACTGATAAAAAGAATTCATTTATGTTAATAGATAATTTTAAAATGTAAAAATAGAAGGGTCTTTCTATAATATGGCAAATATGTACTTAAATCCATGAACTATTATTAAATATGAGAAACACTAGAACCTTTCTGTTAAACAGGCATGTCCACTTTAATACCCCCAAATTTTTTGGCAGTAGCAAATTACTTTAATAAAGTACAAGGATATAAAATAAACCCACAAAGTCATCTACATTCCTATAAAACACCAGTAAGATTCAATAAAAATTGAGAGAGAGATGCACTTTATGGTAATTACAAAATACATCAAGTATTTGGGCATTAACTTATCAGGATGTATGAGAAATATATACTAAGACAATTTAAAAATGATTTTTGACAGAAATCAGGGAAGAGTTGAACAAATGAAGGACTAGTTCCCTGTTCATGGCTAGATTAGGAGACAGCTACATGGGGCAGTAGATACAGTGCTGACTTGGAGACAGGAAGGCATCAGTTTGAATCCTGGGTCAGATATTGTGTGATCCTGGACAAGTCACTTACCCTCTGCCCCAGTCTTGGTCTCCTTATGTACAAAACGGGGATAGCAGTAGCAGAATATGGTCATGAGGATCAAATGATATATGTAAAATACAAGTCTTACAGAATTATATAAATGCTAGTTCAACTACTAATAAAAATGTCAACATCTCACAAATTAATGTACATATTTAATGTAATACTTGGTTAATTCACAGAATTAGTCATAATAAAATTTATTTGGAAAAATAGATAATCAAAGTATCAAGAAGAATTATGACAAAGAAAACTGTAAAGAGAGACTAATACTATAATATTGTAAAGCAGTGCTTATCAGAACTGTCTGGTATTGAAAAAAAGAAAGATATGTGTAAGTGGAAAAGAATACAAAACTGCAGAATAACTAAATGTCCGGTGCTCTATCCACTGGGCCACCTAGCGGCCCAGAATGAGTAAATATATATAAAAGGTTAGTATTTGATTTTAAAAATGCTGAGGAATAAAATCATTACTTGACATAACTCCGAGGAATAGAGAGGTGATGGTCTCACTGTATTCTGACTTGGTCAGACCTTATCTGGAGGGCTGTGTTTAGCCTGCGGCACTATGATTTAAGAAGAACATTGATTAACAGCAGAGTATCCAGAAGAGAAGAACCAGCATGGTAAAGGACCTTGGATTTATCTCCTGTGAGGATCAGTTAAAACAATTAGGCACATTTGTTCTGCAGAATACTCAGGGGGACAGAATACCCATGTTCAAGAATATATATATATATATATATATATATATATATATTTTTTTTTTCCCCACTTGCCAATGAAATGACAGGAGAGATTCCTTTTGTGCAGAAGTTGGATTACGTGGCCACTGAGTGCTCTTCCAACTCTCTAATGCTATAATTTTGAAAAGAGGTTGGGTGGAAATTTCACAGGATCAAATTCAAACTTGAAAGGTTATGACTTCAGAGTTTCTATAAAGAAAATCAAAGATCATTTACTTCTTGAGAGGGACTAGTTTTTGTTCCAAGACTTCCCCCAGAAATTTATGGAAAATCACATAATGTTGGGTTGCAATCTAACAATCTCACTAAGGTGGCAAATTTCCAAACCATTGTCATGAAAAATTTGTTCAAAATGATATCTACAAAATCTTTAAGAAACAAATGAGAATCTAAAAGTGATTTTTAAAATTCTATTTTCATTTGAATTGAATAATCTTTACAACAGAAGCCACTGGCTGTATTTTAAGTAAGTTTCAAAATTCATAAATGTCTCAAAATAAACTCAAATTTTAAATCACTGATTTTGAACTGGAAGGGAGAGGTGGTCTAATCCAATCCCTCATTTTATAGATGAGGAAATTAAGACTTAACAAGGTTAAGTGACTTGACCAAGAATACAAGAATAATAAGGAATTTGAACTCAGATCCTCACACCAAACCCTCTTTCTACTATATCACATAATGATCAAATTTAAGGGGGTATAAATTTCAGGCTCTGGCAGACTACACCTATTTAGGGCATCATATTTTTGGAAGAACATTGAGAAGCTGAGGCATGTCCAATGGAGGGCAACCAAGATCATGAAGGAACCCGAAGTTACACCATATGATTATTGGAAAGAAGTGGAGATGCTTAATTAGCCTGGTATAGAGAAGACTTAGGGAGAATATGACAGCTGTGTTCAAGTGTCTGAAAGACTACTGTAAGGAAAAGCAATTGAATTTATTTTGCTTGGTTCCAAAAGGCAAAACTAGTAGCAATGGATAGAAATTACAGAAAAATAGATTTTTGTATAACATAAGGAAAAACTTCCTAACAATTTCAGTG
Source organism: Petaurus breviceps papuanus (assembly GCF_028583685.1). Taxonomy (NCBI): domain Eukaryota; kingdom Metazoa; phylum Chordata; class Mammalia; order Diprotodontia; family Petauridae; genus Petaurus; species Petaurus breviceps. The sequence continues at coordinate 22,721,442 of NW_027185694.1, read as the reverse complement.
ACCTACAGTTGAATGGGCTACTTCTGCTTTTGGTAGGTTTCCCTTTATTGGGGTCCCTTAAGAGGAAACTGACTGATAACCACTTTTTAGGAATAGAAGGGGTTCCCCAGGAATGAGTTGGACTAAATGGCTTTTTATGATTTCTTCTAATACTTCACTGTATGAGTGATTTCGTATTCTGAGATTCTGGGATTCTTCTTTCATCTTCTCTTCAAATGAATTCAACACACCTTTTTCATATAGTGCCTAATATATGAAAAGAATTGCATTGGTATGTGGGAAGATTTATACTTAGGACAGAGTCCTTTCTCTCATAAAGTCTCTAACAAATGATTTGCTTAATTCTATTCCATTATTTAACAGAAAGACCATTTGAGCTGTAGAATTTTGTTAAAGTGTTTTAAAGATAACAAATTAGAAAATTACAATTCAGGAAGCCAAAACCTTTAGCATCAGTTTCTTACCTTGTTATATTTGCTTATTATTTCTCTTACCTTACAAAAGTACTTCTTCCTTATCACTAACCAAGCTAAAATACAGAGTATACCTTTTAAGGATCAGTTTTCAGATAAATGAGGTTTTATGATGATGATTCCAAAAAAAAGAGAAATATTCTCAGGATTCTGTCATATATTTTAATGGCTTGCTTACTTAAAACCAGAACTTTCTTGTGGTCTTGCTCAGTGGGTAATTACATTCTGAGAACTGATCATTATGAAACTATATATTTTCAGTAAAGAAAAGCACAGTTAATTTTGTTTTTGTAAATAATCTAAGTACCACTAATTGGTAACATTCCTATAGGACACTCTTGGGCTAAGAAGTCCAAGATAGCACTCTATCTTTCCTCTACTAAAAATCAAACAAAAAAAGATTTTTTCCTTTTCTTACCTTTCTTTTTTCTTCAAAGAAATTTCTCTTCCATTAAACTATCATTTTCAGCACTGAACTAATAAATTTCAAGATTATACTTCACTGGCTCACATGATCTTAGATTTAGAATGTGAAGGAACCCTAGAGATTACCTAGTACAACCCTCCTCATTTTGTGGACAAGAAAACTAAAGCCTCCAAAAAGAAAAAGAGCCTTGTTCAAGGTCACACAAGTGCAAGAAGCAGAGCTGGGATTTAAACCCAGGTTCTTTAAACCCAAATCTGGTACTCCTTCCACTGTGCTCTGCTCTCTGCCATGATTTCAGACTTTGCAGATGACCCCACTGGGAGCCCTCAGCTTTGTTCGCTCTACCAGAAATGGACTCTAATCCACTGCTTATGCTGTCAACCCCAGTTTCCAGCCTAGCTATCAATGGCCATGGCCAACCTCACTGTGTATTTCAACACCAACAACCATAATGAGCCCCTGGACTGAAATACTTTTCAGCTAACTGTAGACAATGTTCCAAGATAGTAGAAAGTTTCCATGCTCTGAGCAATGGAAGTAAGTGCTATGGTTACAAGGGAACATGCTTTCTCAAAATCATTCCTGGGTTCAAATGTCAGGGTTGTGACTTCACGTGTCATAATGACACTGTTGGCAAGTTCATCTATGGGAAGAAATTTGTTGATGAGAACTTCATCCTGAAGAACACTTGACCTGGCATTTGGCAAAGGGTGTGCCCAACAGAAACGGCTCATAGTTTTTCCTCTATACGGTTAAGACTGATTGGTTGGCTGGCAAGGATGTGGCCTGAGGCCAGGTGAGGGAAGGCAAAAACATCATGGAAGCCATGGATCATTTCAGGTCCTGAGATGGCAAGACCAGAAAAAAGATCATTACTGTTTACTGTAGACAACTCCTGTGAGTTTTTTTGTTTGTTTGCTTTATTTTTTGTCTTAATCATCAAAACATTCCTCTGGAGCCAGGGAGAACACCCTTAAACCTTGTCTGTTCTCATGCCCTACGATCCTTGTGCTCCCGTTTGTTGCAATTCTTTTTGGATTACATTTCCCTTTTCCTTCCACAGGTCTGCCTAGACTGCAAAGTTAAGTTTATGATTAAGAGAAATAAAAACTAACCTGCAAAAAATATCTATCATTTGCTTTTTCCATTGATTCAGATCACAACCCTTTCACACCTCAGCAGATTGTCTCACAAAACGCCATATCTAAAAAATAATCACCTCATGACCAACTTTCTGGCAGTAAGGTTTGCTAAATAAACATCCCATTGCTAATCTCCTATTGAAGTCTTTCCAACTTTACAGGACCTGACAAGAATTTACAAATCTCTGGCATAGCCATCAGGAACCCTAAATCACCTACATGCTACAATGAGGCATGAAGTAGGACTTTAGTAGAAGGTTTAAGACCACAGTATTCTATTAACCTAATAGTCCCTACAAGTCTTCCAATATGTTACATAAACATCAAATTGTTCGTATAGGCTGGATGGTAGCAAGTTCTAACAGGAAATCTATTTAACTTATATGTCAGGTTTGCCATCCAACAATCAACAAATAAGCATTTATTAAGCAGCAAATATGTGCCAGACACTAATTAGATGTAAGTTACCAGGAAGGTTAATATTTGCACTAGATGGAATGGCAGAATCTTAATTACAGAAAGGGAACATCTTAGCAGATCAAAATAGTAACTCCTTAGCCCCTAGAAGTACTATTATGACACACAGTTTTTCCTAGTACTAACTGCAGCAAATAAATCCAAGTCTTCTTTTATGCTCTATAGTCTGCAAACTTCTTTCCCTCCCTCCCTGCCAAACATAAGCTCTTAGACTTTATGACTATGTCAGAGACAACATACAAAGTTGGCTACTAGCTGAGAGTTGGGGAGGGGTTCCCTACTTGAGGCCTCTAAGAAGATTCTGAGTGATTCTAAGAAGCTCCTAGAAGATATTCCTTACTACACTGTAAGCCCTTTGAGGGCAGAAGAGAGGTCTTATTTCATTTTTGTTTCTTATTGCCTGGCAAAGTACATTGGCCATAGACTGCATTTGATAAATATTTGCTGAACTGAAATCTCTCCCTTTCATCCTAAGTGTGGGAACACACCCAAAAGGTATGTTTCTCTTTTTGCCTACATTTCTTTCTCTCAGCAACAATATTCAGGCATGAAAACATCAATTTATTTGGATTCACCAGATCAAAAACTAGTTCATGCTTGGTACAGAGTAGGTGCTTAACCTTGAACCTGCTATATTTTCTAGGCAGAAATCAATAGTGAAAGAGATCATGGGAGTTGGAGCATAAGGAAAAGTATTGCCATTTGTTTCAGATAAATCAATATTGGTAGAAATTACTAAACCACAAGCTAAATTATTTGTATGGGCCCACTATCCATACATGAGATCTGTAAGATATTATATTGCTTAGTTGGACTCTTCACATTAAGCAGTGAATTTACTCTGACAACTGCCTTGACAAATCAATTTAACTGATGAGTCTACTATTTATTAAATAATTTTACTATTAATACCAAATACTCAGTGAACCTGCTTTACTATTTAAAGAAATCACTTTTTCAAATTCACAGACATTCTGAATACGTACTTGTCAGGTGTGAGGAGCAAGGGCCCATTTTCTGGTTCTTCCATGCCATCTGGGCACTCCGAGTGACCAGCAGAATCAATAGCGCTGTCTGTCTCTACTTCGTTGTGCATTTCGTGCTGTACCAGTGTGCTGGTATCCTCATCTGTGAAGGTTTCACATTCACTATAAGTACTCTCTGAACCCATGTAAGCGCTGTCTGTCACCTCATTTGCCTATTAAAGAATACAAACAAAAATGACATAAATCATATAACTTGATCACATACACTTAATTCAAAGGAATATTCTTCCAATATAAAGGACTTCATTTTTCGAATTCTTTATTCTACATTTGAAAACTACATTTTTATATACTAGAAAACAAGATTTTATTCTGCCATAATATGTATTTCAAAATAAATTGTCATCAATATTTTCTCTGCACTCATCAGGACATAGCATTATCAAGTATCCAAGTATCAAATCCACAGTTTTGTAATTTAAACAAGTGGGTTAATTACTTTCAGTCTACTACCAACCTTTAAGTTGGTGCCCCAAAAGTCTCTTCTCACTCCAGCCCATTCTCCACTTACCTGTTGAATTGACCTTCCTTAACTGAAAGTATGATCACATCACCCCACTCCATTCAATAAACTCCAGTAACTCTCTATCACCTCCAGAATCAAATATAAAATTCTCATTTGGCTTTTAAATTAATTGATTTTCAGGTTACTGTTTGACTTGTCCCGAGCATTCAATCATTTTCCTACTTGTGTTATATTTCTTTTTTTTTTTATTTTAAATTTTTTTCCTTGGTGAGACAATCAGGGTTAAGTGACATGCCCAGAGTTACGCAGCTAAGTGTCAAATGTCTGAGGCCAGATATGAACTCAGGTCCTCCTGACTCCAGGGCTGGTGCTCTATTTACTGCGTCACCTACTTGCCCCTTTTGTTATATTTTTATGTATACGGTATCTCACCACTCCTAGGAGGTTGTAAGTTCTTTGAGGTAAAGGACTATGTTGCTTTTTATCTTTATATCTCCAGTATGACAGATACATAGGGGTAATGTACTTTGTAGGGGAAGTCATTTCAGTGTTGGAAAGTATCTGTTATATTGAAACAAAATGTATCAATACTTTTTTAAAATGTTCTGAATTATGATGAATTGTTTGATGTGACAATAAAAAATCAGTTGCTTTTAAACTGTATAGACACAAATTAGGAGTACAAACATATTCCCCGCTCAACCTTTTATTTATTTTTTTTTTTTGGCTTACAAGACTTGTTTGAATTTTCTTTTTTCATCATTTGTAACATTTACCATGAAGAAAATAAGCATTCTATTTGCTCCCTACTTTATCTTGATTCTTATCATTTTGGAATCACGTTGCCTCTTTTTAGGGGCTCAAAGTTTGTAAACCAAAAGGTATTATAAAAAAACTTTTTAAATTAATGTTCAATAACTTAGAAATGAGTATTTTTATTGCCTAGAAGAAAAATGGTAAAGGAAGTTTCCATTAATCAGGCTAACCTTGCCTCAACATCCCTCTAGTGATACTGCTCTCATTCTCATTTGTTCTCTCTCCTCTCCTCTCGTTCACTCCTTCTCTCTCATGATTTCATCAGCATAGAGAACTTAGCATAGAAATTCCCTGGACAAAGCTGGAAAAAATCATGAAGACATGCTGACTGGATTCATTGCAAATTAATGTAGCATTTTCTCAACTGTGTCCTCATTGCAGCATAAGGCCATCCTTTTACACCTCCCTAATTGATTCGCTATACCACTTACTATAGCATTTTTTCAAAACCTCTTCATCCCTTCTCAAACCTCCCACAGCTTTCCCCTTCTGACTCTCTCATCTGAGAGCTTTGCCTCATATTTCACTGAAAAAAACAGGCCATTCACGAGGAGCTCCCTCTTCTCCCATCTCCCATCAGTCAAATGTCTCCTCCCTTTACTATCTTCTTCACCCATTTCACATGAAGAAGCAGCCCTTGTGCTTGCCAAGGCAGCCCCCAAGGCAGCCCTCTCTACATGTATAAGTGATCCCATTCTGTTCCATCTTCTCCAAGAGAGCTCTAATTCCTACTCTTGCTAATCTTCAATCTCTTTCTCTCTGTTGGATCCTTTTCTGCTACCTATTAACATGACTATGCCTCTCCTATCCTCAAAAAATCCATCCCAACTAACAATTGTCCTATATTTCTCCTTTTTGTTGACTACACTTGGAAAAGCCATCTACAATAAGTGCCTCCACTACCTCTTCTCTCATTCTATTCTTGATTTTTGCAGCCTGCCTTTTGGCCTCATCATTCAATTGAAATACCTCTCTCCAAAGTTAACAATAATCTCTTAATTGCTTAATCATATGGTCTTTTCTCAACCCCTTTTCTTGATTTCTCTGTAGCTTTTTGACACTGACAATGACCTTCTTTTCATGAATACTCTCTTCTCTCTAGGTTTTTCTGACACTGCTCTCCCCTGGTTCTCCTCCTATATGCCTGACTGCTGTTTCTTACCCCCTTTGTGGATCTTCATCTAGGTCACCTACCTCCAACAGACTCTGACCTCTAACCTGGTGCTTCTCTCACATATTTTTCCACTTGATACTTTTGTTAGCCACTCTCAAAGACTCAATTACTGGTCTCTATGCAGATGATTCTCAAATCTATTTGTCCAATCCCAATCTGTCTCCTCACCTCCAGTCTTGCATTTCCAATTGACTACAAGACATCTCAGAATGGACATCCCACAAACATCTCAAACTCAGCATGTCCAAAACTGAATTTATTATCTTTTCCCCCAAACACTCTCCTCTGCTTAACTTCCCTATTACTGCCAAGGGCACAATTATGTTCTCAGTCCCCAAGGCTCAAAATCTTGGCTTCATCCCCAACTTCTCACTCTCTCCCTCTATATCCAGTCTGTTGCCAAGGCTTATCAATTTCTTACCTCCATAACATCTCTAGTACATACCTCCTTCTCTCCTCTGACACCACCACTGCCCCAGAGCGGGCGCTCATCACCTCACTCCTAGACTACTGCTACAGTCTGCAGGTTGGTGCCCCCAAAATCTCTTCCCACTCCATTCCAATCTCCACTTATCTGCTGAAGTGATCTTCCTTAATTGAAAGTAGGACCATATCAACCCACCGCATTCAATAAACTCCAGTAACTTACCTCCAGAATCAAATATAAAAGCCTCTGTTTGGCTTTTAAAGCCCTTCAAAACCTGAACCTTTCTTACTCTTCCTGTCTTCTTACACATTACTTGCCACCACGTACTCTACAATCCAGTGACCCTGGCTTTCTCTGCTGTTCCTCAAATATGACACCCCATTTCCAGACTAAGCATTTTTACTGGCTGTCACCTATGCCTAGAATTCTTTTTCTTCATCTCTACCTCCTGTTGGCTTTCTTCAGTTCTCAGCTAAATTCCTACCTTCTGTAAGAAGTCTTTCCCAGTGTGCCTTAATCTTAAGTGCATTCTCTCTGAAATAATCCCCAATTTACTATGCATATATTTTGTGTATACATAATTACTTGCCTATTATCTCCCCCATTAGACTGTAGGTCCTTGAGCAGTGCTAGTTTTTTGCCTTTCTTTGCCTCTCTAGTATTTAGCACAGGGCCTAGCCCACAGCGGGCACTTAATAAATACCTGCTGACTGACTGACTATAACTTATAGTCTTGAGGAACTGCCTGAGCGCACCGAGAAGTTATGAGATTTGCTCATAGTCTAGCTAGTATGCATCAAAGGTAGGAGTTGAGCCAACTAAAGCCTCCTTGATTCTAAGGCAAGCCCTATACCACACTGACACTTCCCATGTAAGAGTCCAAGAAAAGCATACTCAGATACACATCATTAATGACTTAAATCATTTTTACGGTTCTCCATACAGGCTGTCCAGGTGGCAGGAAGACCCACCACTGCTAGGATGTCCTCTATCTTTCCCTTTGCTTTACCTTTCAGAACACTAGTCTAGCTTCTAGTTTAGCCCTCATTGCCATCGTCTGGGGAAGCAATTCCTGCAGAGAAGGAACCAAACATCCCCATCATCTGCCAACTGACTAACCCACACAAGGCAGGCAAATGAGTTTGGCAGAAGCAGTTGGGAACTCTAAGAGAGAAACAGAAAGCAGAGTGAGCCAGACAGGTCACACCACTACCACCACCACCACCTTGAACATCACCTCTCTTCATACCCTGAACCCAAGAGCCTTTGGAATAGCAATGGTTCCAATACAGTGCCCATAGACATCATTCTGGGACTGTGTAAATGCAGCATGGCACCTGCTCCTGAAGACCTAGAAAGTTATTGCTATCAAAGTCCTTGGCACTGTCAAATGGCTGAAATAAGATTTTGTCAGGCACAATCTGTTTTGCCATTGTACCCTAAGGACCAGGGGGGCTGAAATTTTCCCTAGGTATGCCCTCCTCCATTAGAATGGGAGCTCTGAGGGCAGGAATTCTCTTCTGTTTGCTTCCCTAACACTCAGCATAGTGCTTTACAAACAGTAAGCACTTAATAAATGCTTTATTCATAACTTTGCTGAAAATTTCTAGAGTAAGGACAGTTTATTAAAGTACCATGTCTTATACTTGTTTTGATATATTACTTAGCATCTTGAGGAAGATTTTGCCACATGTAGACATTTAAGTAATTGTTGAATGAAGGAGTTTATTAAAAATTACCCTGTACCCAGCAGTGTGCTGGATATCATATCCTGAAGGAAGAAGTAGACAACTCAGCCTCTGTCCTAAAGCTAATTATGACATAATTGGGGAGACAAGATAACATACACATAAGCATACAATGCAAAAGAAATAAAATAGTTTGCTTAACTTTACCTTTTAAAAAGTAATATTTAAAAATATTACAGCTGTCCTTTCTAATATTTATGGTACTAAAAGCTAGTTCATGAATTTAAACTACTACATTACAAATCCTCTAAGATCTGGATTGTGTTTTATCTATTTATCTTTAGTAGCTAGAACAGTGCCTTGACTGGCTTAATCAGTAGTAGTTATTGAATAGCTTTGAATGAATTGAACAAGGAAATAAGAATAGCTAATATTTTTAAGATATACAAAATGAGGGGTGGAGTCAAGATGGCAGCATATAAGCAAGAAAACTCCATGAGCTCCCCCCATAACCACCTCAAATACCTATAAAATATGACTCTATACAAATTTTAGAGCTACAGAACCCACAAAGTGACAGAGAGAAACAAATCTCCCGCTGAAGGCAGCCTGGCAGGCAGACAGGAAGAGTTCATCACAGCATGTTGGGAGCCCAGCCCAGCCCTACATGAGCCCATGGGTTTAGCCTCTGGGTGGCCCCAACCAGTAGCAGCTGGAGTGGGCTTCAGGAGAGTGGATCACCAGCAGCTGTGGCAGTTTCCAGAAATATCAACACATAAATGCCAAAGACAATGTAAAAGGTCAGTGTGGAACTCTGCTGGAACTGGGGGGGACAGAGCATGGTCCAGCCTCTGCCCCTGGAACTAGAAGCATCTGAGGCTTGGTGGCCATGCAGCTGCTGCCACATGGCTGCTTCAGAGCTCCTGGCCTGCAGATTGTAGGCGGACCAAGCGAACATTCAGAGGGTAATTGCTTTTGCTTTAACCTGCCTGGATTTGGATCGCTGTATTGGGTGGAGGTCATGGGGTGTGTGACCAATGAGCCAGAGCTTGTGGTGTCTGTAGAGAGGGCACCCAACTAGTAGCTCCGGGAGCTGCGAAAACCCCAAAGATTTGGGACAAAGCTCTCCTCTCTGGAAGCAGAGCTCTACTGTGGCAAAGAGCTCAAAAGTCAAGTAATTGAGTGGCAACATGAGCAAGCAAGGGAAGCAAAGAAAGCACAGCAATCAAACCTAGATTCTTTTTTTGGGAACAAAAAGGATGCAAGCATGGAATGGGAGGAAGATGACAAACTCAGAACTCCTGCACCAAAAGCTTCCAAGAAAAATATGATCTACTTATAGACCATGGAGGAGCTCAAGAAGGATTCTGAAAATCAAGTAAGAAAAGTGGAGGAAAAATTGGGAAGAGAAATGAGAATGATGCAAGAAAATCATGAAAAACAAGTCAACATCCTATAACACCTTAAAAATAGATTAATTCAAATGGCAAAAGAGGTTCAAAAAGCCAATGAGGAAAAGAATGTCTTAAAAAGCAGAATTTGCCAGATGGAAAAATAATCTCAAAAGCTCACTGAAGAGAATCATTCTTTCAGAATTAGATTGGAGCAAATGGAAGCTAGTGACTTTATGAGAAGTCAAGATGATGTTAAATAAATCCAAACAAATGAAAGAATAGAAGGCAATGTGAAATATCTCATGGGAAAAGCCACTGACCTGGAAAATAGATCCAGGAGAAATAATTTTAAAATTATTGGACTACCTGAAAGCCATGATCAAAAAAAGAACCTAGAAATCATCCTTCAAGAAATTCTCAAGGAAAATTGCCCTGATGTTTTAGAACCAGCAGGCAAAACAGAAATCAAAAGAATTCACTGATCATCTCTTGAAAAAGATCCCCAAAAGAAAACTCCTAGGAATATTATAGCCAGGTTCCAGAATTCCCAGATCAAGGAGAAAAAATTACAAGCAGCCAAGAAGAATCAATTTAAATAGTGTGGAAATACAATCAAGATAACACAAGATCTAGCAGCTTCCACATTAATGGATCAAAGGGCTTGAAATATGATATTCTGGAGGTCAAAGGAATTAGGATTAAAACCAAGAATCACTTACCCAGCACAACTGAGTATAACGTTTCAGGGGAAAATATGGTCATTCAATGAAATAGAGGACTTTCAAGCATTCTTGATGAAAAAACCAGAGTTGAATAGAAAATTTGACATTCAAACACAAGAAGCATGAGAAAGTAAACAGGGAAAAGAAATCATGAGGAACTTATAAAAGTTGAACTATTTACATGACTACATGGAAAAACGATAATTGTAACTTATGAAACTTTTCTCAGTATGAGGATAATTGAAGAATATAAATGTATGTATATGTATACATACATATGTTTATATAGGAGGGTATATGTACATATGAATACATATGTGAGCGTATGTATATATGTGTACAAGTATACAGAGGGCACAGGATCAATTGAATAGGAAGGGATGATATTTAAAAAATAAAATTAAGAGGTGAGAAAGGAATATCATGAGAAGAGATAGGGAGAGACAAAATAGGGTAAATTATCTCATGGAAGAAGCAAGGGAAAATTGTTACAACGGAGGGGAAGAACAGGAAGGCAAAAGAGAACTGGTCAACCTTACTCTCATTGAATTTGGCTTAAGGAGGGAATAACATACACACTAAATTGGGTTTCTTACCCTACAGGAGAGTAGGAGGGAAGGGGATGAGAGGGGGAATGATAGAAGGGAGGGCAGATTGGGGAGAGGGTAGTTAGAAGCACACACTTTTGAAAAGGGACAGCATCAAAGTAGAAAATATAACAAGTGGGGGGTGGGATAGGATGGAGGGAAATATAGTAAGTCTTTCACAATTTATCCACTATGGAAATGTTTTGTGTAACTACACACATACAACCTATATTGAATTCCCAGTAAGGGTGGGTGACGAGGGAAGAAGGGAGAGAATCTGAAATTCAAAGTTTTAAAATCAAATGTTTAAAAAATATATTATTTTTTTTAACATGCAACTGGGAAATAAGATATATAGGTACTAGGGTATGGAGATCCATCTTGCCCTACCAGAAAGTTGGAAGGGAGATGGGGGAGGATGTAGGAGAGGGCAGATTGGGGGAGGAAGTATACAGTGGGATTGCTGTTTTGGGGTGGTGGGTAGGGAAAAGACAGGGAGAAAATTTGTAACTCAAAATCTTGTGAAAATGAATGTTGTAAACTAAAACTAAACATAAAATTTAATTTAAAAAAAGATGTACAAAATTATTTGGTAACAACACTGTGAGGTAGTTTTCAAGATGAAGAAATTCCATTTCAGAGGCATATAAGATGATACAAGGTTATATAGCTATAACATAAGCCTCAGAGCCTGGGCTTGTCCAAGACAGTGTTTTTTATACTATGCTCTGTTACTGGTCAACCATGCAAGTATTAGGATCACCTGCAAACACTAAAAAAAAAAGAACCATATAAAAGTCAATCATTATATAAATGGTTTGGGGTACGTATAAATAAGAAACAACATGCAGTACAACAGAAAATATATTTGCCTAGGGATGAGCTCTACTGATAACTAGCAGGATGATCTTAGCCAAGTCTATTCTCTTCTCTGGACTTCAGATTTATTATTTATAAAAATTTATAATACAAGTGGATTATATGATCTCCAAGGTCCCTTTCAGCTCCAACACTGTTACAATTAAAAACAGAATCCATAAAAAGAACTTTAAAAAGTTAAACATGTTGAGAACATCAAAACAATTGTTTGTGGTATAGGGGGTAGATCCTGGTGTTAAAATTCTTTTAAAGAGAATCTAAATCAATGGAGAGAAAGCATAACTGAGGGTGAGGAGGAATGAGCAGGTATACCTGTTTTTCTTTTTTTTCCCCTATTTTAATTTTCTGCACTCCTTTTCAAATATCTCTTCAAAATACTTTATTTCTACAGTGGGAAAACTTGATGACCAAGTATTTTCTTGTATCATTTTCTGACTATTCCTAACCAGAGTTGCCCTATTCCTGTCCAAAAGTACAATTAGTACTTGGCCTTTACCACCCACCTACAAAACTAAAAACTAACCATTAAACAGAGCATGCTCTGCTTGCAATCTAAATTTTAGTGTAATGAATATACTAATGAGCTTAGAAAAAGTCATCAGTATTTTATGGCTTGGAGGTCTGTTGGGGTTAACAAATTTATAAGTACAAAGAATGGAAAAAAAATCCAAGTTTGCTAAAAATAGTTGTTTCAGCATTATATATGTGTGTATACAACACATATATACACATACACATGTGTGTGCATGTATATGTATGCATATACACATATATACCCATCTATTTTGAATCCTGTGAAATGAAAATGATTAACTTTTAGAGCTAGAAGGGACCTCAAAGGTCATCAAATTCAATCTACATCTGAAGGATCAATTCTCTCTACAACCTTCCCATTATGTCTAACTAGAAGCTACCCAGTCTCTGTATAAAAACCTTTAGTGCCAGGAAACTAGTTATCCTTTCCATATTGCTGGGGTTAGGGGTACAGAGCCTCCATGATCTAGAAAATCCGTGTAAAATTTTTTAGCCCTTGCTTTGTACCCGAAAAGAAGTCTGAATTTTTCCCCTTTTCTTTTATGGGGTATTTACAGTACCTCATTGTAAAATCTGGGTTAAATATTCAGTCGTAGGCTATATGATACAACATAATACACATATTTTATGTATTTCTGAGTTCCTAAACCTTTTCATTGTTGTCTGTGGCTTCCGCAAAACTCCCCCAAAATTGTCACCTAATTTCATATGCTGACCCATGATATAGCAAAACCTCAGTGGGGAAAGTCACGATGTGGAAGGGATAACTGTAAGTACTTTATGACTTTAACAATTCCATTGGTGAACAATTCTGATTATTAGGAAGTTTTTCTTATATTGAGTTAAAATTTGCTTCCCTCCAGCTTCTTCCAGTTTCTGTCTCCTGGATGGACCAAACATAATTAATCTAATTCCTCTTCCACAGGACAACTTTTCAAATACTTGAATTTAGAAATATCTTCCCAAAGTTTTGCCTCTTCAAACTAAACATTCCTAGTTTGGTTTTGTTTTCAACTGACCCTCATATGACATAGTTTCATGTCTTTAACATCTTGGTCACTTTCCTCTAAACACATTTTGATTTGCCAGTGTTTTCTCTAATATGTGTATTTAGAACTGACCCTGATATTCCAGGTAACCTAGCTTCAACTAGAGAAGAGTACCAAAGACTACTACTTTCCTCATTCTGAATATTGTACTTCTGTTAATTCAACCCAGGAGAAGGAATGAATAAAAATAACCTAAACCTTTTTTTTTTTGTGTGCCAGGAGCCCCTTGAGTATCTGGTGAAGCCTATGGATTCTCTTCTCAAGAAAAAAAATATTTTTAAATAATTGAAGTAAATGTGAAATTTCAGTTAGAGGTCAGCAAAAACAAAGATATAAGTAGACCACAAATGAAAAACTCCCTTAAAGTTAGTGCCATTTCTCCCATTTCTCCTATATATATTGTTTGTACATGATTGTTTGTATGTTTTCTCCCTAATAAGACTGTGTGTTCTTTGAGAGCAGGGATTGTCTTTTGTCTTTATTTGTATCCTTAGCATTTACTGAAGTGCCTAATATAGAGTAAGAACCTAATAAATATTGATTGATTGACTAATATAGTGTAAGAACACATCAGCCTTTTTGCGCACCTCATCATACTCTTGTACTCATGACAAGAGTAGCTTCTTGATAATACTTCCCCTAATATGTACTTATTAAGCTAATTTTTTGAACCCAATTATAGAACTTTACATTTTATCCTCAATAATTTTTATTTTATTAGATACGGTTGTAGTCTATTTAGATTTTTTTTATCGCAATTCTATCATTCAGTGAAATTACCTACATCTCTTAGTTTCATGTTATTCATATTTGATGAGCAAGAAATATATGACCTCATCCAAGTCCCTGATTCAACGAAACAAAACATTGAACAAAACAAGGCCAAGGACAAAACCACAGCACTACAAACTTCCCTTCCAAGATAATACTGTTTTTTTAATGAACACTCTGTCAGTCATCTAATTCCAATCTCACCTAATTATTATCAAGGTCATATCTATCTTATCTACAAAGATGTCATAAAGATTCTGTCAAATGCCGCCCATGCCCTTTTAACTCTCAGAGATTCTACTGCCAGGCATAAACCCCAAGGTTAAAGACAGAAAGATCCCATATTCACCAAAGTATTTGAGGCAGCATTTTTAAGTAGCAAAGAACTGGAAACAATGTAGATGTTTCAGAGAAGGCTCTGATCACAGAAAGGCTAAATAAACGGAAGTACATGAGCATACCACAGGAATAGAATATTACTACATTGTATGAAATTATAAATATGAAGAATACAGAGAAACATAAGAGGACATAAAAAACATCCAGAGTGAAGTAAGCAGAATCAGGAAAACAATATATACAAATGATAACAATGGAAAATGGAAAAGAAGAATGTCAAAGAAATCTGAAACTGAATATGTATTTTTATAATGATCTAGCAAGGCCCTGAAAAAGATATTTTAAAATGCAGTTCATTTCCTTCTTTGTAGAAGTGGGGAGACTATGGGTATAGAACTGTGCATAAACTATAAGATTCAGTTGGTGAGTTGGTTTTGTTGAACTGTTTTTCTGTCCTCTTTCTTTCTTTGTTATTTATTGTTACAAGAGTTAATTTTCTAATATGGGAGAAGGGAAGGATAATATTTGGAAATGAAATCTATTAAAAAATATTAATACAAATTTTAAAATAAAGTCTAGGTATATATATGATGGTAATTTTATTTCTGTGATTTATCTGTCAGTAGTCCATGGCTTCTCATTTTTTTTTAAAAGGAGCAAATACAGAATTAATTTAAAAATCAAAATTTAGGGATGACCTAGACATATTTTAAAGAGATAAACTGATATAATGGAAAGCACACTACCTGGAAGTTATGGAATTTATGTTCTGGACCTAGCTCATGACACATGGACTTGGGGAAATCTATCTCTCCTGTTCCTACTTTCCTCATCTGTAAAACAATTGGGTGGCTCAAATGATCCTTAAGATTCCTTTTAGCTCTAACATTCTGTGAATTTAAAAATCTATTTTGGGAGAGAGAATTACTTAGCTCCCAAAAAACCCATCTGAAATAATCTCTTCTTAATAGTCTCTTCAGAAGAAACAATGAAGTTTCCTTTCCAAGCAGGTACTTGTACTTTTTTTGGGGGAAGGGAGATTTTCAATGAAAAAAATTATTGAGAGAACAATAGTTTATTCAACTGCAAAATTTAAACTTATTCCAGTTACATTGCTATTGCCCTCCCTTCTGTTTCCAAGTAAATATTCACTCTTTCTCAAAAACAAAGGCAACCAAGCAATTATCATATTTATGACTCAACTTTTGGAATCTATCAGCTACCACTCTAATACTCAATTTTTAAAGGGAAATGTTTGGGCTTTTAAAGCTTTTATTTAATGGACTTTCTGATGATTATTTATTTTTAATGGAAATATGGAAAATATATAAGACTAGCATATCAGACTTTTTATGCCAATAGACCTTGCCTTTAATAACTCCCTATTTCTTATGCCTGACTCCTCAAGGAAATGAAAACAATATAATCATCTCAGAAATGCATGGGGGGTAGGAGAGATAAACTATAAAATAACAGTCAGGCAACTAAGTAAATTCAGAAATAGCTCTATGCCAAGAGCCAGAGCAAGATACTAAAAACCAGGAAGGTAGGAGTTCATAGGAGAAAAGTAAAAGTTACCATAAAGAAGAAGCAAACTTTGGTTTTAAGAAAAATGTGGTACTTCCTGCCAGCATGACTACCTGAATAAGACAGATTTCCCAGCTCCCATATACACACTTCAGGAAAATCTTAAATTAACTCCAAACTGAATAAAGATCAAGAAAATCAATGACAAACTACCATATATAATTTTTTTTCTACCCCAGAACTACATAAAAAGCCAGCCAGAAGACCCTGGGCAATAAGAAAGTGGTCCCTGTCCCCTAATGACAATTAGGCCCAAAAAGCCCAGTAGTGGGCCATCCAGCAGGACCAGGAGACAGACTCATTACCTGCAAAGTTATGTATGTGGCGATAACAAGAGCAAAAGCTTTCAGAAGAAAGGCCCAGAATAATCAGAAAGCCCAGTGCTGCTACAACATTCAGACCAGGACAGCCCAGGACCAGTGGTTCTGAAATCCCTAACACTATCTTAAGATATGAGAGAAGGCTCTGGAAATCCAGGGCAGGGGCCTAATCCAAGGAGATGGAAGCCACAAAAGGACTTGGGAAGAGACCACTGCCTCACCCAAAAGGTTAGCAAAGGTTGAATACAGCCTTAGTACAATGCCCCAACTCAGAAAATAAAACTGGATACCTAATTCAAAGAAAAAACTGACCACCATCAAAAATGCAAATCTACTCAGATACTTAACACACACAAAAAAAACTGTGTGACCTTGGGCAAGTCACTTAACCCCAATTGCCCTCCAAAAAAGCAAAAAACAAAACAGAAAAAAATACAAATCTAGAGACCTCCTCCAAAAACTCTACAACAATTTCAAGTAGGGACATAAAGGGAAAAAAATAGATTTTCTACAAGAACTACATGAATATCTAGAAGAAATGAGATAAAAACTGAAATAAAAAACGTGAAGGACTAGAAAGTGAATAAGAACCATAGGAGAGAAAGAAGTAAAAGTTATTCAAGAAATAGAATCCCAGAAAACTAGAACAGACCAAATAGATGCCATGATTCCATGAGACAGCAAGAAATATTAGGGCAAAATCAAAAGATTAAAAAAATAAGAAAATTTCAAGTTAGCTGACACCAAAAACAAATGACTTGGAAAACAAGTAAAAGAGAAATAACTTAAGACATTATAATTCCTGAAAATAATATTTTCTTTAAAAAAAGACTGAATATTATATTTCTTTTTTTTATCTTTATTAATTTGTTCATTTACTTTGAGTTTACAAGATTCAGTTCCCCAGTTCTTTGAGTTTCAAATTTTCTCCTCCCCCCCCACCATAGTGGCATACAATCAGGTATAGGATCAGCAGATACTTTCACATTAGACATTGGACAGGTTATAAAGAAGGACTGTAACAGATGGAATGAACAATGGGAAAGAGGAAACCAAACCAAACAAGAAAAAGAGAGAGATCAGGTAGTTTGCTTCAATCTGGATTCAAACTCAGTTCTTTCTTTGGATGTAGACATCTCTCTCTATCATGAGTCTTTTGGGGCTGACTTATAACCCTGCATTGCTGAGAAGAGTCCAGTCTATCAAAGTTGGTTGTCACACATACATTGTGTCTGTAATTGTGTACAAATTTCTCCTGGTTCTACTATTCTCACTAAGCATCAGTTTGTATAAGCCTCTCCAGGTAAATATAAAGTCCATCTGCTCCTCGTTTCTTATAGCACAATAGTATTCCATTACATGCAAATACTACAATTTGTTCAGCCATTCCCCAATTGATGGGAACCCCCTTAATTTCCAATTCTTTGCCACCACAAAAAGATCTGCTATAAATATTTTTGTACATGTGGGTCTTCCTCCCACTTCTACGATCTCTTTGGGATACAATCCTAGAAGTGGTATTGCTGGGTCAAAGGGTATGAAATTATTTATAGCCCTTTGGGCATAATTCCAGATTGCTCTCCAGAAGGTTGGATCAGTTCACAACTCTACCAGCAAAGCATTAGTATACCAATTTGTCCACATCCTCTCCAGTATTTGTCATTTTCCTGTTTTGTCATCTTAGCCAATCTGACTGGTGAGATGCAGTACCTCGGAGTTGTTTTGATTTGCATTTCTCTAATCAATAGTGATTTAGAGCATTTTTCCATATGCTTATAGATAGCTTTAATTTCTTCCTCTGAAAACTGCCTGTTCATATCCTTTGACCATTTATCAATTGGGGAACGACTTGTATTCTTATAGATTTGACTCAATTCTCTGTATATTTCATTTTATTTTTTTACAAGCAATTGGGGTTAAATAACTTGCTCAAGGTTACATGACCAGTTATTTCTGGGTGTGGTGCTAAGTATCAGAGCCCGGATTCGATCCCAGGTCATCCCGACTCTGGGGCCGATGCTCTTACTCACTGTGACACCTGGCCGGCCCTAAGCAATTGGGGTTAAGTAACTTGCTCAAGGTTACACAGCCAGGTGTTTCTGGGTGGGTGCTAATTCTCTGTATATTTTAGAAATGAGTCTCTTGTTAGAGACAGAGGTTGTAAAAATTCTTTCCCAATTTTCCACTTCCCTCCTAATCTTGGTTACATTGGCTTTGTTTGTACAGAAGCTTTTCAATTTAATGTAATCAAAATTATCCATTTTGCATTTTATAATGCTCTCTAATTCTTGTTGGTCATAAAGTCTTCCCCTCTCCACAAATCTGACAGGTAAACAATTCCTTGCTTTCCCAGATTGCTTATAGTATCAGACTTTATACCCAGATCATGCACCCATTTAGACTTGATTTTGGTATATGGTGTTAGATAATGGTCTATGCCCAGTTTCTGCCATACTATATTCCAGTATTTCCAGCAGTTTTTGTCAAATAGTGAGTTCTTATCCCCAAAACAGGGGTCTTTGGGTTTATCAAACAATAGATTACTATAGTCATGAGACTGCTGAGTCTCATGTACCCAATCTATTTCACTGATCCACTACTCTATTCCTCATCCAGTATCAAGTAGTTTTGAGGACTGCTGCTTTATAATACAGATTAAAATCTGGTATAGCTAGTCTACCTTCCCTAGCATTTCTTTTCATTAATTCCCTTGATATTCTGGACCTTTTGTTCTTCCAAATGAATTTTGTTACTATTTCTTTCTAGCTCTATACAGTAGTTTTTTGGTAAATTGATTGGTATGGCACTAAATATATAATTTAATTTAGGTAAAATTGTCATTTTTATTATATTAGCTTGACCCAGCCACAAGCAATTTATGTTTTTCCAATTAGTTAGATCTGACTTTATTTGTATGAAAAGTGTTTTGTAGTTGTGTTCATATAGGTCCTGGGTTTGTTTTGGCAGGTAAATTCCCAAATATTTTATAATGTCTACAGTAACTTTAAATGGGATTTCTCTTTCTATCTCTTGCTGTTGAGTTTCATTAGAAATATACAGGAATGCCGAGGATTTATATGGGTTCATTTTATATCCTGCAACTTTGCCAAACGTATTTATTGTCTCAAGTAGTTTTTTACTTGATTCTCTAGGATTCTCTTAAGTATATCATCATATCATCTGCAAAGTGTGATAGCTTGGTCTCTTCTTTGCCTAATTTGATTCCTTTGATTTCTTTTTCTTCTCTAATTGCTACTGCTAATATTTCTAGTACAAGATTGAATAAGAGGGGTGATAGCAGAAACCTTGTTTTATCCCTGATCTTATTGGAAATGCTTCTAGCTTATCCCTATTACATATAATACTTGCTAATGGCTTTAAATAGATGCTACCTATTATTTTAAGGAAGGCTCCGTTTATTCCTATACTTTCTAGTGTTTTTAATAGGAATGGATGTTGTATTTTGTCAAAAGCCTTTTCTGCGTCTATTGAGATAATCATGTGGTTTTTGCTAGTTTTATTCTTGATATGATCAATTATAGTCATGGTTTTCCTAATATTAAAGCATCCCTGCATTCCTGGAATAAATCCTACCTGATCAAAGTGTATTATTCTTGTGATAAGTTGCTGTAGTCTTTTTGCTAATATTTTATTTAAAATTTTTACATCTATATTCATGAGGGAAATTGGTCTATAATTTTCTTTCTCTGTTTTATCTCTTCCTGATTTAGGTATCAGTACCATGTTTGTGTCATAAAAAGAATTTGGTAGGACTCCTTCACTAATTTTTCCAAATAGTTTGTAGAGTATTGGAATCAATTGTTCTTTAAATGTTTGATAGAATTCGCTAGTAAATCCATCTGGCCCTAGAGATTTTTTCCTAGGGAGTTCACTGCTGGCTTGTTCTGAATATTATATTTAAATAAATTATAAATTAAGACTGCCTAACTCTATTAGAATTAAACAGCTATGTAATATCAGAAAAGAATCTACTGATCACCTCCTGAAAAATACTCCAAGAGAAAAAGGCCCAGAAATGTAATGGCCAAAATACAAAACTCCCACATCAGAGAAAAATTATTGCAAATATCTAGAAAGAAGCAGTTCAAGTACCAAGAATCTATAGTCAGGATCACAAAGACCTGGCAGCTTCCACTATAGTAGAGAGATTTTGGAATAGAATATTTCAAAAGGCAAAAGAGAAAGGTTTACAACCAAGATTAACTTATGGTACATAGATAAGAATAATGGGGGGGGAGGGATGGAACATTAATGAGGACTTTCAAGAATTTCTAATGAAAAGACCAAATTGAGAATTGAGTAAGAACTTTGAAACACACACACAAGATTCCAGAAAACTGCAGAAAGGAAAATTTATCTGAGTAACTAGATGGAGTTGTATGATGATGCAGTGCTAGCATTGTAACACAAGGAAAAGTAACAAGTGTTCCCTTATGATCCTTAATGTCTTCAAGGATATTAAGGGAGATAAATAAGAAAAACAAAGGTGATGAGGATGGATTAATTCTATTCATAATATCTGAACAGAGGAAAGGAAAGGGAGGATAAAAGGAATGATGGCTATAGGAACTGGCCTTGAAGCAAGCTGGCTACTTTTGAAGGTAGTTCTATTCCAAAGGCTCTAGAATTTTGAGTCCTGGACTTTGTCCATCAGGGTCTGAGGGAAGATGGTAGTTTTGGTGGTGGTGGTTAAACTGGTCTGCCACAGGCTGCTTCCTATCTCTCCCTCAGGGTGTCTTGCTACTTTAGTTAGCCAGGCTCACCTGCCCTGTGCAGGGCAGTTGGCAGAGATGGCTGACCCCTTCTCCACAGGAATTACTTGCTCATATAATAGCTATGAGGTCTGTTCTGGAATCACATGATCTGATACACCCTGTAGCACCCAGGGCTCTTATTGGTAACAATTGGTTACAATTACCATTGTTGATGGTGGCCTGGAAGCAAACAGTGATGTGGTGGAATTTCCTACAAGGCAAGCATCTCTCTGCCAACTGTGATCCACCCCATCCAAGGTCAAAGGCAGAAATTGCCATGTACATGTATAGATACATACATGTGTATATATGTCTATGTCATATATATGTCATATATGCATGTATAAAATCCTACAGGGGAAAAGAAGGATTTTTTCCTAGAACAGAGGACTTTCAAGCATTTCTGATGAAAAAACAAGAGCTTCGGTGGCACAGTGAATTGAGCACTGGCCCTGAAGTCAGAAGGATCTGAGTTCAAACCCAGCCTCAGACATTTGTCACTTAACTAGCTGTGTGACCTTGGGCAAGTCACTTAACCTCCACTGTCTTTCCTCCTCCAAAAAAAAAAGACAAGAGCTGAATAGAACTTTGAAACACAAGAGTGCAGAGAAAGTCTGAGGGAGGATTCTGGGAAGATGGTGGAGTTGGTCAGAAAATTCCAAGCTCTTGAGATTTTCCCCCCACAAAAGAGTTAAAATAGCACCTTAGAGCGAACAAAGTGTGGGTGGAGATAAAGAAGAACAGGGGCATAAACAGGGTCCTCCTGGGACAATTTGAGAAGATCGGAAGAGAAATCCGCTTCCAGGCTAGGTTCCCTTTTAATAGCAAACAGCTAGCTTCTTAAACAAGTGGCAAGCCCTGGAGTTAATTGGTTTGAGAAGCTGCCTCCACCCCAGCCATCAGAACTTTTCTTCCTGGGACAGTGAGGGGAGTTGGGCATCTGAGCACCAGATGATCAGAAGATGGAAAACTTCAGCTGACCAGGAATGCCAGACCCAGCTGCGGGGGTGAGGGTGGGAGGGTGAGGGTGAGAAGGAACCAGCACACACCTGGTGAGTGCAGAAGTACTGGGGGCAGAAAGTCCCTGGCTGTGGGCACTTACAGGAGGCTGGAGGTTTGGCTTTGGTTTCAGGCTAGAGGAAAGAACTGAAGATGGGGGCAAGAGGCAACATTTCCCACACCCCAGGGTTAAAGGTGATTACAAATAATTAGGCTATTCAAACAACTCTTCCAAATTTTGTAATGAAAGGGAAGAGAGAGATGGGGTAGTGACTAGAAAGGGAGAAAGGAGAAGTAAAGACTTTCTCTTAGGATTGGGAGAACATGAGATCGTAGGGTTGACAGGTTAAAAGGGGGCTGTGATTAGTTCAAATCCATTCCTACCCCGGAAAAAGACCTCAAAACTCTTGCCCTGGGGATGACTTCAGCAGCACCTTCATATTGTAAATAAATATACAAAAAAAAAATAAACAAATGAATAAAACTGCCCTACTACCCTGAAAACAACAACAAATAATTAGGCTATTACCACAAAAAACAAAACAAAACAAAACGCAGAAGTAAAGGAAAAATAATCCAACCACAGAAAACTATCTAGGGAATAGAGATGATAGGGTTCATCTTCAGAGGATACTTAAATAAAGAGCCCCAAAGAGTAATGTCAAATGGTCATCTGCCCCAAAAAAATTCATAGAAGATCTTAAAAAAGACTTTAAAAATCAAATGACAGAGATGTAGGAAAAACTAAAAAAGAAAATAAGAATAATCCAAGAAAAACAAGAGGAGTATGAAAGGAAAGTTAACCAATTAGAAAAGGAGATCCAGAATCTTAAAACAGAAAATGACACCTTCAAGAAATAGGGGTGGCTAGGTGGTGCAGTGAATAGAGCACTGGCCCTGGAGTCAGGAGGACCCAAGTTCAAATCTGATCTCAGACACTTAACACTTACTAGTCGTGTGATCTTGGGCAAGTCCCAATTGCCCTGCCTCCCTCTCTGAAAAAAAAAGCAAAAAAAAATATTTTTTTAAACATAAAGATATGGTTAAACAAAATATGAATAATGAAAAAATAGAAGAGAAAGTGAAACATCTTATAAGAAAAAACCAGATTTGGAGAATAGATCAAGAAGAAAAAATTTAAAAATAATTGGACTTACTGAAAGTTACGATAAAAAAAATATCTTGATACAATAATACAGGAAATAATTGAAGAAAATTGTCCTGAAGCATTAAAACAAGGGGGAAAATTAGCTACAGAAAAAATTTATTGATCACCATGTAAAAGAGATTCTATGAGGAAAATTCATAGGTATATCATAGTAAAATTTCAAAACCCCCAACTTAAGGAAAAAATATTAAAAGCATCAAGATTAAAACAATTTAAATATGATGGTGCCACAATTAGAATTACACAAGACCTAGCAGCAGAGATATTAAAGGACCACAGGTTTTGGAACACAACATACAGAAGAGCAAAAGAACTGAGGCTCTGGCCAAAAACATCATACCCTGCAAAGTTAAATATTAAACTGATTGAAAAAAAATGGACATCTGATGAACCCGCAGACTTTTAAGACTTTGTTTTAAAAAATGCTGAACTTAACAGAAGATTCAACATATAAGAACCAAAAGAAATATGACATATTACAAAGACTAATTGTAAGGGACCCATAAGGACAGACTGTTTACTTTTTATATCTGCAAAATGGGTATCTAAGATTCTTATCAATAATTGAGTAATTTATAAGAAAGAGTGGGGTAAACCTGAGAATGATATGAATTTTAAAAAGTAAAACCATTTAGGAACAGCTTAAAAGAGTAATTATTTGAGGGCAAAAGGAAGAACTGATACAGAGAAATTAGATAGGGAAGGAGGGCTGGTAGTTCTGGTAACCTACTTTCATCGGGAATGGGTTTAAAGGGGAACAATACATATATATTTAGAAGAGTATAAGTCTCCTAAATTCAGAAGAAACAAAACGGTAGGGGCATATGGAGGGGGGAGAGGACAAGGGAGGATCTTTAGAGGGGAGGGCGAGGGAATAGGTAAAATAGGGGTATAGTATAGGAAGGTGTTTAGATTTATGGGAATGGGAAGATAAGGGAGGGATCGTGGGAGGGAAGTAGGAAAGTTATAGGATGGCAAAGTAGTGGGTAGAAGTAAAGTAGAGGAGGCAGGAGGGATAGGAAACAAAAAATATAATCAAACATAAAAAAAAGATCAGAAGTGGAATAGGTTTGGGAAAGTATATGTCTATATATGTATGTATGTATGTATGTGTATGTATATATCTATAGCTATAAAGAGGCATATCTAAACTTACTTTTTTAAAACTTTTCTTTTTTTGCTTTTTGGGGGGGGTAAGGCAGGGCAATTGGGGTTAAGTGACTTGCTCAAGGTTACATGGCTAGTTTTGTGTTAAGTGTCTGAGGCCAGATTTGAACTCAGGTCCTCCTGAGTCCAGGGCCAGCGCTCTATTTACTGTACCACCTAGCTGCCCCAAGACATATCTAATCTTTATTGTAGCCTTCTGGTGGGAGGTTGGGGGGAAGAAAGAAAAGTGCACAGCAGAAAACAACAGAAAACTCACAAGGAAGCAAAGAAAAGATGAAAAATTCTCAACACAATGAATATTATTTATCATATAGGCTTTCTTGAAATGAAAGTCTATTGTTAAATATTTTAAATTCTCTCTTATGTTCTGTGATGCACACAACATGCTTTTTTTTTTCTTTCTAACTTTGTGTTTAAGTTCTAATATTTAGGTTTATGATGTGCTTCTCTTTTCTCTATTCTGTATTTGTGTTCTGGTGTTTTGAGTCTAAAATAAAATTTTGAAAAAAAAAAGAAAGAAGGGGTAGCTAGGTGGCACAGTGAATAGAGCACCAGCCCTGGAATCAAGAGGACCTGAGTTCAAATCCGACCTCAGACACTTGACACACTTACTAGCTGTGTGACCTTGGGCAAGTCACTTAACCCCAACTGCCTTGCCTTCCCCCTCCAAAAAAAAAGTCAGATGGAAAATCTATGTGAATAACTAGAAGGAGCTATATGATGATTCAGTGCTAACATTTTAAAGAAAGAGAAGAAACAAGTGTCATCTTATAAACCTTAATGTCTTCAGAGTACTGATGGTGCTTGCCTTCTTGATGGGTGAGGGAGGGGTTTGAGGAAGGGAGAGAATTGAGAATTCAAAAATTTTTTAAACATGAATGTTAAAAATTAATGAAAGAGTATTGAGGAAGAAAAATAAAAACAGGTGATAGGGTAAATTAGTTCTGTTCTGAAGGTCTGAAGAGGAGAAAGAGAAGGGAATTGGTTAATTTGGCTTAATAAATTAATTTGATTAAAAGAAAGAAGAGTGGGACAGCTAGATGGCACAGTGAATAGAGCATCAGCCCTGAAGTCAAGAGGACCTGAGTTCAAATACAGCCTCAGACACTTACTAACCTCAGACACTTGACACACTTACTAGCTGTGTGACCTTGAGCAACTCACTTAACTCCAATTGCCCTGCCTTCCCCCCTCCAAAAAAAAAAGCAGCAAAAATAGAAGAAAACCAAATTACCTATATCAATAATGAATAGAGTGAATGAACAACCAATGAAGATGAAATTAAAGCAACGATAAGGAGCTATTTGGCCCAATTATATGCAAGTAAAACTGCCAATCTAAGTGAAATGGATGAATATTTACAAAATTATAAATTGCCTGGATTAATAGAAGAAGAAATAGAATATTTAAATAACCATGTCTTGGAAACAGAAATTAAACAAATCATAAATGAACTCCCTAAGGAAAAAACCCAAGGACCTGATGGATTTGCAAATGAATTCTACCAAATATTTAAAGAATAATTCATTCCAATACTATATAAATTATTTGAAAAAACAGACAAAGGAGTCCTACCAAATTTGTTTTATGACACAGATGTGGTTTTGATACCTAAACCAGGGAAATAAAAACAGAGAAAGAAAATTATAAATCAATTTCTCTAATTGATATTAATGCAAAATTTTAAATTATAGCAATATATCAAATATCACGCACTATGACCAGATGGGATTTATACTAGGAATGCAAAGCTGGCTCAATATTAGTGTTAAGTATAAGTGACATATCAGTTACAAAAACAACAAAAATCATGTGATTATATTAATAGATAAAAAAAAGCTTTTGACAAAATAAAACACAGATTCCCATTTAAAAAAAGACACTAGAAAGCATAGGAATAATGGAGTTTTTATTAATATGACAAGTAGTATCTATCTAAAACCAAGAGCAAACATTATCTATAATGGGAATAAGTTAGAAACCTTTCCAATAAGATCAGGAATGAGGCAAGGATGTCCATTATCGCTATCATTCAATATTGTACTAGAAATGCTAGCTATTGCAATAAGACAAGAAAAAGAAATTGGAGGAATAAGAATGAGGAAACAAAATTATTACTTTTTGCAGACAATATGACAGCATACTTAGAGAACTCTGAGGTACAGCCCATCAGATTGGCTAACAACAGAAGGGGAAAATTACAAATTTTTTGAGGGGGATGTGGAAAAAGAGGCACAATAATGCATTTTTAGTAAACTATTCCAACCATTCTGGAGAACAATTTAGAACTATGCCCAAAGTGCATATAAAACTGTGCATATCCTTTGACCCAGTAATATTGTTACTAGGTCTATACCTGAATGAGATTAAAAAAAAAGAAAAGGAAAAATTACTCATTTGCAAAAAAATTATTGCAGCCCTTTTTCTGGTAGCAAAAATTGGAAACTGAGGGGACGCCCATCAATTAAGCAATGGTTAAACAAGATATGGTATATGATTATTATGGAATACTGTTATGCTCTAACAAATGAAGAGGTTGATTTCAGAAAAACCTGGAGAAGACATATCAACTGAAACAAAGTGAAGTGAGCAGATTTAGGAGAACACTGTACAAAGTAACAGCAATATCAGTAACACTAATTAACCATGAATGACTAAGTTACTTCCATCAATACAATGTTCTATGACAATTTCAAAGAACTCGACGAAAAATGTTATCCATCGCCAGGGAGAGAACTGATGAACTCTGAGCAAAGATTGAAGTATATATATTTTTTTGCTTTCTTTTTCTTTTTTGCAACATGGCGAATGTAGAAATATATTTTGTATGACTTCATATGTAGAATGGGTATCACATTTCTTGCCTTCTCAATGGGTAGAGAAGGGGCTGAGGCAGGGAGAGAATTTGGAGCTGAAAATTTAAATTAAAAAAAAAAGGAAGAGAAAAAGGAGGAATACACTGGTAGAGAAAGGAAGAAGGAAACTTGTCATTTTTTTCATAAAGAGAAAAAGAATATACAAACATGAAGTAAAGAGACAGGAAAGTTGGCATCAGATGAACCTATACTTATTTGAAATAGACAAAGGAGGGTTGAACTCACAAACACATTCATAAAGTTTGACATGGAGCCAAGCAGGGATGGAGGAGATAGGGATAGTTTAAGGGAGAGGATAATACTGAGAAGGGAATAGTGATAAGCAAAACCAACTTCCTGATGGAGAACAGGAAAGGAAGAATGGGAAAGGGAGAAAATAACATGAGAAGTTCCAAGCAAGTGCCTTAGTTTGCCTATTAGACAAGTAGGGAAAAGCTGAACAAATTATGTTATATTAATATAATGGAATATTGTAGTATCTTAGAAAAGGAAAGACAACTTTTATTTTTTTTGGCTTCTGATGACTAGATTTTATTCTCATTCAATGAGGTTCATTTAATTCTCATTAGAAATCAGTTTGTATTTATTAAGAATTTGTGACATGTTAGAAGAAATACTCCATTGCTCATAATGCTCTGGTTTCTAATTTTTTTTTCATTTTTCAAATGCTTTATTAACTTCTGATTTACATCATTAATTTCCACCAGATTTTGAGTTACAAATTTTCTCCCCATTTTTCCCCTACCCACCACCCCAAAATAGCAGTCCC
>NW_027185694.1:22691922-22693270 GCF_028583685.1 Petaurus breviceps papuanus | reverse complement strand
ACAGGATATCCCCTCCTCCAATCTGTTCTCTCCCATATCTTCTCTCAATAATTTTAAACATTTGATTTTAAAACTTTGAATTCCAGATTAATTCCCTTCCTCCCTTGTCACCCATCCTTACTGGGAAGATAAGCAGTTCAGTAGAGGTTGTACATGTATAGCTAATGCAAAACATTAACATAGTAGATGTATTGTAAAAGACTGATTATATTTCCCTCCCTCCTATCCCACCTGCCACTTGTTGTATTCTCTACTTTGATCCCGTCCCTTTTCAAAAGTGAGTTTCCAATTTCCAATTTCCCTTCCCCCCCAGACTGCCCTCCCTTCCACCATCCCCCTCTCATTCCCTTCCCCCCTACTCTCCTATAGGGTGAGATACCCTATTTAGTGTGTATTTCATTCCCTCCCCGAGCCAAATTCAATGAGAATAAAGTTGACCCATTCCCTTTTGCCTTCCTATTCTTCCCCTCCATTGTAACCATTTTCCCTTGCATCTTGTATATGAGATAGTTTACCCCATTCTGTCTCTCTCCATCTCCTCTCATTATATTCCTCTCTCACCTCTTAATTTCACCTTTTAAGTATGATCCCTTCCTATTAAATTGGCTCTGTGGCCTCTATGTACACCTGTAAACATATATATATACATACATTCACATACGTATTCCTATGCCTGTATACCCTCCTATATAGACACACACACATATTTCTATTCCCTTCAACTATTTTCATATTGAGAAAAGTTTCATCAGTTACAATTATCATTTTCCCATGTAGGAATGTTAATAGTTCAACTTTGATAAGTGGCTTATGATTTCTTTTTCCTATTTACCTTCTCAAGCTTCTCTTGCTTCTTGTATCCGAATGTCAAATTTTCTATTCAACTCTGGTTTTTTCATCAAGAATGCTTGAAAGTCCTCTATTCCACTGAATGACCATATTTTCCCCTGAAACATGATACTCAGTTTTGCTGAGTAGGTGATTCTTGGTTTTAATCCCAGCTCCTTTGCCCACTGGAATATCATATTCTAGGTCCTTCAATCCCTCAGTGTAGAAGCTGCCAGATCCTGGGTTATCCTGATTGTGTTTCCACAATATTCAAATTGTTTCTTCCTGGCTGCTTGTAATATTATCTCCTTGATCTGGGAATTCCAGAACATGGCTATAATATTCCTAGGAGTTTTGTTTTGGGGATCTTTTTCAGGAGGTGATCTGTGGATTCTTTCAACCTCTATTTTGCCTTCTGGTTCTAAAATATCAGGGCAATTTTCCTTGAGAACTTCTTGAAGGATGATTTCTAGGTTCTTTCTTTGATCATGGCTTTCAGGTAGTCCAATAATTTTTAAAT
>NW_027185694.1:22670141-22691522 GCF_028583685.1 Petaurus breviceps papuanus | reverse complement strand
ACAGGATATCCCCTCCTCCAATCTGTTCTCTCCCATATCTTCTCTCAATAATTTTAAACATTTGATTTTAAAACTTTGAATTCCAGATTAATTCCCTTCCTCCCTTGTCACCCATCCTTACTGGGAAGATAAGCAGTTCAGTAGAGGTTGTACATGTATAGCTAATGCAAAACATTAACATAGTAGATGTATTGTAAAAGACTGATTATATTTCCCTCCCTCCTATCCCACCTGCCACTTGTTGTATTCTCTACTTTGATCCCGTCCCTTTTCAAAAGTGAGTTTCCAATTTCCAATTTCCCTTCCCCCCCAGACTGCCCTCCCTTCCACCATCCCCCTCTCATTCCCTTCCCCCCTACTCTCCTATAGGGTGAGATACCCTATTTAGTGTGTATTTCATTCCCTCCCCGAGCCAAATTCAATGAGAATAAAGTTGACCCATTCCCTTTTGCCTTCCTATTCTTCCCCTCCATTGTAACCATTTTCCCTTGCATCTTGTATATGAGATAGTTTACCCCATTCTGTCTCTCTCCATCTCCTCTCATTATATTCCTCTCTCACCTCTTAATTTCACCTTTTAAGTATGATCCCTTCCTATTAAATTGGCTCTGTGGCCTCTATGTACACCTGTAAACATATATATATACATACATTCACATACGTATTCCTATGCCTGTATACCCTCCTATATAGACACACACACATATTTCTATTCCCTTCAACTATTTTCATATTGAGAAAAGTTTCATCAGTTACAATTATCATTTTCCCATGTAGGAATGTTAATAGTTCAACTTTGATAAGTGGCTTATGATTTCTTTTTCCTATTTACCTTCTCAAGCTTCTCTTGCTTCTTGTATCCGAATGTCAAATTTTCTATTCAACTCTGGTTTTTTCATCAAGAATGCTTGAAAGTCCTCTATTCCACTGAATGACCATATTTTCCCCTGAAACATGATACTCAGTTTTGCTGAGTAGGTGATTCTTGGTTTTAATCCCAGCTCCTTTGCCCACTGGAATATCATATTCTAGGTCCTTCAATCCCTCAGTGTAGAAGCTGCCAGATCCTGGGTTATCCTGATTGTGTTTCCACAATATTCAAATTGTTTCTTCCTGGCTGCTTGTAATATTATCTCCTTGATCTGGGAATTCCAGAACATGGCTATAATATTCCTAGGAGTTTTGTTTTGGGGATCTTTTTCAGGAGGTGATCTGTGGATTCTTTCAACCTCTATTTTGCCTTCTGGTTCTAAAATATCAGGGCAATTTTCCTTGAGAACTTCTTGAAGGATGATTTCTAGGTTCTTTCTTTGATCATGGCTTTCAGGTAGTCCAATAATTTTTAAATGATCTCTCCTGGATCTATTTTCTAGGTCAGTGGTTTTTCCCATGAGATATTTCACATTGCCTTCTATTCTTTCATCTGTTTGGATCTGATTAACATCATCTTGATTTCTCATAAAGTCACTAGCTTCCCTTTGCTCCAATCTAATTCTGAAGGAATGATTCTCTTCAGTGAGCTTTTGAGATTCTTTTACCATCTGGCAAATTTGGCTTTTTAAGGCATTCCTCTCCTCATTGCCTTTTTGAGCCTCTTTTGCCATTTGAGTTAGTCTGTTTTTTAAGGTGTGATTTTCCTCAGTCAGGCTGTTGACTCTTATTTCATAATTTTCTTGCATCGTTCTCATTTCTCTTCCCAAGTTTTCCTCCACTTCTCTTATCTGATTCTTAAGGGCCTCTATGGCCTGTAACCAGCTCATAATTTTCCTTTGAAGCTTTTAGTGCAGGAGTTCTGACTTCACTGTCTTCCTCCTGTTCCATGCTTTGATCCATTTTGTCCCCAAAATAGGAGTGTAATATTGGATTCTTCTGTTTGTTTTGCTTCCTTTGCCTGGTCATGTCGCCCCTCAGTCACTTGACCCCTGGGCTTTTTGCCACAGTAGGACTCTGCCACCAGACAGGGGAGCTTTCGTCCCAAACGCTGGGGTTTTCTCAATTGCTAGAGGTATTAGTTGGGTACCCTCTCTGAAGCCTCCTCATGCTCTGGCAAGCTGCTCACACACCCCAGGACCTCCACCCTAGACTGCAATCCAGATCCAAGCAGGTTAAAGCAAGAGCGATTACTCCTCTGACTGGTCACTTGGTCCCCCTACAGTCTGCAGGCCAGGAGCTGAAGCTGCAACGTGGTGCTGGCTATGGCAACACATCTCAGCGGCTTCTCGCCCTGGGGGCAAAATCCGATGCTCTCCCAACTACTGGTCCCAAAGTCCACACTGCACTGACCTCTCACTTTGTCCCTCACATCTATGTGTTGATAAATCTGGAAACGGCCATAGCTGCTGCTGATCTGGAGTCCCTTCAGCCAGTGGCTGGTCAGGCTGGCCCTGGGGATAAAACCTCCAGCTCACCTGGGCCTGGGCTCGGCTCCCAGAGTGCTGTGCTGAGATTCCTGCCAGCCTGCAGGGCTGTCCTCAGCAGGAGGTCAGCTTCTCTGTGTCATTTTGTGGGTTCTGTAGCTCCAAAGTTTGTTTAGAGTCCCCTTTTACATGAATTGGGGAAGGTGGAAGCTGGAGCCACATGGAGGTCCTGTTTCTACTCTGCCATCTTAACATATTTTTAAATACACAGAAGAGAACAGATGGAAATTCAGAAGGAAGCACAGACAATTCAGACAGTTTTGAAAGTAACATATGTATGCTTTTTTTTAAAGTAAGTGGTGTGAATTGGACATTAAGTTTACTATAGAATTCTCTTTTTTAAAAAAATTATTTTTCCCAATTACTATGTAAAAACAATTTTTAACATTTATTTTTAAAAATTATGCATTACAAATTCTCTCCCTCTCTTCCTCCTTCCCCTCCCCTCTGTCTGAGTTGGTAAGCAATTTGACATAGGTTATACATGTATAATCATGCAAAATATATTTCCATATTAGTCATGTTGTGAAAGAAAACACAGACTAAAATGCATACATACACACTAAAAAAAAGTGAAAAACAGTATGCTTCAGTCTGTATTTAGACTCCATCAGTTCTTTCTCTGGAGGCCCATAGCATTTTTCATCTTGAGTCCTTCAGAACTGTCTTGGATCACTGTATTGCTAAGAGTACCTAAGTCATTCACAGATAAGCACCATATAATATTGCTGTTACAATGTTCTCCTGGTTCTGCTCACTTCACTTTGTATCAGTTTGTGTAATTCCAGGTTTTTCTGAAACCATCCTGCTTGTCAGTATTTCATTAAAATCATTTACCACTTGGGGTGGCGAATACAGTGAAATAGGCCACTGGCCCTGGAATCAGTAGAACCCGAGTTCAATTCCAGCCTCAGATACTTAAAAAGTGACTAGCTGTGTGA
Source organism: Petaurus breviceps papuanus (assembly GCF_028583685.1). Classification (NCBI taxonomy): domain Eukaryota; kingdom Metazoa; phylum Chordata; class Mammalia; order Diprotodontia; family Petauridae; genus Petaurus; species Petaurus breviceps. Next base: position 22,688,164 of record NW_027185694.1, on the reverse strand, counting down.
CCTTGGGCAAGTCACTTAACCCCAATTGTCTTGTCTTCCCTCCTTCAAAAAAAAATTTTAAAAAATCATTTACTACAACTTGTTCAACTCTTCCTCAGTTGTCAGAAAACCCCTCAGTTTCCAATTCTTTGCCACCACAAAAAGAACTGCTATAAATATTTTTGTACAAATAGGTCCTTTTCCTTTAAAAAAAAATCTCTTTGGGATACAGACCTAGAGTAGTGGCATTACTGAATCAAAGGCTATGTACAGTTTTATAGCCCTTTGGGCATAGTTCTAAATTGTTCTCCAGAATGGTTGCATCAGTTCACAACTCTACCAATAGTGCATTAGAACCTCAATTTTCCCTCATCCTCTTCAACATTTATCATTTTCCTTGTCTGTCATATCAGCCAATCTGACAGGTGTGAGGTGGTACCTCAGAGTTATTTTCATTTGCATTTCTCTAACCGATAATGATTTAGAGCATTTTTTCATATGATTATAGATACCTTTGATTTCTTCATCTAAAAACTGCCTGTTCACATCCTTTGACCATTTGTCAATTGGAGAATGACTTGTATTCTTCTTAATTTGACCCAGTTCTCTATATATTTGAGAAATGAGGTTTTGTTTTGTTTTTTTTAAAGCAATTGGGGTTAAGTAACTTGTTCAAGGTTACACGGCCAGTTATTTCTGGGTGTGGTGCTAAGTATCTGAGCCTGGATTTGATCCCCAGGTCATCCTGACTCGCTGAGCCACCTGGCTGCCCCTAAGCAATTGGGGTTAAGTAACTTGCTCAAGGTTACATGGCCAGGTGTTTCTGGGTGGTTGCTAAGTGTCTGAGCCCAGATTTGATCCCCACGTCATCCTGACACTGGGGCCAGTGCTCTTACTCTCTGTGCTACCTGGCTGCCCTGAGAAATGAGGTTTTTATCAGACACACTTTCTGTAAAAAAAATTTTTCCCCATCATTCTGCTTTCCTCATCTTGGCTGCATTGGTTTTGTTTGGGCAAAAATTTAGAATGTTCTTTTGGGTTCTACTGTGTGGATGGAAATGTTCTATTTTTGGTGCTTAAGTTCAAAATAAATATTTTTTTAAAGAAACAAAAGTTTAGAATCATAGGAGCGAGGGACAAGAAGTATAATAAGAAATTCAACGAAAAGGGCATTTTAAAAGTTGTTTTGAGAGATCATTCTTATACTCTTGAAAAATTCCCCCCTTCACATAGTAGATAATATATGTCACTTATACTCTCTTGGGAATATTGATTTTTGAAGTATAGTTTTATAAGTATGTATGATAAAGCATCAACATGATTCCCTAACTATGTTAAGAACTATAGTCACAGAATTCTGAATTTCTTGGAAAGAGATTTTTAACAAACCTTTAGAATTCACAAAAAAATCTAACTGTAAAACACCACTTAAAACAAATCTTAGCTACCCCACGACTTGACCCTTAAGAAGGTCAAACTGCGTGTGTGTGTGTGTGTGTGTGTATGTGTGTGTGTGTGTTCTCCCCCTAGCGTCTGGCAAGCACAGTAATTCACATAACAGGACTGTTTTCCTTTTCAAACATTTACTAATAAATCCTCAGATGAGTTACAGGAATTTTGTCTGAGACATTAAACATTATTCTTACTTGATCAAGTAGGAGACAAAAGTAGTCAATAAAATATATCCGGATGATTTTTTCTCCAAATACCATAGCCAAAGGATATTATTATGATTCTCTTTAAAGAGTTGTTATTTTTTTTTATAAAAAGTATCTAAATTTACTTTTATAGATTCAAGTACTTTTTGTAACAAACTGATGATGACATTTTCTTCTCTCATCGATCTCTAATACCAAGATAGAAAACCTAAGTTTATGCTTGGCTCAATAACATATAAACTCAAAGAGTATGTTAAGAAAAGGTCATTTTTGTTATTGAAACTGTCTTTTTCTCCACAAGGAGCTCTGACAAAGACTCACAAAGATTAAACCTATTTATTCAAATTGCAAGGATATCATGTTTAACTATTCAATCAGTAACTAGTGTTACTTTGAGTTGAAGATCCTCTAGAAAGTTAACCGTTTAACCTACCCTACATCTGAAAAGAAACAGCTAATTGCAGAAATAGTTTTAACACAGCAATTTTTTAAAGTCAATCTTGACTTATTCTACACAAAATATGAAGTCAAAATCTTGGAATCCTTGTTTTCTTGCATCCTACCTGTATGACTTTTGGCAAGACACTGTATTTCTTTGAATTTCTGTTTCCTTATCTGTAAAATGAGGGAGTCAGAGTAGATGAGGGCAAAGGTTCCTTCCAGCTCTAACACAATATGATTCAATGATTCAAAGCATCCAGAATCTAATCTTTTGCATTTGAATATCAGTGAATGTAGATTCTTAAGGAAAAAAGCATACCACCAACTTCTGCCCATGATAATTCCACATTTCTTTAAAAAAAAAAAGCTTCAGCCTTTCCTACCATTCAAAAATGTTAAATTAGATACAAAACTATATTTTTTATATAATACTTTTCTTTTAATTTACAGGGTACTTTCACATTTATCAATCCTTTTAAGACTCATTGTCATAACTGAGTATCACAGGGATCCAATCTATCCAGCAATATTATAAATAAATATTTATCAAATATCCACATTAGATGCTTTCTGAATATAGTAAGGCACTTCCCGTGGGAATACATAAAGCTTAGACACAAGGATCAAGTTTGGAGAAACAAATATTAAAATATGAAAAACAGGTCTAGGAATGTTAGTCAGATAAAAAAAAGTTGTCCATAGTCCCCCTGAAAAGTTGAGACAACAACTAAAGGGAAAGATTAAAAGAAGAGGTGCAAGATCTAAAAGGAGTTGTGCTGGAAAAAGAGGAGAGTTCATTTGTGAGCATCAAAATTAATAATTGGCCTAATAAAAGCCCTTGAGTTTCAAACCAATTAACATTAGAGAAATATTGTTGTCCCACTTTTCTGGTAAGATTATTTTGGTTACTTCCTTATAGTCTTTCAAATCTTTATCTTTTCTGGATTAATTTTAGTCCTTTGTTAAGAAATAGTGCCCTCTAAACATGTTTACCTGGAAAACTCCTTTGCAAGCTAACTAGATAAATGTCTTTCATTTAGAAAAAAAAAATTATTCAAAATATATTGTGTATTTTTATAGTCTACTATATTTGTATTTATTCTGAATTCTAAAGTAAGTCTGAATTAATTGTGTTTTGAATAGCTGAGTAAGATTTAGGAATGTCTAGAGAAGCCTGTGAATCTAACAACACATAGAGTGCTAACTAAACAAGTTACCACTTTTTAAAATAAGTTTTGTAATGTACAAAGGCTTTAAGGTTTGTTTTTTTTACACTGGCTCAATTCTATCTTGACTCTGGACAAATTTGCTATGCCATGTGACAAAATAAAATTAACTAGTTGGCATTAGCTCATCTTCAAAGAACCAAAAATTTTAAGAGTTCTATAGAGGCTTCAGATCAATAATTTAAGAATACATGAACATTTTTGGTCCTTGTTCTGTATGCTTTGTGTATACAGAGATCGGGTACATTCCTTTCCCTCTTCCAAAGTAAATAGGAATGCTAATAATTAGCTCTAGACATCTATAATTTGGCAATTATTGATTTTTTTTTATTTTACTACACATTTCAAAAAGTTGAAATGGCTATGCAAAACATTTATTTCAAAATAAATTATTTTCTATTAAAGACAGTCTCAACTTCTTACCTGCAACATTAAGAGGTTTCCAACTGCATTTAAGTTCTGGTTTCTTTGAGTAAACATGAATTTAGCCTTCCTTTCAGGCAATGTTGTTGGAGTCTCTTCAACATGAAATGTGTGTGTGTTCACCTGAAGGTGTATCACCACCTCAAAAAGTTTAATCTGCTTCTAGCTACGCTCTATTAAACATCCAACTATTTCTGACCAAGGGAGGAGGGAACCAAAGTTCAGGAAGTACTCCATATTGAGTTTTGTTTTAACAAATTAGCCTCAGCACTCAAAACAGAAAGGCTTTTTTTCCTGACCTACTAACCTTCAAAGATAACAATATGTGTGCAAAGACACATTTCCCTATCATTTTTATTAGAACTTCTCTTCCCCCCACTCCCTAATCCTCCAGTAACCAAGAAAGCAACAGTGAGAGAGTCAGGAAGGAAGAAAGCATTTTAGAAACAATTTTTGTATGCTATCAATTGTGCTTTGGCCTGGATCTCTTTGTGCCTTGCCAATTACTCCCTTTAGGAACTCCTTCAGATAGTTCCTTCTTTCTCCCACACACTAGATGGCCCTCATCACTCCATCTTTGCCACTTTGCTAACATACTTGGAAAACCTGAACATTTTTTTCTAACTACCATAGCTATGAAAGTGTGGTGCCAAAAAGGATTAAACAATTATCTATTTCTTCTCCTTCTGTCTAATCTTACTTCAATAAGTATCTATAAGATTTGCTTATGTGAAGGGTGAAGAACTGCATTTAGGGACAGGGAAATCTGTAATTTAGGGAGTAGCCAAAAGGCGCTTTTGGTAGAAAACATCTGGGAACCAGTGTACTAGATCATAATCATATTACAGTATCCAGTATACTAAAAAATGGCTAAGTCAGGGTAACTCCCAACAAATTCCTTAGGAGTAAATAGCCAAAATTAGGCATCTTTCACTTAAAATGCTTCTGATTATTATGGACCAAGTAAACCCAAAAGCCAGTGGCTTGTTAAATACCAGAATCGTTCTATAAAAAATAATTTTAAACCTCTTTTGTTGGTCATCATTAAGAAGAAGGGTACCTAATTTGTCTATAATAAATTACAAATTGTCTTGATAAAATATAGGCTCTTTCTATCTAATATCTGTTATTTAATTTAAAACACAAAAGGATATTGGCTAAGCTTGCATTTTCAAGCCTATATTTAAGCTTTCAAAAGGAGGAATTTCTCCATTTCTCAGTAAGTTTTCCCCTTAATTCTACTTCTCTGCAGATAGTTAAAACTTTATAAAGCCACTTCCATAATTCTAATAAAATTTATTTTCAAATTTCTCACAGGAACATTTCCAAAAGTTTGAGAAAATCTTTTATGAGCATTCTTAAAACTTAATCTTCCATGAGTCTAAAAACAAGTATTTTATACCTATGTATAACCAGCAGAGGGAAGTGTTGCATTACAGTGTCTAACAGGCTTATTACTATACTAATACTATTTAAGGAGTCTAGATTGCCTAAGCTAGAAAATTTAGTTCTAGACCAGAAACCCAAAAAAAGCTCAAAAGAAATCAGGAAAAACTTAAAGAAAATTAGTTTTGGCCTAAAAGAAATCAATAAAAATTTAAATAAATTAATAATATGAACTACAATGCTGGTACCACACCCTTCCAAAGCAATATGGTTCCTTACAATCAGCTGTATCATTACTTTGACATAGACAAGTAAAAGAAGAAAGTGGCTTGTATTTTGAAAGAGCCTGTATTTTGTCAAGGCAATTCATAATTTATTCTAGAGAGAATGGATATTTTTGCTGTTCTTAGAAATGACCAACAAAGAAGGTTTTTAATTATTTTTTAGAGAAGTATTCTAGGGTTTAACAAACGATGGGGTTTTTTGTATGACTTGGATTATAATATTTAGGAATGAATGAAAGGAATTAAATGAAAGATATCTCATTTTGGTTATTCTGAGGAATTCTATAGATGAATTATGAACAAATAAATAACTTATTAAAAGTATATTAAGAAGGTACAAGCATGGGGAGGCTAGGTGGCACTGTGAATAGAGCACCAGCCTTGGAGTCAGGAGGTCCTGAGTTCAAATCCAGCCTCAGACACTTAAAACAAAAACTAGCCATGTGACCTTGGGCAAGTCACTTAACCCTGACTGCCCTCCCCCCCAAAAAAAGAAGATACAAGCAGACTAGCAAGCAAAGGAGGAAAAGGTTACTACTGATTTGAGGATCTGGGCCATTAAAAAAAATCATGGAAAATTTCTTTGCTGGAGTAGCATGTGAAGGGAGTTTTAAAGGATGAACAGAAATTCCCTGCTGTCTGACACACCATACTTTTCTGGTTCTCAGACCTCTCTAATTGCTCCTTCCCTTCACTGACTGTTTATCCTCTTCTCAAAGCCTTAAAGTTAGCATTATCAAATTTTTCTTCTTCAATTTCTTTTCTCGGGGCAGCTAGGTGGTGCAGTGAATAGAACACTGGCCCTGAAGTCAGGAGTACCTGAGTTCAAATCCAGCCTCAGATATTTGACACACTTACTAGTTGTGTGACCTTGGGCAAGTCACTTAACCCTGATTGCCTTGCCTTCCCCCCTCAAAAAAAAAAAGATCAACTTTCTCTTCTCTCCATCTTGTCTCTTGGCAATCTTTTTCACTCATACAGCTTGAACTATCACCTCTACACCAGGGAACCTTAAATCTTCTCTCCCAAGCTCTAGGCTCACATTTTCAACTGCCTTTAAAATACGCTTCAGTGACAGCTCAAATTTAACAACACAAATTGAACTTACTATCCTTCCTCCAAAACCTGCTCCTGACTTCACTATTTCTATAAGTAATGTCACCATTTATTTACTCAATCACCCAGGCTCATAGCTTTAGCATTACCATAAATTTTCCTGCCATAATTTCATACGCAGTAAGTAATCAGATTTTATTGATCCTACTATAAAACATCTATTCCATATATCTATTTCTACTGCTACCATCCTAGTAACAGGCCCTCAGTACCATCCATCTGTACTTTCTCTCTCTCTGTATATGTATGTGTATGTGCATATGTATATATGTTTCCTAACATATCTTCCCATCTCCCCTTCCCCTTCCTTTAAATCACTTTTTATATCAACTAACAGACATCTTTCTTAGGCATAAGTCTGGGTAGTCATATCAACTTCCTGGTTCCCTACACTGGTAATGATCATATCCTACCTCGAACTTCATCTAAGTACTTTTTTCATCGATTAATGCATTATTTTGTGCTATATTTAATAAAAAGCATGTCACATATTTTCACTAGGTAATATTTTTCATGAGGACAGGTACTCTATCTAAATAGTGCATTCTCACTTACTATAGCACAGTGCTTTGTAAACAGCAGTCAGTTAGTAAATGTTTGTTGAACTGAAAACAGACAAGATTCTTTAGGACCTGTTAGCTATTATTTCATGACTTTAGGCAAGCATAAACCCTCTAAACCTCATTTTGCTCCTCTGAGAAACATGGTAGAAGAGAAAGAATGCTGGCTTTGGAGTCAGGGGATCTGATAAAATTCTGCATGTGTTATTTAGAACCTGTATTACCTTCAGTACCTTCTAATCTTCTTGGACCTCAATTTCCTTATCTATAAAATGAAAGGGTTGGATTCAATAATCTTTAAGGTTCATTTCTAGCCTGAATTCTTTTAATATTTTATGTCCTATATCTGTATTTCTTTAACCAGGGACAGAAACACCACAATTATTATTTCTCTTAGCATCCAACACAGTAAGTGCTCAAGTGAAATTAATTTTTTTTAGTTTATTGAATTAATACATTTTATTTTTTTTGAAAGTGATTTGTTTTTTTTAATTAATTTGTTTGTTTCCTTTTAGTTTACAGGATTCAATTCCACAATTCCTTGAGTTTAACATTTTGCCCCCTTCCCTCTCCTCCCCCGCAATGGTGGCATATAGTCAAGTATAGGATCTGTAAATACTTTCACATTATACATTGGTCAGGTTATAAGGACAGATTGTACCAGCTGGAATGAAAAATGGTAAAGAGGACATAAAACCAAATAAGAGAAGGAAAAATATCAGGTATTTTGCTTCCACCTGGATATAAACTTAATTCTTTCTAGTTCTTTCTCTGGATGCACAGAAACTAATTTTTTTTTTAGTCCTCTTTACAATCTATGAGTAAAGTCAAATTAAATTGTTATTCCATCTATAGTATACAATAACAAAGACACTACAACATAGTTTTAAAATATGGATGATCAAAAGGATGGTAAGAATGAGAATCTTTTTCATTTCTGTTGCCATCTATTTTGGAAATATATTTTACCCATTAGCATAATATATTTTGGCCCATTTTGACTGTAGACTGAACATAAACATTAATTTTTTCAAAGTAGCACAGGCACTGTATTGTTTTTAAGAGATCTGTTTTCTGAAAATCTTAATTTATAAGGTTGTTAGTTTTTCTGTGACACTAAAACCCACAAAGAAAGAGATATAAGGAAGAAATAATAAAATATCATAATCCCCTCTCTCAAAATTAGAAGATCATTACTGTGCCTATAATTGCATCTTAGGCATCATTTAAGAACCATCTAAAAAGTCTAAATTAAATTTTTTAACCAAAAAAAATTAGCTATAGTAGAGTTCTGAATGTTTACTCAGATTCAAAAAGATGATTAGCTCCAGTGAGAGATAACTCTTTCTGCTATGTTTGGGGGAATGGAATTACTTTAAATTGTTTTAAGTCTCTAAAATTTCATTTTGACTCCTTAAAAAAAATCGAGAGCCAGATTTAGAGTGAGGAAAATATCAGTTCAAGTTTTGCTTGACATATAATTATAGCTATATGACTATGGGAAAATCTAAGATTTTAAGTAGCAGGCAAGTTGCCAGAGTTTTCACACAAGACAGTCCTCCTATGAGGCCAACCTCCCCATCCCCCAAAAGAAAACTCATTCTCTTTTTTGTTTTAAGAATGAGACCTACAAGGGGCGGCTAGGTGGCACAGTGAATAGAACACTGGCCTTGGAGTCAGGAGGATCCGAGTTCAAATTCGACCTCAGACACTTATTACACTTAGTAGCTGTGTGACTTTGGGCAAGTCACTTAACCCCAACTGCCCTCCAAAAAGAAAAAAAAATGGGACGTATTATAAGTTTGATCAATAAAATTATGTATATATAAAACTAAATTTATACAAATAATTATATATGTATGTATATACACATGTGTAATAGTTACATATGATTATATGTAACTATACTGGTATCAAATCAATATTTTAATACATGTAAATATACATCTATACATACTTCAGATATATATATGTATATAAACATACTACAAGTATATACATATATGGTTGTACTTATGTTAGTTAAAGAGCCCACAAGAATTCTATATTTACTTTTTTTCAAACAGACCACAATAACTACATAATTCCTTTGCACTCTCATTTGATTTAAAAAAAATGGTAAGGCATGGGGTGACTAGGTGGCACAATGAATAGAGCACTGGTCCTGGAGTCAGAAGGACATGAGTTCAAATACGGCCTCAGATTCTTAACACTTACTAGCTGTGTGACCTTGGGCAAGCTTCCTTCCACCCTCCAAAAAGAAAAAAAAAAAGGTAAGGCATCTGGGAAGCAATAACTCAAAAAAGAGATGGTACCAGGATTAGGAGTCAAAATTTTATTTGGTATCAGGATTTCTTGACTTCAAGGCCTGAGCTTATGACCCAGGCTTTTAATATACTTGTAGCCAGTGAGTGATCAATAAATAATAAGAGATCTGCTGTCCTTAGGAGAAAGTGGTAACACTACTGCATGCCGCGTATCCTAAGGGGGTAGAGGTAGAATAAAGAATACTGTGATGCAGGTAAAATCAGTTTAAAATTAACAAGGACCACTTTGATGAGGAAAACAAGGCATAAAAGGGCAGACTGAAAAACCTATAGAGTATATGTTTTGGAGTAGAAGGCCAAAGAACAAGGAGGAGAGCCTACCTCCTGGCCTTGGTGATTTGGAATGGTGCATGTTACTTTACATACATCAAATCTGTCGATTTTACTTCACCATCCCTCTCAACTGTCCCCTATTCTACATTCGCAGCACTACCTTAGTCCAGGCTCATCATCCTTGGCTGGACTAAGAGCCTCATAATTGGGTTCATGTGTGTTGTGTGGTCTTGCTCATATCTAATCATCCTTCACACAGCTACCAAGATCATCTTCCCATTCTGAACATTGAACATTGTTCAAGAATGTTCAAGAAGCTTCTGGGGGTCCCCATAAACTTCAAGTTAAAATACAAACTTCTCTGGCAGTTCAAGTCCTTCACAATATGGCTCCATCTACCCTCCCAGGTTGGGTAAGATTACATATTATTCCCACTCATACACTTTGTGCTCTGGCCAAACTGGCTCACTTGTCACTTCCTCACAATACATGATATGCCATCTGCTGTCTCCATGTGCCGCTGATATCTTCTGTGAAACCCCAGCACCTTTCACCACTGGGGTGCCACCTCCTGTAAGAATCTCTTCTGATTTCCCTAGGTTTTAGTATCCTGCCCTCCCAAATTACTTTGTGTTTTTTTTATAGGTCATATCTTTACATGTGAACATGTTATATCCACTAAGCAGAATATAAACTGCTTAAGGGCAGAAACTGTCTCACTTTTCTATTATGCCCAGCATGTAGTACAGTGACTGATATACAGTAGGGATTTAATTAGTGCTTTCTGATTGCACAGCTATTGTAAGGTCCTTAAATTCCTTCCTTCTTCAGTGATAAGGGTCTATTCTTATTCTATGGAACCAGGAAAGTGTTCAATGAAAAGACTATCTCTGGGACAGTGCCCAGTTATAGGAGCTAAAGAAAGGGCTTAGGGCAAGAAATTAAATTCACTATAACCTAAGGATGGCATGGTATTGATGAATCTAAATGCCAGAGATCATCATGAACCTTTCTGACTCTCTTTTCTTTCTAGTTTCTTTATAATAATCAGTATAAGAATAACCAACCAGTTTTTAAAAGCCCTTTCTCTGACTCCAGTAAGACCCATTAGTAACTGCATCAGAGATATCTGAAATGTAACAGTGATGCTTCTCTAAGTATTGAGGATATTGGTTAAAACAACAGCCAATAAACATAATCAGGGAGCTGGAAGGGTCTTCGTGAAGGCCACTGTAATATGGCTGAAATAATTTTGGACTTGGAGTCAGGAGACTCCTGCATTCAGATTGATTGGCCATGAACAAGTCACTTGTGGGGCGGCTAGGTGGCACAGTGAATATAGTACCGGCCCTGGAGTCAGGAGGACCTGAGTTCAAATAAGGCCTCAGACATTTAACACAAAAACTAGCTGTGTGACCTTGGGCAAGTCACTTAACCCCAATTGCCCTTCAAAAAAAAGAAAAAAACCCAAGTCACTTGACCTTTCTGAGCCCCAGTTTCCCCAGTCATATATGAGAATAATCATACTTATAATAACTGCCTTAGAAGAATGATAGCAGGATCAAATGAAATGATGTATGTAAAGCATTTTGTACATTAAGAGCAGTGTAAGAATACAGAGGGACTGCCCTGGTGATTTCATTGTTATAGGGAACTACTGGATTTGAAAACTCCCACTCTCAATGCCAGTCAGCCTCTTTACAGCAACTTTTGGTCCTGGCTCAGTTGTGAGAGGGGAGTGACTTGGTTCAGGATCACACAGCTAGTGTGGGTTTTTCTGACTCAAAGGTCAGCTCTCTTACACACATATACACACAAACACACTTACACACACACACACACACACACACAGGTGCTTATAAAATCCTGTACAAACTGTTATTGTGGTGAAGATGGTGATGATGAGGAGGAGGATCTATCCTCTCATTTTACAAGGAGAAAAAACTGAATCCCAATTAAGGTTAAGTCATTTGCCCCGGTCACAAAGCCAGTGAATGGCAAACTCTGAGCTGGGACCAAGGCCAGACTCCCAAGTCCAATGCTTTTCTCATATTCGAAGTTAACCTTTAAGACCTAAAAGATCTCTAAAATGCCTGAAGTACATTTTAAAGTCTTTCTTAAAAACATTTAAAGCCAGCCGGATATTAATTCTCTTTGCATCTCTTCTTATTCTAAGGAACCAGGAAAGAGTTTGGTAAAAGGATAAATCTAACAACCCCAGTAACTGTGCTTTCAGGCTGTAAAATTCAATAGTAGTGGAGAACAAAAGGCCTACAATTATGGGTGACAAACAAGTCACTATAAGAATAGCATTGGTTACATTTGGAAGGAGGAAGAGAAGGCAAAGTTAAAAAGCATAGATTAGTCAATCTTCCTAGTGGTTGACATTTTTGTTTTAAAGGAAATTTTGATAAAATGAAAACTCACAGTCTTCTGAGCTGCCCTTTTCTGGTAACCTAATAGAAAATGGATTCTGACATCACAGAATATCTATAACATTCTGCTCTGTCCTTCTGTTTGACAACGGACTTTGAGAGGTTAGTTTACACAGGATGCCCCATTAATATCTCAAAGAATGGGTCTATAAACGCTAGCTCTTAGATGTTCTTCTTCAGCAACTGTGAATATTAAGCAGCTACAGGAGACCTTATCACATATATTTTCAGACGTGTCAGTCTTCTAGACCTACAACAACGTCAATCTGCTCCTATTTGATTGTACAGCACCACATTGCTCCTACACAGTCAATTACAACCCTTTTTAATGATTACTGTATGCAGCACTAATATTCAAATTTGTATTATATTCAGTTATATATACATGTATCATCTCCCAATGCCAATCTGTATTAACTGACTTTATATACTGCTGTACAGCTCACGAAATGTTGTATATGCAGTATTTCATTTAACCCACATTACATCCTTCTGAGGTATTATTAACCCCATTTTATAAATGGTGAAACTGAGACTTAGTGAATGAAGTTAAATGGCTTGGTTATCAACGATCTTTGAATTGCCAAATCTAACGGTCTTTTTCTCATCCTTACCTAACCTCTCTGCTACAATTTGACACTGCTGACCACCTTGTCCTACTGGATACTTTCTCTTTGACATTTCATGACACTATTCTGTCCTGGTCCTCCTCCTTCCTGTCTGACCACTCCTCAGTATTCTTTGCTGGCTCATTATGCATATATCATCAACTGAATGTGGGTGTTCCCCAAAGTTCTATCTTGGGGTTGGTCAATCTACTTGTCTGGCTCTACGATTAATTGCCCATGTCCCCATAGCTAGTGTCAAGGGGTGGGATTTGAACCTGAGCTTTCCTGATTCTAAGTCCGGCACAATTCAGATATTACACTACATTGCCTCCTGGTAAGGCAGAGATCTTTATGCCTATCCAAGGACCTGCACAGGACCTTCCACATGGTAGGTACTTAATCAGTGTCTAATAAAATACACAGAGTCACTTCTGATTAAACAGTTAATTAAAAAACATTATGGCATCTTCAAAACATAAAACTATCATCCCAGTGATACAAAGTTTCCCTATACTGTGTACTAAAACAATTGATGTTCAAATTCAAAATCAAACTCTTTTGTTAAACCAAATTTAAAACAAACAAATAAAGTAAAATACTCTTCATAGCTTGGTCTATTTCATTAACTGAATCAGAGTCCTTACTTAAACAACCACTTCTGAGGGCTTATTACATGCCAGACACCAGACTGTATTATATATGCCTCCTACCACAGGCCCCTAATTTTTTCATGATACTTGCCTCATAAGTAACAAAGTCATCAAACTCATCAGGGCAGGCATGGGAATCTTCCTGGACATATCCAATGTCATACAACTGGCTCTCAGGATCTATAGGAAAAAGAATATAGCTTTTAGTAGTTTCAGTTTAGCATATGTCTTTTGGTCTGACACTTGTATTTCCTACTCAAATATCTAATCAAAGCACAGAGATGATACCTGGGTTACTGAAGACTTTACCAATATAGCACAAACTCTGATCAATTCAACAAACACGTATTAAATACCTACTATGTACAAGCCACTGTGATAAAAACTGAAGATACAAAGGCAAGATCTAGCAAACTACGATAAAATGGAAAGGCTTTGATTATATTATTAATAAAGACCATTGTCTGGGCGACAGTCTCTGAGAGAGAGACACACACACGTTACCAACATGTTGGCCACTAAGTTAGGAATTCTTTGGGTATGGCAACCCTGAAATTTATGATAAAAATACAAAACGGCCTGTGTGGGTCCATATGGTCATCTTTTCTTTACATAGTAATCATTTGGATTGTTAAGAAAAAATGGAAGTAATAAAAATGATAGTTTTTAGACTATCTATGAACATTTAACTGTTGATGCTCTAAATGTGAAATCTTGATTCAACAACTAACAAGTTGATATTTTACAAGAATTAAATCATAACTATATGGGCACTTTCACTATAAATGAAATCAGAAAAGCAGTTGCAGCTAAATGGAAGAAAGGCTTATAGGTGCTCCTAGGAAAGGGGAAAAAAAGGAGTAGGTAGAGTTGCTTCAGTATGGCCCCAAGGGGAAAAAAAAAACATTTAATCAAGATGGCTGCCTAACCAGGAGGCAGGCTATGCAGCTCCCACATACTTATTCAAGAAAAAACTATGAAGTTCATATCAAATCAAGTAACGATCAATAAATACAATGAAAACCGACAGTTAAGTGAAGTTTTCCACCACAGAACTGATTAAAAAAATCACAGAGACATCCTCAGACCAAAAAATGATATATGTAGCAAGAGAGGAGGGGTTCCCTTAAAGAGCCCCAGGTAGGGACTCTGAAGACCTCAAAAAAACAATCAGCATAGTATAGACTACTTCTCAGATCCAGACAGCCCAGGCCCAGGAGATCAGAAATCCCTAACGTTCTTTTGTGAGACACCAGAGAGGGTTCTGATGACCCAGAATTCAGAAACATAAAGATCCAAGGAGGCCAAATTTCATGAGGTAGGGGTCAGCTCCATTCTGAATGTCTGATGAGGGGAAAGAAAACGGAGGATAAAAGGAAGAATACACTAGTACAAAAAGGAGAAGGGAGGGGGGATTGCAATTCCTCATTAAGTAAGTGCATAAGAAGAATATATAAACATGAAAGAAAAAGATGGAGTGGATATTAGATCAACTTAACTCTTACCTGAAATGGACAAGAGGGTTGAACCCACAAACCCATACACAAACAGTTTGATGTAGAAATATATCAGTCTCAACAGGGAGCCAAGCTAGCAGGAGGGGAGTGTGGGGTTGTTAAAGAGGGAGGATATCACTGGGAAGCACACAGTTACAGGTAAAACAAACTTCCTGACCCTCAAAGGGGAATTAGGATGGCAGTTAGAAGAGAAGAAAAGAAAAGAAATTAGAAAAACACAAGAAAAACTCACATAGAATCTACGTACGTGAGTGCCTTGTATTGCCTCTTAGACAGGTGGGAAATGACTATAATTAAATACTATTATACCTTAAGAAATGATAAAGAGATAATTTCAAAGAATCTTGGATAGTATGAACTGATGCAGAGCAAAATGAGCAGAACCAAAAGAACTAGCTATACAAGGACAATAACATTGTAAAGAAAAATAATTTTAAACTATATGCTAGCACTTAGCATAGCACCACAGTACCTAGCACACAGGAGCTATCTTATGCATATCTATTTTCTGAATGACTGACTGACTGAAAGAGACTTAAGAATTCTGAGTTAAGCAATAACCAAACCATATCTCCAGTAGACTTATGATGATAAAGGATATTAACTACCTCCTGGCAAAGAGGTGATGGACACAAGGTGCTGAGACATACATTTTTATAACAGTCACTATGTGGATTCATTTTTCTTAACCATGATTATTTGTTTCAAAGACTCTTTTCTTTCTCTAGGTTAGTTTTGGGGAGGGAGAAAGATGGGGCTAACAACAATAATGCATCACCCCCAAAAAAGAGTCATTGTAACATTGTTAAGTGTATAGGATAGAAGGAAGTACAGATAAACATGATAGTTTTGAAAATAGAATTATATGTGTGTGTATAAAACAAGCATATTAACTATATATGTACATATACATATACACACGTTTTTTTAAAGGAAGCAGTATTATGGGAGTATATGGGAGTTTCACAGTTTCATAAAGAATCCCTTTTTTTTGTATTCTGCTGTGTTTAAATCCAGAATTTTAAAAATAAATTTGAAAAAATAGTGGCAAGAAACATTATTTCATGGGATACTTGGTAATCCTCTCTTACAGTGGTCATGGTAAACCATGGTCATGGACCATTACTGGAAAAAATGGTTCAGCTTATAAACTAAGCATCTATTGTGGAGATTTAAGAAGCAAAGAAATTCTATGAAAATAATCCTGTAAAACAAGTTAGCATATACATTGATATTTGGGGGCTTCAATGCAAAGATGGTCATACTTAAAAAGTTAGAAAATATGGTTCAATATGCCCAAAGGGCTATAAAGCTATACATACCTCTTTGACCCAGCAGTAACACTACTTGGTCAATATCCCAAAGAGATTTTTTAAAAGGGGGGGATATTTGTACAGAAATATTTATAGCAGCTCTTTTTTTTGTAGCAAAGAACTGGAAATTGAAGAGATACCTGTCCCTGGATGAACAAGTTGTGTTATATGATTGTAATGCAACACTCTCATGCTACAAAAAATGACAAGCAGAATGGTTTCAGAAAAACCTGGAAAGACACAAACTGATGCAAAGTTAAATAAGCAGAATCAGGAGAACACAGTTCACAGTAATAGTAATATTGTATGATGAATAACTGAAAGACTTAGGTATTCTCAGCAATACAATTATCCAAGACAATCCAAAAGGACTCATGATAAAAATGCTATCCACCTCCAGAGAAAGAAGTGCTGAAGTCTGAATGCAGATCTAAGCATGCATGCATGCTTGCTTCCTGACTTTCTGTTTTCTTCCATAAAATGACTAATATGGAAATGTTTTACATGACTGCACATGTGTAATCTATATCAAATTGCTTACCATCTTCAGGAGGGGGGAAGGGAGGAAAGGGGAGAAGTTGGAACTCAAATTTTTTTAAACACATGTTAAAAATTGTTTTTACATATAATTAGGAAAAAATAAAATATTATTAAGAAAATATGGTTCAAGATGAAGAAATCAAAGAGTCAGAGGCTAGTAAATTATTCAGAAGCCTCATATCTATATATTATGAATATTTTCTTCAAGAAGTAAGCTAGTAGATACCAGACATAGCAAATACCAAATTAAAGTCATAAAAATGAGAGTGATTTTTTTTAAAAGAACATGCTTAATTGATGCTTTTGCTTTTTGTGTTATTGTTACTTCCCAATTATCAACTTTCCATTGAAATCTCTCAAAAGAAAAATAGCTATGTGAAACACCACCACAGCAAATGCATCTGACACTCGTAATTCACCAACTTTCTGCTGAAAGGAGGGAAGTGTTTATTAGTCCTCTGGAACCTATATTTAATTTGAATTCTGACATATGTTAGTACTGTTTTTATCTACAATATTTACTTATTTTGTATAGTGTTCTCTTAGTTTTTTCTCTACTCTGCAGTTTCATACAAATCTCATATTTCTCTGAATTTATCTGTAATCTGTATGTTACAATAATATTCCACTCCATTTATATGTCACAATTCATTCAGCCATTCACCAATCAATAGTCACACACTTTTATCCATTTGCTGTTGTTGCCACAAACTGCTATTATGAATATTTTCATACATACTGACCTTTTTCTGTCTTTGACCTCCTTGGGGTGTGTATCAAGTAGTAGGATCACCAGGTCAAAGGGTATAAACAGTTTATAAATAATCCTTGCTCCCTACCCCAATAGTTAGACCAAGTAAGTCACAGTTCCACAATGCCTGACTTCCTACAACTCCAACACTGACTATTTCCTTCTTTCATTATTAAATGGGGATGAGGTAAAAGCTAAAGTTGTTTTTGATGAGGTACAGGCTCTGGGAACCCCCTTACCTCTATATTTTATGGTTCCCTGACCTCTACAGTGTTAATTTGAATTTCTCTTACTCCCTGTTATTTGGAGAATTTTTTCATAAGTTTGTTATAGTTTATGTTTTTTGTTTTAAAAACTCCTTGTTTATAAAAATTGATTATAACTTAACCAAAAGAAAATGCCTGTTTCCTGACATGAGAATAGTTTCTGAAATAGTTCTCTGTGTATAGTCAGATCATTAATTGGTTAAGCAAGAATAAAAATTCATATCAATTTAGAAGAAATGCAAATAAGAAGACTCCGTGTACTTTTTTTTT
>NW_027185694.1:22629525-22669741 GCF_028583685.1 Petaurus breviceps papuanus | reverse complement strand
GTTGGGACTTGAAGAAAGTCAGTGAGGTCACTTATTGCCTTGCCCAAAAAACTTACTGCCCCATTGCCTTCCCCAAAGCACAAACAAACAAAAAGATGCAGTGCTGGGTCTAGAGCCAGGAAGTCTCATCTTTCTGAGTTCAAATCTGGTCAGAAACACTTACTAGTTGTGTGACCCCAGTTGGGTAATGTTATTTAACCCTGTCTGCCTCAGTTTCTCAACTATAAAATGAGCTGGAGAAGGAAATGAAAAACCACTCTAGTATCTCTGCCAAGAAAACCACAAATGGGATCACGAACAATTGGACATGAATGAACAACAAAAGGGAGTGAAGATTTAGAAGGAAAGATAATGAGTTCTGTTTTGGACATAATGAGTTTGAGATGTCTACAATTCAAGATGTCTGAAAGGTGGTTGGAAATGCAAGATTGGAGGTCATCGGAAACAGTGTGGCAGGAAAGATAGATGATGATGGGTATGGGATTTGCACTGGTCTCCTAAAAGGAAAAGACCATGTCTTTGGAACCTGGACCCCAAAGCCCCTTGAAACCTAAATCTCTGCGGAGGCCCATTCCAGTCAATAATCCTTTTAATTGCCCTTTCATTGTGGCCCTCAAAGTTTGTACCTGGACCACCCCCAGCTATTTGCCACCCCTAGATCCCATCCAAATCTTCCCACAAGCCTTTCTGTATAAAAGTGTCCACCTTGCCCCCATTAAATTGCTCAGATTCTTAAAATCTGGCCCACTTATATTGGAACCACAAAAAGCACAGACTCACTAGGAATCTCAACCACCCCAACCAGGGTTTTAATTGGAATGAAAGAAGGTTTGAGTGGCTGAAATTTTTTGAGGCAGATCCAAGCCCTCTACCCTTGCATTTCAGGGTTCATAAGACCCTTAGATGCAACACTGAGATCACCAAATACAGAAGGAGGAATGATCAACAGTGTCAAAGGCTGCAGAGAAGTCAAGAAGACTGAGGACTTACTTCAGAAATTTAATTTATCTTAAATAAGCTCCAAAGTAAGAGGCCAAAAGAATCTAAAAACAATATCAGCAAAAACCAAACAAAATACCACCTGTTATCCTTGCCAAGCAGAGGGACAGGGCAGAGGAAAGGTGGCTGCCCTACCTCGCCCATTTAGAGTACAATCTTGTCTGTAAAACATTATGAAGGTGGATAAATGAATGAAAAAACATTTATTAAGCATATACTATATGCCAAGCACCGTTCTAAGTATTAGGGATACCAATACAACTAAACAGACAGTTGCTGCCCTCAAGGAGTTTACAAGGTGGAAGACCTAACCTCTAGGGAGTGACAGCCAGGAAGGAAGGAATGGTTTGGTAACGTTGATTTCATTATTGTTTTCAAGGCACAAATTGGAAACTGGATTTGGGAGTTCAGGAAAGGTAGAGAAGATCAGGGTATGCATAGGAGCAGCATTCCATGAAAATGGCTGGAAAGTAGTGTGATGGGTATGAATCTGGGACAGATATGATGAAAAGTCTGTGGTCCCAGGGCAGGAAAGAACCTAGCGGTGACAGGTTGGAGGTAGAAGCTACAGTACAGGCACCTGATAGGTCTGAATCTGGGCTAAATCTATCCTAGACTAGAAGAAAATTTAAGTAAAACCACCTTATAAATGAAGACAGAAGGGAAAAATTAGCCTAGAGAAAGCTTATCGTAAGAGTCAAATACATCATATAATCCCAAGATTACCTACAAAATGAAGAGATTAAATTGGATGACCTCTTAAGGTCCCTTCTAGCTCTAAATTTATGATACTTTGATCTTCTATTACCTGTCTTCACCTTCAGTTTTTGTGTATGTCCTTTTAAAGTCTGAGCTCAATGAGTTTCCCTGGGTGATAATGGTATCTCTTTAGATATCATTTGCCCCCTTTTTTCCATCCCTCAGAGGAATCATCTTAAAATGTGTCATTAGAAGTTCATTCTTCCCCCTTCTTTCATTCCTCCTATCCTTCTTCAGCCAACTTTGGGTTTTTTTGGGGTTTTTTTTTTTTGCTTTTTGGAATGGGGAGGACGGGGCAATTGGGGTTAAGTGGCTTGCCCAAGGTCACACAGCTAGTAAGTGTGTCAAGTGTCTGAGGCCACATTTGAACTCAGGTTCTCCTGACTCAGGGCTGGTGCTCTATTTGCCACACCACCTACCCACCCCAGCCAACTTTGTTTTTAGAGTCCTACAACATAAGATCCTATTCAATGAATTATTTGAAATTGACTCTTTTAACGTATGGACTGCAAATCAAACCATGTATAGTGTCAACTTCCTTATACATTACAAAATCTAAGCAGGTACTTCATTCCAAGTTTCCTTAATCAGCTAGTTTTATTTTTTTATTAGTTCTGAAAGATGCAATTATCAGCAGAGCATATAAAAAATTTATCAGATGCTCTGCTAATAGCTGAGACCTCTAGCCTATATCAAGGTAACCAAAGTTCTTGACCATAACTGCTTCTATGCTAGCTTTGTGATTTATAACAAGAACTAATTATCCATTTCTCCCTTCTAGTCTAGAGCCTATAATGTAGAGTCTACATTATATTCCCCACCATGATATCTTTTTTTTATCTCCCTTCTTTCATCATCAACCATCTTCTTTCCACTATGCTTCTTTCCTATAGCTAGGAAATTTCAACATGAATAGTAATCACTCTTCTACTCCTTCTGGTCTTTTGGTTTTAAGTCCAGTGTTCTACTATAGCACCCTATTTATCATGGGGAATAAACAGAATACCATAGATCTGTAGGACAGTCCAAAATACCTCTCTAGTCTGGTAAGCCTAGCCTCTTTTGTGGCCATCTGATTCTATAACCCTGTGACATGTCTTTTTCTCCTTCGTGGAACTCTTGGGTCTTGCCCTTTTCTAGAAAATTTCATGTGAAAGCATTAGCACCCCACAGCTACATATTCTTTGTCATCTCACTAAAACAGAAACTGTCACATCCCTCTAAAATCAGGGCCCTTACCTACAATATCAGGTACACAGGCAGTCTTGCTGCCATGGTATTGGAATGACAATGTTAGGATCAGCAGGCATGCCCACAGACCTGATGGAAGGTGTCAGAAGGCTGTGTGGCCTCAGAGAAGTAACTTAACCTCTCTGGGTCAAGACAAAACACAAATAGCCTGTGCCTTCAAGGAGTTCACATTCTAATAAGGGAGACAACATGCAAAAAATTACATTTAAGATACACACAATGTAAAAGGAAGGTAATTTCAAATGGAAGTCAGTTAACAGCAGATCACGCAGAATACTGAAAGAAATGACAAGGTTCCTCCCCTCAAGAAGTCTGCATTATTATTCAGAAGACAAGACTTATACACAAGATAAGTGTCAAAATATGTGGGATAGGCTGAAAGTGCTATGTTGCTGGAAGAGTAAGGAAGACATCATGGAAGATGTGGAATTTGAGCTTGGCACAGAGAGGAGGGAAGGAAGACAGAAGAAACCATTAACTAGATGTTAATTCAATCATCAATAAATACAATCCAAGACATCAAGTTTGAAACTTGAGCTACTGAATTTGACACCAGAAGGCTGGAAATTAGGAAGTAAACGAACACTAAAATATTAAATAACAATAACTTAAGCAATAAATAATGCAGAGAGCAATAAATAATGAAAAGCTATCTTCTCCATTCTCCAAAAGACCCTATTCTCTCTTCATATAGGTGAGATATCTTTCACCGTAAGGTTCTCCAATCAAAATTTGTGTACCAATAAAATCAACTCTACATGTACATTCTGGGTTTTTTTTTTCTGATTTGATTGTATAATTCTGATTTATTTTATCTTGTAGACTTGAAAGGAAAAACTACATGTTGCTGAATTTGTAACAGAATTAAAGAGGCAAAACAAAAATCTTATGGGAAAAGCAAAAGGTAAAAGTAGCTTGATTTTATCTGACTTTGTTATTAAATATATTGTATCGTATTAAATGGAATGCAGGCAAACCCTATATAACTCTGTTCCAATCAACATTAATAAACATAACCATCCTTCTAAAGCTACTGGGCAGTTCTGATACCCAGGGTCACACAGCTAGTAAGTGCCTGAGGCCGTAGTCCTCCTGACTCTAGGGCCAGTACTCTATCTACTAGCTCCAGTACTTTTCCTCAGGGTTAGCTCTAGATTTCCTCCAATCATCTCTGTTCCTATGGGACTATTTGGCTCATTAGCATCATTTCTCCTAAAGTCACTTTTTTTTTACGGATCTCATTCACTACTTTAAGTAGGTTGTATTTATAGTATAAAACCCTAAATCAACAAGTTTCAGCTTTCGAATCTCTGTGCATATCATAACTGCAAGACACAAATAGGAAGGAACGATAGTATAACAGGAAAATTATACAGGAGGAAATGGACAATTCATTTTCATTTCTCCCCTCATGATGACTGCCCATTTGTCACTGTTTAATAGAAGAAATTAAAAGACAACAAGTAGTATGGCAACCACTTTCTACTTTTCTATAAATCAGGTTGGAACATTGTTGGAAACACATATGTACAAGACAGGAATCTTCTGCTTCATTTTCTCTCTAGTTATAGCATTGTCCCACTACCATTCCATTCATTTATATTATGCTCACTGGCATTATATTCACTGCCTACTACACTCACTGACTGACATCATAGTAAATCTACAACATAAAAGATATCATGAGTCAACAACCTTATGCCACTGGTTTTATGAAGACAATTTAGGATTGTCCTGTATTCCTTCCACACAATACCACCTTCCTTTCATGTAATTTCACTGGCAAAAATGTTCATAAATATTCTCAATGGGTCACAAATATGATGTTACATTATATTCAATCAGAAGAGTCTGAGTTCAATTAGACCAAATATGGTGAGAATAAACTTGAAAAATACTATCAGAATTCAATAGATTTTAAAGTTATTTCCTCATAACAACTCTAAAAGATAAACAGAATAGGGACTGGGATAGGCAAGGTGAGCAGTCAGTCATTCAGGAAGCATAGATCTGACTATGTCACTCCCCTATTCAAAAAGCTCCAGTGGCTCCATTATTGTCTTGAGGATAAAATACAGGCCTTGATGTTTGACATTCAAAACCCTCCATAATTTGGATTCAGCCTACCTTTCCAAGCTACCTTTCCAGTACAGCCACTACTAAAGCACCTCTTTTCAATAACCTATTCAAGTTCCTGTGGCTAATAAGAAATACTTTGTCCCATACTCCTATTAAAACAACACCAAATTATTACTTTAACTTAATAGTTACTACGTGGATTAAGTTTGTTTGATAGTTTTAATTCTTTCAAGCTACCCTAGGGCTTTCTTGCCTTAATTCAATTCCTGTTCCACTCCTGCTTCAAAAAAACAACATCATGGAAAAAAGAGAAGACAAGGGATAAAAAGGACTATTATAAGAAAGGTCTTTTACATTTATAGCTTGCTATTTCCTCCTTAATTTACCTCCCAATTATCTCAGTAAAATGACTCTTATTAACATAAGTTAAATACTAGGAGCCAGACTCAGGATCACATGACTCTGGATGAAATCACAGAAGCAACTGCTACTGACCTTTCATGCCACAACATTCTGACTCAACATAAAGCTAGTATATACTTAAGTACTCACTCACCTTTAAAATTATTTGTAATATTTTACCTCCCCTCAACTCTATATTGCAGTCTGCCAGTCTATAATTTCCTTATCTGAGAACCTTGAAAATATGATTATTTTTCAACGATGACAAAACCCTCACTGATTTAAAATCTGGAAACCTTAACTGATTATATATTTTTACTGAATTCTTTCTAAACAGTATATCTAACTTTCCTATAACCCTTCTGCTCAAAGTAAACTATTTAGCTCCTACCCTACAAAAACAGAACAAATCTATATGTAACACATTTCTGTAGTGTAATCAATCTGATTGCTCAGACCATATGCAAGATCAATAGAGGCCACCATTAGAAACTAATGAAGACTGTTGAAATGACTGGATTAGACCTGTCAGGGACAAGTTTGGTGGTAACATTTCCAGGGTCATTTTCCTTCCTAGCTCTATTAGTATTAAAAAAAAAAAACAACATACGAGTTTCAAGGTTTATTTTTGTTTTTCTAAAAGTTGCTATAGTAATCCAAGATTAAAAATATATATATATATCTTGCCTTTTATTCATGAAACTTATTTAAAGTTCAATGTAAAATAAATCATGGTGTTTTTTTTTTGCCTGTTTGTTGCAATAACATATCGTAAACACCATCTGTCCTCTGTATACTAAAAACGCTAGTTTGTGAAGCACTTTCATGTCCTCTGATGAAAGGAACTCTATCAATAGCTTCCCTATTCAGCTGCACTAATTTTCCCCTCCTTTCCCCATCCTACAGTCAACTTTATTAAGACTAAGTAGTTTTTCCTTTTTTCCATAAAGAACATCACAGACATTTTTAAAAAATCAGTCTAATTCAGTTGAAAAACATTTTGAAGGCTGGGAATTATATTATACTTCAATATTTTCATAATTAGTCTTCCTTTAAAAATAATGTACAATATTTACACATAATTAGAAAAAACAAAATACTATTAAGTGGGAAAAAAGTTAAAATCATGTACAATTCTGAGTTTATATTGGCATTTTTAGAATTGGGATGCTTTTCTATATGGGACTTTCTAGTATTCATTAATATCTGACTTTCTTCCAAGTTCATCCAAATCCAAACCCTCACCCAAAGGCTCATTCATTCTTTTTTTTTTTATTTTTGGAGGGGGGAAGGCAGGGCAATTGGGGTTAAATTATTTGCCCAAGGTCACATGGCTAGTAAGTGCTAAGTGTCTGAGGTAGGATTTGATCTCAGGTCCTCCTGACTCCAGGGCCAATGCTCTATTTACTGCCCCACCTAACCACCCCAGGCTCATTCATTCTTTTAACTTGATAGCTAATGGTTTGCCACCAAAATCACCAAGATTACTTTATCTTAAGAACACCTTTATTAAAAAGAGACTTTTTTGGTTCCCCTTCTATTCCTGAGGATCATAACACAAATTCTGAAAATACTCATACCCTACTTCAAAACATTTTCTCTAGTTAAGCAAAACATAAATAAGGAATCAAGTCTTCTAACCCAGATCTTTTGTTTGCTCTATAAAAATAAGTCATACTTCAGTCTTTATAAAGCTAACCTGGGTATAAGGAGACAGCAATCACTTTTCCATGGAGAAAAATAATGTGCCAATCTAAGATTAGATTTGTTTTTCCTTTTCAAGGGGTCTGGGGTTCCCCTCATTTCTGTACTCTCTCCTGACCTTAGCTATAGAGGTGAAGGAACTTTTGAGACTATCTAGTCCAACCACCTCATTTTACAGATAAAGAACTTGAGTACCAAACAGGGTAAGTGGGATGCCCAAAGTCTCAAGGAAATAAGCAGAGCTGAGCCTCAAACCTAAATCCTATGACTCCAAATCCAACACCCCTTCCATTATACCAGGCTTACTTTGGCTGACCAGGAATGGGGACGAGGGTTTCAAAAACATGCTGTTCACAGAAGGAAGCTGTTTGGAGCCTCCTTCTACCACTAGAATTTTTCTGAAAAGGACAAATTGACCCTTTTCCTTAAATACTCCGCAGGGTATAGGAAGCACTCCTAATAACCATAACTAATTCAAATTTCTATATTGCCTTAAGATTTACAAATTACTTTCAACACAACCATTCCACGAGTTAGGTGGTATTATTATTCCCATTTTAAAGACAAGTAAAGTTAAATTGACTTTTTTTCAAGTTAGTCTAGATCTAGACCCTCATCCATAGGCATATCATCCCTCTGACTTTGCTGCTATTTGTTTAGCAACCATTTAGCTGGAGTTAATGCTCATACAGCTAGTAAGGAAGGAGTCAAACTCAGATCTCTTCCAGATTCAATTCTTGAATTTACCAGCTAAGCTGATTGTGAATATACCCACATAAACTACTAAAATTAAGCAAAGTGGCATGACAACACAAAAGAGAATACTCTATCTCATCCAACATTTTTATAGTCTAACAATTCCCTGTCTTATCCAGTTAATAGGTACAAGAAAACAATTAATAGATTAACTCAAATCTTCAGAACATGACCATCAAGCATAATAGTGTCTTCTGAATAAATAAAAGGTTACAAAATCAGAGAGAGAAAATTGATGAGTCAAAGTGCACACTAGAAAGCAGGACGAGGATAGAAGTCTAGGGGCAAAGGAATAAGGGATGAAACCAAAGCTAACTAGAGATCTGGAGTATTTAGGAGGTTTCAGAGAGATGAGAAGGTAATAAAGTACTGCAAAAGGGTATGGGGGAACTGGCAGTGGCTAGAGCGCTAAAGGTGTTTAAGAAGGGTGCTGAGGCTAGTGTGAAAGGAAGGCTTAGAAAGATTGGAGGGATGTGGGGTGGGATTTAGTCACAGAAAAGACTTTAGATATAGCTCCTGAAAGATGAAAGAATGTGACAGAAGCAGAAGACATGTAATAGGTCATAGATAATTGGAAATACAGTTTTAAAACTAACCTCCATTGCTGATAGCTGTAATCCCTCGATAAAAATCTTCAAAACTGATGATACCAAGTCCACTGGGATCCAGATATTTAGTCAAATCCTTCACCTGCAATTACAAAAATAAGAACTTAACCAAAATATTTTCATTTTAAAAACTATGCATGACATAAATAGAAAAGTTACAAAAGAGGAAATAAAAACTGTTATTAATCACATGGAAAGATTTCAAACTCTCTACGTCTAATTACTGAAGAAGTATAAATCAAGAAACTTTATATTACCTTACAACATCAAAAAATATAAAAAATGGTCAAGTCCAATGTTGGCAGGGCTGAAGGAAAACAGGAATACATCATTGATAAGATTTCAAATTAGTGCAAATATTTTGAAGAGTAACATGTTTGATGACAAATGACAGGATCATAGATGTAGAGTTTGAAGAGACTTCAAAGGTCATCTAATTTAACCTCTTTAATTTAAAGATGAAGAACTGAGCTCCAAGGAGATTAAGTGACTTGTCCAAAGCTACACAGGTATGAAGCTTTAAAGTTGGGATTCAAACCCAGGTCCTCTGACTCCAGAGCCAATACTCTTTCCACTGTATGATGCTCATTGCTAGAACTCTATACCAAAAACATCATAAGGGGAAAAAAGGATCTATATACAGAAATGTTAATAACTGCTTTGTATTAATAAAAAACAAGAGATAATCTAAAATCCA
The DNA here is from genome assembly GCF_028583685.1 of Petaurus breviceps papuanus. Taxonomy (NCBI): domain Eukaryota; kingdom Metazoa; phylum Chordata; class Mammalia; order Diprotodontia; family Petauridae; genus Petaurus; species Petaurus breviceps. The sequence continues at coordinate 22,660,486 of NW_027185694.1, read as the reverse complement.
ACAATTGAAGAATGACTAAACAAATCAAGCCATATTATTATAATCAAGTATTATGATACTTGAATGACAAATATGAAATAAACAAGTAAACAATGAAAACCTATAAGAGGTGATATAAAATGAAATCAGTAATACATTATAAAAATTGAGAACTTTTTTTAAAGGAAAGAAGAAATTTAAAAAGAAAAAAATAAGGAAAGAACATTTTTGTAATGAAAAGAACAAACAAAGAGAGAACATGGTCAAATGTGGCAGAACAAAAATCTTATCTGCTTATTTGCTGTCTGATTATTTTGGTTTTGCCCTATTAAAAGTCAGGGGGCTTGGGAAAGATTTTACTAAAAGATTTTTTACTAAAGATTTTTTTTATCTTTGTTTTTGTTGACAAATTTATACAGCAAAAACACTTTAAGTAGACATGTATTATGTATATGAACATTTTATATAAAAATTAGCTGAATTCTAAAATGTATGGTTTTATTTTGAATGAAAAAATAATAAACTCCTCTTCTGAACAGAGAAGCAAAGTTAGAAGGAGCATTACAATATAGAATCTGGAAAAAATAAATTCTATGAAGGCAAGAACTGTGGCTTATTCTTCTTTTATTCCAAGATATCTAACACTGTATCTTACATATAACAGACACTCATATAGTTGTAGAAATATACTGAATTCCTGGGACTTTGGGGAAAAGAAATTGGCTAGAATCTGTTAAATAAATGATAAACCACATCTCTAGAGGGGAAAAATAAAACTTTTGAAGTTTTACTAGTTAGAGCAACTCTGTTGTTAAGAGATCATGAGTGGTATAAACTCATTATATGACAGGTTTAAACATCATGTCCATTATGTGGTTCTCATTACAACTAAAAAGAAAATGTACCTTGAACCTTGATAAACTCACATTTTCTAAAAATCTTGTTCCATGAAATACCTCAAACTTTGACATAGACCATCTTTATATATGAAGCAAGAAATAGTCTTAAGAATCTTTTAAAAATGGAGAATTAATAAAACGGAAAAGTTAAAAAAGTTTTTAAAATTATCTAATACTAATATAAAATGAAGTGAATGCAACCAGGAGAACAATCTACACCATTACAGGAATACTGCAGAGATAATCAATTCTGAAAGATTTAATAACTCTGATCAACAAAATGACCCATCACAATTTCAAAAGACTCATGATGACACATGCTATCCACTTTCAGGTAGGAAATTGATGAACTCAGAGTACAGATTAAAGAATTTTTTTTCTTTAAAAAAAAAAGACCAATGCAGAAATCTGCTTTGTATGGCTATACACATTTATAATGGGTTTTATTTTTCTTGCCTTCATAATGGGCTGAGAGATGGGGTGGAGGAAGGGAGAGAATTTGGAACTAAAAAAAAGTCTCTGTTTCAAAAAAAAATTTTAAAACAAAGAAAGAGGGGGAAAATTATCTAATCCAATCTTCTCATTTTACATATGTAGAAACTGATCTGGAGAGAAAGTAACTTGGCCAACACAATCATTTCCAGAAATTAGATCAAAACCTGGGTTTCCTGATTCTTGGTCAAGTTCCTTACATTATGTGGTTTAGATTAAGATACAGATTTTCTTCTTCAGAATAATGATATATTTATATTCTTTTTTTTTTTTTTTTGCCTTTTGGAGGGCAATTGGGGTTAAGTAACTTGCCCAAGGTTACGCGGCTAGTTTTTTTGTGTTAAGTGTCTGAGGCCAGAACCGAGCTCAGGTCCTCCCAACTCTGGGCCGGTGCTTTACTCACTGCGCCACCTAGCCGTCCCCTATTTGTATTCTTAAAAGCACTTTTTTACTCATGTAGTTTAAAAACAATATTCATCTCAAAATCAATAGATTTTAGGAACATAAAACCTGTTAGGGTCTCAGTTTTGCATTTTGGCCACGTGTCATTTCCAAAGTTACAGAATTGTACACAAATACCTAAGTCTTATATTAACTCAGGGACTACAGATGTATTTGGTGTTATCAGGCCAACCAGTGATTATAGCAAATATTGAGTTGAAATAAAGGGGAAAAATCTTTATGATGCTTCCTTTTATTTGTACGTATACCTTACATATATAATATAAAAGGTGTAATGATTACTCTACCTAAATTTAGCGCTCTATCAAACTACTAGAAAGGGAGTTGGGATATGGGGATGGGGGGGGAGGGGGGACGGAAGAGGATGAATGAAAAGGATATGCCAAGCATGAAAACATCCTAGAAATAACTCTCTTCAGTCTTTTTACTATAACCTATCAGCCTTTAAACCCCTACTCCATTCTGATCTGATTTCCTTTCAAAGTATTACACATTCCTATGGTGCAGCTATAGGAGCAAAAGAAAGTTTGAGATGACCATTAATCAGAAGACAACTGTGTCACCCTGAGTAAGTTACTCTCTCTCTAGTTTAGTTTCCCCATCTGTAAAATGAGAGGATGAATTAAACTATTTTTTTCTGTTTAAAAAAATTTTTAATCTATTTTTCAAGCAGTTTCAAAATTATTTTTTCTTCATTTCTGCATTCTCTCTATTTCTCTAACTCTTCTCCCACCCATTGAGAAAGCAAGAAAAATTAAAAATCTGGGTTTAAAAAATTATTTAAATTTATTTAAATAAAAGACATAATAACCATAGAGGAAAGACACAAAAATCTCTTTAAATCCAGAGTTGTTTTTTTTTCTATGTATCTATTGCAGATTAAGTAGCAGATTATCTACTCACAATTAAGTTGTAGAGCCCTACAATAATTTATATGCATTTGTAACCAAGATATCAAGAGATCACCTAATCCAACCTCCTCATTTTATAGCTGAGAAAAGTAAGAGTGAGATAAGTGAAGTGATCTGCGAAAGATCCAAAGATTATATATAGTTAAAGATTTTAAAAGAGACCCCCTGCGGCAGTTAGGTGGTACAGGGAATAGAGCACTAGCCCAGGAGTCAGGAGGACCTTAGTTCAAATTTGACCTCAGACACTTGACACTTACTAGATGTGTGACCCTGGGCAAATAACTTAATCCCAATTGCCTCACCCCACCCGCACCCCACCCCCTCAAAGAGAGAGAGAGAGAGAGACAGACAGACAGAAACACCTTGGAGGTAATCTAGTCCAACCTCCTCTTTTTATAGATAGAGAAACTGAGAAGCACTACTTGGGTAGCAAGTAGCAGAGCTAGGAAACAAATCCAAGTGCTCTGATTTCTAACCATACACCATGCTACATCATTTCTTAAGAAGGGGAAAATACTACTTATATTTTTATTTACAAATTCAAACCTCTTCTATACCTAAAGACCTACTAGTCATTTTATTTTACCTCCTTTACAATTTTCTTTAGCTAATTATTAGGAATCCTATTTGTTCGTTTACTTTGAGTTTACAAGATTCAGTTCCCCAGTTCTTTGAGTTTCAAATTTTCTCCCCCTCCTTCACCTCTCCCTCCCCCCCCATAGCGGCATACAATCAGGCATAGGATCAGGAATCCTATTTTTTTTTTTAAGTTTTTAAACAAAACAACAAAGCAAAGTATAAACAAGGGCGGAAGATCACATGCAGTTCCCTTGCAAAAGATATTCAAGACTGCAAGGCTCTGTTTTAAGTAATGAGTTTCTATAACAGCAGCAGCCTAGCAACTGGCATGAAGATGAATTTTTGGAGGTTAAATCTATTTATGAAGAAATGCAAGAATTTTAGCAAGACTAGTATTTTTCACAGAAAATTAATCACAAAAAGAAAAAAACCAAGGATACTAAAGCATCTATCACATAAATGCTATTTTCTTTTTTTTGTCTTTATTAATTTGTTTGTTTACTTTTAGTTTACAAGATTCAGTTTCACAATCCCTTGAGTTTCAAATTTTCTCCCCTTCCCTCTCTTCCCACCCCCACCCCCCCATGGCGGCATGAAATCAAGTATAGGATCTTCAAATACTCAAATACTTTCACATTAGACATTTGTCAGGTTATAAAGAAGGATTATAATGGATGGAATGAGCAATGGGAAAGAGGAAACAAAACCAAACAAGAAAAGGAACAAGAGCAGGTGGTTGGCTTCAGTCTGCGTCCAAGCTCAGTTCTCGTTCTTTCTCTGAAGGCAGACTCCTCTTTCCATCATGAGCCTTTTGCAGTTGTCTTATAACCCTACATTATAAATGCTATTTTCTACAAATGAGTTGATGAGAGTTTTCCAGACAGTTAGTGAATAAGCATTTATTAAATGCCTACTATGTTCCAAGCACTGTGCTAAGCACCAGAGATCAATGGCAAACAAAATAAAAGAGCTCCTGTGATCAAGTGATCACAGAAGTGATCAAGAAGATCACTTTCTAATGAGGGAAATAACACATCAGCAACTATATACAAAAAAAGACATATATATGTATATATATATACACACACATAGAGAGAGGGGGGGAGGGGAGAGGGGGTGTTAACCCAGGGAATAGTTTCAGAGAGAAGACATTAAAATTAAGAAAGAAACTTGTCATTTTACATTTTAAACAAGACTGGAAAAATATTTTGATTACTGATCCAACAGACAAAGAATGAGACTGCATATTTGACATCCTTTCAATAACAGGTCCTTCCTACCACATAAAGAATTTAAAGTATATGCAAAACCACTTTTAGTGATGTGACAAAAATAAAACAGAGTTCTATGCCTACAAGAATCCAAAGTCATAGAGTTCCTTTCAACTAACCTTTTCAGATAATTATGCTTCTGGGTAAAGCCAGGCAATAGAATATTTATCTCCTATTATTCAATAATAAAATAACATAATCACAAATTATGCTCAATTGAATTATGACAAAAATTTTCCTATTGAATATTTATTGTAAAAAGATTTTGAACAACAAATAGCATATTGTGAGTAATTACAGAAAGCATTATGGATCAAGTTCATTTGGTAAAAACAAAAGCTTTTCACTAAAAAAAATCTTGGGATAAGCTGCCAAAGTAATAGTTTTTAATATTGATGGGAAAAAAAACCCACAATATATCTATGTGGCATGGTGGATGAACTGTCAGACTTGGAATCAGGAACTTGAGTCTGAAACCCAGATAGACACTTTGCCATGTGAGTCTGAAAAAGTCAATGAACCTCTCAAGGCCTATTTCCTCATTTGTATGATGAGGATTATATTTTATAAGGCTGTTGTAAGGATCAAGTGAGATTAGATAGATATAGATAGATATACACACATATATAAATATACACATACATAAGGTACTTTGCAGATATTAAAGCATTACATAATAGAATTATCGTTTTTCCTGCTTTTTCTTTTCATTAGTAAATTAAAGAAGAATACAATCATTAAATGTCTTATATTGCATAAAAGGTTCATAAAGCATTCTTTGCTACTTACATTTTCTAAGACCTGCATTTCTACTGAAATATTATATAAAAATGGAATTTTATTGTACTTTGTCTATGAATCAGTTTTCTCACAATGACTAAAATAGGACCATTCACTATTGAAGAAAAAAGTTGGGTCTTAAAGAATTTTGTTAACATTTTAAAATAACCCTAATTATTGATTCCTGTCTTTGAAGATCTTAAGAATTAATTGCTAAATAGAACATATAACAGTTGGATAAAACATATAACAATGGAACTACAGGGCAACTTGCCTCTAGTTGTTGAATTTAGTCTATATAACATCCTACTGTATATAATTTTACAACTTTACCTACCACTCATTATTTACCCCCAAGTAACTGAACTTCTTTTGGCATGAAAACTCACAATTTAGAGAATGAGTCAGCCTTAAGCCAATCACAATGGAGGGCATATAACTGAAACTTCTAATCACTTCCATATTCTTCAATGTAATACTCCCTTATTGAATGCAAAAACCCTTTTTGACATTGTTGGATTGGTAGAAAATTGCTATGAATCACTTTTAAACAATCTTAAAAATTAGGTCTGTATATTTAGTAGTCAAAAGCCAAATATTTAAAGAAATAAGTTTTTATTGATCCTTTTTACACATCACCATAATTTCTCCATTCCCCTTCCCCTTTCAGACAGCCATTCCATATGATAAATATTTTTTAAACAACATGACTGATCAATACATCAAAAAAGTCTGAAATATGTGCAATGTGCAACACCTGGATACCTCCCAATTCCACAAAAGAGTTAGGTGGGAGTATTTTATCTCTTCTTTCAAGCCATACTTGCTTCTTATAATTTTGCAATATTAACTTTTGATTTTTTTGTGTGTGGCTATTCTTTTCCTACTTTCTGTATTCATAATTTCTTTCACAAGAGTAATTACATTCATGTACCACAATTTGTTTAACCATCCTCCAACTGATGATCATTTTATTCAATTCTTTTATACCATAAAAAAGCTACTATAACTATTTTGACGTATACAGGAATTTTCTTCTTATCATTTAGAAAATAAGCCTAGTAAGGGAATCAGAGAATGAGTGGGGTCAAAGAGCATGAATTAATATGATTCATAATTACCTTATTTACATAATTCTAAGTCAAGTAAATCATCAGCAAATAGGGATAGTTTATCTCCCCTGTACCTATCTTTGTGTCTTTAATTTCTTTCTGTGTGTCACTTCTATTGCTAACATTTCCAAAACTCTACCAAATAATAGTAGGGAGAATGAGCAACCCTACTTTACTCTGACATTTTCTGGGAAAAGTTCTTATAAAAAAAATTTACCCCATTACATATGATCTTCTTTTGTGCTTATTTTTGGTTTGTTAGCTTTCTAATTTCTAAATGCGAATTCAGTTCATTAATCTTCTCTTTTTCCTATATTACAAAGTTGAAGCCCAGAAATTTTGGTGTGTTGTTTTATCATCATCATTTTCTTTTATATGATTATTGTTTCTATGATTTGTTCTTTGATCCACTCGTTATTTAGGATTTCATTGTTAAGTCTTTATTTGAGTCTCTGTCTATTGTTTGTGTTCCCTGAACTGATTACTTTTTACTGTGTTACAGTCTGTAAAGAATGTATTTACTATTTCTGCCTTTTAATATGTTTACTACATCTATATACCCTAAATAATGGTCAATTTTTAAAATAAAAATTCTATGTAGTGCTGAGAAATACATCTGTTCTTTAGAAAACCCATTCCAGAAGACACTATACATCTTTTACCTCTAGTTTCTCCAGCAATTTGTTTAATTCATATTTTCCCTTCTGTTTAGTTTTCTGTTAGGTTTATCAAAAAACTGAGGGAGGGACACTGAAATCCCTGCCACAATTGTATGACTGTCTATATCTTCTTGTAGTTCAATTTTCCCTTTATGGATTTAGGTGGCAAGGCATTTGTAGCACATAAGTTTAACACTGATATTGTTTTACTGTCTTCATTTGTTCAGCATCATGCAGTTTCTTTGTTTATAACTTTTTGTGCTGTTAATGTTTTTTGGATTGACATGAGGTATGAAAGATTTTTTTTCAGTCCCTCATTTTTATGCTGTGTATATCTGTTTATTAAATGTGTTTCTTGTAAGCAACAAATTGTAGGGTTTTGTTTTCTTATCCAATGTCAATCTTTTTCATTTTGTTGGATTGTCTAATTGTAGTAGCAAGCACCCCAGCATCCCCAGGGTGGCTGCCAACACAGGTTCTTAAATCTGCTTTTCTAAAGGAAAGCAACTCAAAATGGGTTAACAATCTTGCTTTAATCAATCAAACATATCATTTACCTAATTCAGGGGGAAAAGTCAGCACCCCGAACTTCAGAGTATACAGACAGAAGTTACAAGCAGAAGTTACAAGAAAACAGAAACATTTCAAGCAGACAGGCCTCCAACCATCTGACTATTACATACAGCCATACCTAGTCACAGTTAACAGAGAGGGAAGCATCAACATCTGGGTTTTTCTAAGCTGGGGGGCTCTCAACGGCTGCCCAGAGTCTCGTCTAGTCAAATCACACAACACTTCTCAAAGAGAGCCCCCAAACAAAGTTTCACATCAGGTTTTATATAGCCTTTTCCTGGCTCAGAGAATGTAACAGCTCTCTTGATCCCACTGCCCAATCACAAAGTATCTCCTGAAAAACAAGCCTCCTGCCACAGGCTCCAGGTACACTTAAGCCTATCAAATGGCCTAGGGACAGGGAAGATCTTAAATTTCTATTCTTTAAATTTCCATTCCATTCCTATAACACCAATCCCTTCAAATTTAAAGTTATGAGAGTTAAAGTTTCACTTTTTCTCCACTTGTCTATAAAATTGTTTTTTCCTCAAAATTAGTATCTTCAGTTGTTCTAGCTTAATCTACTTAAAGGCAACTCCATTCCCACTGGCTCTCTTCCCTTCACCTTACTACTTTCCCTAGCTTTGAAGTGTTGCATAACTTACTGGTTCCTTTTTCTTTCTTCTTTTATCTACTTATTTAATTCTTCCTTTCATCTTTCTTCTGTCAGTCAAGTAAAAACCCCTTTCTTCTCCTCCACTTCAATGTATTTTGCTTATTAGTTTTAAAATGTTCATTTTCTGCACCTTTTTTTCTAAAAAGTATTCCCTTTTTCATTCTTGTCATTATTTATCTTCCCTTTCTCTCCATTCTAGACTTTCATTCTTTGATTCATGGCCCTCATATTTATTTAGTCCTTCTTTAGTCTCTATATTCCTTATGAAATTAAAATTTCTACCATAGCTATTTTGAGTTCTCTCTTCTAAACAGTTTCTATTGTGGTTTGTTTTATGGAAAAAAAATTGTCCCACAATAGTATCTTTTTTAATGTCCTTGATTGTGCAGTTCATTGTTATCCTTTGCCCTTTTCAGGGTTATTTTTCCACTATTTTGCCTTAAAGTCTTCTCTCTGGGTCCATGTCATTCCACTCTTATAAGTGTCAGCTGCCATCATAAGTTTTTATTTCCCATCTCCTGAAGCAGAATGATTAATCTCTTTAATCAACACATTCCTTCAGATTATATGCACTGAAAGGTCTCCATCACCCTTTATAAATTATCTTTCTTATCCCATGGTAACTTTCACAAGTGGTATCCCCTCCCACTAATGAAACAAGATTTCTTCCCTTCTTTCCTCTTGTTTTAATCTCTTCCCTTTGCCTTTGCAAATAGTTTGACTGGGTCTAGTTTAATTTGTAGGAATGCTTCAAACATCTCTTCCTTATTGAATTTCCATTTTTTTTTTCATTAATGGTTAAGTCCAGGTTTGTAATACGGTATATCACCTTGGCTTGGTTCTTGAGATCCTTTACTCTTTGGAACACATTCTATTCCTTCCTGTAATTTCTGGTGGATGCACCACCTCTGAGTTATTCAAATTTCCTTTCTTTATATGTGAAGGTCTTTCTCCTGTTGTTTGCAGAATTTGTCATTTGTCAATGGAACTGTTAAATTTATTCACTATGTGATGTGTGAATTTATAGCACAGGACTTTTTTCAGAAGGCAATCAATGAATTACTTCCATCAGAACTCTGTTTTCTAGGTTTGGGAGTTTGGGGACAGTTTTCTTTTATTATTTCTTGAATTTTGATACTCAGGGTTTTTTAACTTGTAGTGTTCTTCTGGGAGACCTATACCACATTCTGCCTTTAAGATCAGTATATTTTACCTGTATGAAGATGTTTTCTTTTAATGCTGGTGCTTTTTGTTTCTCTTCTTCCAGAATGTCTTTCACTTCCTTGCATTTGTATTCCCAAACAATTATTCTCTCTTTTGTTTCTTTGGTCAAACTTGCCACCATAGAGTCAAATTTATTTGTTTGTTTCTATTCTGCCAATTATTTCTGCTTGCAGACCATAAATTTTTTTTCACAATTTTTTTCTCTTTTAAACCATTCAGGAACATTTTCTCTTGGGAATCCATAGGGTCCTCTGCTCCATCAGGTGATGTTTCATTTTCCTTTTCTTGTTATATTTATTCATAGCTATATGGGCTCTTTTAGCTAATCTGGAGGCCATATTTCCTTCTGTTAGTAATATCTTCCCTGCTGATGTCCAAGGTCTGTAATTTAATTGTCTTCCTCCTGAGGTCTTTGGTGATGTCATACTTTTTTTTTTAATTCCCCTATTGTTCACTTTCTGACCCATTCCCCCTTGATGGTAGTTTCTCTAGGAACTGGATCTCAAAGCCATCTTAACCTCTTCCTACACTGGGCAATTCATATTTCATAGTCCTTAGTCTCTGTCCAAAGTGACTTTTGCAGGGGACAGAACTGACCTCAGTTAGACAACTCTTTCCCTCAGGCTTAACAGAGTGTCACACAGTTCCCCACACATATCTTTGTCCTAGTTTACTCTGTTTTTCATTTCTTTGGCTGAACTCTGTTGTAACTGCCCCAGTATAAGCAAGAGTCTACCTTTTGATTTTCTACCACTGGGGGAAGGAAGAAAGATACAATTGAATGCTGTTGTAAGCCTGTGGGTCAGTCTGTGAGACCCTGGATGAGAGAGTAGTAGGTGGTGGTAAGATGATGCTGAGTGATGATTTTAGGGCTTAGGAATTCACCATCTCTGCTATTAGAGCACTGATTTATGACCTTTTTAGGGTTCTTAGTATCTTAGACTCATAGAGAGAGTTGAAAATGCTGCATCTCATATAAAATTCTTACTCTGGAAAGGCTTCAGAGGTTGTGAGGTTCAAAGGAAATGTCTAGTCCTCCATCTTATTGGGCCTAAATAGCCAGGCTTTTAAAAAATTCCATTTAAAAATTGGGTTGATGTTTCAAACTTCAAAAAATTAAATGCCAAATCACATGCAAGGTTTCAATCAAGAACTGCAATAGAACTCCACCCCCCCACCAAAAAAAAATTACTATGGTCCATGAATTGTTGAAACTATAGTCTTTCAATGTTCATTGAAGAGGATCACAAAACCAATATAGGTAAAGGGTTTGCTGATGATCTTCAAGATTTAGTCATATCTTAATGAAAATAAAATAGATTATTTTCTATAAATATGTGTCAAACCATCCTAAGTGTAAAAAATGTACTTTTGGCCAAATATCATCAAAAATAATTGACCACAACTAGTATCATAGATCTAGACTGGAAAAGACCTTAGAGATCATTTAGTCTAGGAGTTCTTAACCTTTTTTTGTGTCCTGGACTAATCTGGAAGTCTAGTGACTTCTCAGAATGATGTTTTTAAATACACGAAACAAAATATATAGAAGTACCAAAAAAAAAACCCAATTGTATTGAAATATAGTCTTCAAGCAGGAAGATTATAGTTACATATTATCTAACAGTAAACTAATTACGATAGTAATTTCTAAGTAGTGAGGAGTATAAATAATATTTTGAGATTTCTGTACTACAATGTGATATGAAAATATTTTATTTCTACTGGACTGTTAGACTATTTTATAAGGAGGTACAAGGAAAAATTGATATAAATACTGTAATACAGATTAGTTGCATTTTACAACCAATTATAGGAAAATAGCCAGCACAGAGGTGATCTGTGTTCTTGAAGGCTATGCCAAGAGTGCAAGTTCTCACAACTTCTACCAAACTGAAAGTCTTTGTTTTGGGCATAGTGGTGAACTTTATGTCCACAAGAAATTTAGAAGACAATCTTCTAAATTTAAGACAGGTTATGATCTGGGTCAGTGACACCAAATGAGATCATGGATCCTTGAAATGCTGAAGCTTACAACAAAACTACTCTCTTTAATTTTTACTTGAAATGAGACAGAAAATTCAATCTCTTCCCCAACTTATACTTTTTATATTCTAACACAGAAAAGGGGTCCAAAGTCCATTTATCAGCTGATTTCTTAGAAGCTAAGAGGGTTTCTTTTGAAAAATATCATTCTCTTATCTATATCAAGTCATCATTCTTAAAAGCATGTGATGTACAGATAAACTATCATCAGAATTCAAGAACATACATAAAGGCACTATCTAAAACTTAAATCATACTACCTAATCTATGTACAGTAAATACTCTGCCTAAGAATTTCAATATTTAGAGTTAAACATTCTTTGAAGATCCATAATGTCGTGTTTATGGGTATTAACTCCACTGACACATCATAATCCTTCTATTACCTTAGCAGAAAGTATTCATGAATTGCTATAGCCAAAAAAAAAAAAATGTTACCAGACATCCAGGATTTTAGAATGAGCCTTTCCCAAGTTAACTAAGCCAGTCATCAGATGATAGACAAGCATATGATTCATTCCTAGGCCCATACCAAAGCCTTTCCAGTTGAGTAAGATCTGCCAGAGTTTAAACTCCATTGGTACTGCCTTTTTACACTCAAGGTAATTCCCATAGAAGTTCAACACCAAGAATTGTCAAAACTAATATAATTATACATTTAGTGAAAACACAAATACTAATACTTATGAAATAATTATTGGCCTGAAGCAAATGCTTTTTTAAAAATAATAACTGGGAATAATAACAACTTAAAATATACTTAACATTACTATGAAAATTTTAGCTTACACACACAAATCAGAAGATCCAAAATAGTGCTGTTGATGTACAAAGAGTGAAGCAGTAACTTAGTAGCAATTTAAAGGCCTTCAGAGTAAAAGAATTTCAGAGTTGGAAGTCAATTTTTAAAAATGATCTTGCCAAAAGCCAAAAAAGTGTTCATGTAGTCGATTCATTTGGAATTAGCCCTGCGATTTAATGTGCAGAATATTTTCTTCTGAGTATTGGCTATAGAAATGCCAAACATTCTTTTTCATAGAAGCAAGGGACAGAGGCATGGAAATTAGAAGGGACCTGAAAAGTTAAATCTGTACTGTAAGTTATTCATTCATTTCTGTTTCAGCTCACAGACCATCTCCTAAGGAAATCATTTCCTGATCCTCTTAGTTGTTAGTACTTTCTCCCTTGCACCACAAATTGTCATGAATATACTGTTTATATTCTTACTATACTAAATCCACTATTTAATTACATTACTTAACTTATACTTAATGGTATTCTATCCTTAAGATTCATTTGGAGAACAGACTGAAAAATGAGACTGCACATTTTTTTCTAAAGTCTAAACTCTTACCAGTAAAGACAATAACTAAAGCCAAAATACATACACATACATAATGAGCCAGCCAACACCCTTTCTAACTAAGTAAAACAATAAACTGACCAGATTTACCAGTGAAAAACTCTCATTTTGAAACTGACTCTATATAGCTAATGACTTTGTTGCTAAGTAGGCTACTCTAAATTTGTCAAGTTATGTCATAGGAATTATATCTCTCAACTAGAGCTAAAAAGCATATTAAAAAAATCTTCAACTCTGCCATGATGACAGCAGATCAAAGGCAGTTTAGCTTGTAGTTAATTACTTCAAACAAGAAAAGAAACCAGGGCAGTTTCTGCAGCTTATTTTTTACTATCACATTTCACTGTAAAATTTAAACTGCTAGCAATCAAAAGGGTTATAGTGGGCTTGCTTTAGCTAATATCAAATGTCACACTAGGTTTCTGGCCAGGGAAAAGGTCAAAACAATTGTCCAAGGACTAAATATAGCAAACTTCTAAAAATTATACTGAAAACCTGTTACAAGCAATCTATTTAGAGAAAACATTCTTAACTCCTTGATAATGAGTCTCATAATGAAATAGTGTAAAAGAGTTTTCCTTGTACTTAATATAATTAATCTTAGATATGGTGAACTCCTTTCTAAAAAAAATAACACTTTTTTCTAACCTGTTTTTTAATGATAGACTTGATACATGTCAAAAATATGAAATACTTAGAAGTTATTTATTTAACTTCCTTTTACAACCAAAATTAAAAATCAGGAGGAATATTTGTTTCAATATTTTTAGTCTTACTTTTACGTCAGCAAAGTCATATAGAATTTTATTTGTTTGAATGAATGAAAAAAGCATTTACTAAGTGTGAATTTAAAAAGCATTTAGCACTATATGCCCAACACTGTGCTGTTAGGGATACCAAAAAAAAAATCCCTATCTGTAAGAAGCTCACTCTAAAACTGGACGAAACAACAATGCAGAAAGAAAGGCTCGGAAGTCCTTAGGGTACAGGGGAATAGAGGATGGAAAGTTTGGGTATCCTAGGGTACACCAGCGGGTTAGATTACAGTACACAAGGGTCTGGAGGCCATAACAGCTGTGCAGATTGTAAAACCCAGAGGACTTCAGCACAGAGTGACATAGCATATAGGACCTTGGTCCTCCATCTCATCAAAAAGTTTGTAGTTGGTAACTCCCAGCTTATCCAAATAATATGAATAGCCATGTAGCTCTGCTCCATAATCCACGGAGCATGAAGGCCCAGCTGGGGGAACGACAAAGAGAAGGGCACACAGCTGGCCCTCCCATCTGGCCAGGCCCTAGGGACTATAGCCTGAGGCAGGGGGATGGGTAAAGTATAGACCAGGGTGGGAAGAAGGCACATAGCAGTGCAATGCTTCTCACCTGCCCAGCTGGAGTCTGGACTGCCCAGGGGTGGGGGAATAAGGAATCAAAAGGAAGACAAGCCAGAAGAGTGCCATTGCTGGGGTTTATTATTCATATAGTTTCAAAATGAAAAGTCTGTAAATAGAATTTTTCTTATTTTATAAAGACTTTGCAGGCTCTAAGGGAATTGTCAAATTATCTAAGAAATGTTTTTCAAAGACTTGAAAACCACCTCAAAGTACCAGTGACCTTGGACAAATCTTTCCCTTTTTAGGATGCGGCAGAAATGACTTTACTCAAAAAGAGAAGAAAAAAAAAGAACTTCCTAAAAAGACCAACTATAGGTATACTGGCAATTCAAAAGATAAATTCAGATTTTTCAAAAATATATTTAGGAGATGGAAGGGGATAAAGGATAGCGATTAGATCCGTGATTTCACTGGCATATGGAACTCTCAAGTGAGGAACTCCTCTAATCAATGTAGGCCAGAATCTTCTCTGCAACTTAATGTCTTTGATGGTCACCTGGAGAGCCACCAGATGAAGTGACCTGCCCCAGATCACACAGCCCATGTGTGCCTGAGGCAGGACACAAACCAGAAAATCTGGATTCCTAATGCAGCTCTCCACTGTCATGCAGCCTCTCAGGAGATGGGAACAAGGACAAGTAACAGCAGATGAATACAAAAGTTTAGTAGTAGCCCTGTAAAAATTCTGTCAGCATCAATAAATAGCAATGTGAATTGAGGATGAAGATAAATAGTAAAGATAATGGAAAGATCTGTTAGCTTGTTTAAATTACAGTGGTGCTGAGAGGAGGTGGGAAAGCGCTGCAGGAGGTGAACAGGTATGAACAGCTTATGAGAATGAGATGGCTGAACCACTCAACTTTTTTTTTCCCCCTTGGCTATTTGTCTTCTAAAGAGAATGATCTTTGGACTGAAAATGACAGAACAAAAATAGTTATCAGGGAATGGAAAAACAAGATAAGGGAGTCAGGCAGTATTACATTACTCTCAATAATTTTAAGTTACCAGGTCCAGATGAACATCTAAAAAGTACTGAAGAAACATATAAATGTTGAGTCATTGTCAATGTTTTTCGAAAGATCTTAGAGAATGAGAGAAACAATTAGGGCTAGAGAAGGGCAAATGCTGTCCTCATTCTTGAAAAGAAAAAAAAAATGGCATCTTCAAACTACTCTCCAGTGGTGGACACTTTTATTGCTAACTTCTATTGCTAACATTCTAGAACACATTATTCATAATTACTTAAAAATGAAGCAATGCTCACCAAAAGGCATCATTGCCTCAAGACTTAATGATATCAGACTAGCTTCTTTTCCTTTTTGACAGGTTAACTAGACTGGTAGATCTGTGGAATTATAGGCATAGCATACTTAGGTTTCAGAAAAACATTTGACAAAGTTTCAAGTTCTGTCCGTGGATAAAATGGGGAGACATTGGCTAGATGAGAGCAATTAGGAAGATTTTGAACTGTCTGAATGACTAAACCCAAAAAATGCACACTCAGGAAAGGGTCAATGTTACCTTGAAGGGAGGTCTCAAATAGAGATCTGTCTCTAGGGATCTGACCTTGTCCCCAGAGGCTGTTTAAGATTTTTATCAATGATTTAGATTAGGGTATAGATGATATGTACATGAAATTTGAAAAAGATACAAAACTGGGAGGGACAGCTAACATGAAATATCTAGCAAGCATTTATGAAGTACCTGCTACATACAAGACATTATAATAGGTGTTGAGGATATAGACAAAACAAAAATCAGTCTCTTTAAGGAATTTAAAGTCTTCTGAAGCAATACAACATATAAGCAAATAACTATATGCATGCTAACTTGAGTAGGGAGAGAACACTAATAACTAAGGGAATAAGAAAGAATTCTTACTGAAGATGGTAGATGACCCAAGTCAGAAAAATGATTTAAGCAAATGAGTGGAGCAATCAGGGTACAATCAAGTCAACAAGCATTTATGAAGCACCTACTATGTGCTGGGCACTATGCTAAGCTCTTATGATACAAAGAAAGGCAAAAAGACAGCCCCTATTGTCCAGGAGTCTAATGGAAGAGCTCACAGCTTCAAACCCTAAACCATCCTTGAATTCTCATTCTCCAGCCCTTCACCTTCATGAGAAAACATCTGATGCTGCTTCCTTCTACAATTTGGCAAGAACTGTGTACTTTTGCTCTGTTTGTTTGCAATGCTGACCCTAAACTATTCATGCTATATGAATGACTGGATGATTTTTAAAGATTTCCAGTGAAGGATATTTAACAACTTTCTTTGGAAAAAGAAAGTTCTAGCTTTTTATAATATAAAATAGTTCCCACATTCAAGTATTAGATATCTATTCAATATAATTCAGGGAAAATCTTACAGAATAAGGAGCACAGAATAATTTGAGTAATACTGTCTTGTTCTCTAAAACTAAAGAAAAAAGAGACCACTAAAAAGGGAGGGGGGTGGCTATCATAAAAGAAAAATACATTTTAGAACACATGCTTCTTATGCCTAAGGTCCTCTGAGAAATGTTTGAACTAAAAATATTGATTTTATAATTCAGAATTAATATACTTAAAACCTAAATAGCTTGAATACTAGCTATTCCATCGCTAATGATTTTCTTTAGAATGGGTCTAAGAGTTTTTAAAACCTCTTCACTTTCAATTCCAGGTCCTAAATGTAATACCCCCAAAATGTATGCCAACCCTACATACTGCTCATCACTTAAGTCAGGATACAAACAGATCGTGACAGACTAGAACAATGAACTGAATACAAAATAATTATATTTAACAAGGACAAATGTAAATTTCTACCTATCAATTATACAAAAAAAAATCAATTTCATATGTATAATATAGGAAGATATGGCTAGATAATAGTTCCTATGTAAAAGATCTCAGGGTTTGAGTGGAATACAAGGTCATTGTGAATCAAAGATAGGATGGGGCAGTAAAAGAAGCTGCATTAAAAGAACTGCAGTATCTAAAATGAAGGAAGTAATCATTCTTCCTGGGGTGGGGTGGAGATAGGGGATAGATAGATAGATAGATGATACATACACACATACATATACATCCCTATATTGTACCCAGGCCAGGCCATACCTGAAAAACTATGCTCAGTTTTAAGAATCTCATTTTTGGGGGGAAAATGTAAACAAGCTAGAGAATGTCCAGAAGAGGGTGACCTGGATGTTGAGAGTACTGGAGGACATTCCATACAAATATTGGTTGAAGAAAGTGATGATAGTCTAGGGAAAACTTAAAGTGCAATAAAAACACTATTCAAAAGTAGAATGGGTTAGATCTTGGGAATACATTCTCTTACTACTAAAGGTCTTCAGTACAAGGGTGATCACTTTTCAGGGAGGTTAGAGAAGAAAGGAATTCTTGGTCAGGTATGGATTCAGCTAGATAGTTTTTCAGGCCTCTTCCAACTCTTAGATTCTTATAGGTACCAAAAACATTTGGTAGGCTAAAGACCCATGTCTAGAATATGCTTCCAGAAAATTATATCTTATTTAAAAAAAAAAAAGATTAGACAAAAGGGAGGACAGACCAGCATTATGTATTAAAAAGATACATTAATGTATATGATGAAGTCCCAGAACCAAAGAAGATATGCATGGTGGGAAACATTGGTAAGAAGATCCAGGAAGGCTTTAAACAAAAGCAATATTGTCACTGAAGTATACTGCAAATCACCTGAAGAATGTAATGGCAAGCACAGAAGTAGTTCACACCTTGTTTCAGCTATTGAATTAACACCCTGTTTTCAGTTCAAGTTTCTTTTGAGCCTTGTATCAAGTCTGTTAAGAAACAAAACATATGAACCCCACAACTTGTGAACCCTAGAACTCATGAACTCCTGCAACAGGAAGGGGAGGAGCTAATGATCACATATAAGGAGAATTTCCAGGCTAGAAACAGAACTGAGAAGAGGACTCTTTTTTTTTTCTTGAAGTTTTATTGTTATCTTTTGCTTTCACATCAGCCATTTTGGGATATGTTCTCTCCCCATCCTCTAATCAGAGACCCATCTCATGTAACTAAGAAAAGCAGTTAAGCAAAACCAATACAGCTACATCTTCTAACATTTTATGCAACATTCATACCCACAGTACCCTAATCTAAGGAAAGAAGACAAAGGCATTTATGGCTTGTTCTATTTCATTTTATAAGACCATGTTGTTTAAGCTATTTCTTATTTTGTGGGTTTTATATTTTATAGGGTAATCACATTTTTTGTTAAAAACTATAACATCTCAATTTGATTGAAACCCTGCAAATCCTTATCTGCACTCATTTAGCCACTGCTCTGCTTAGCTGCCTATCTCTTGTCTCTCTCTTCAGCAATTATAAGGCGAATACCCTTTCCTCGGGAAGAGAGATCCAAGGCTTATTACCTTTGCCAATAACAAAAATGTTGGAGAGCCTGGTGGCAAAACTATTGCCATTGGCATCTTTTACATGGACAACATCAAAAGAGTCAGGATGTTTCTCCCTGTTTGTGATCACACCAATTCGACCCAAATTAGCCCCACTGGTCACCATACATAGGTTACCAGTATCAAACTTGATAAAATCAGTGATCTTGCCAGCCTCTAAATCAATCTGAACTGTGTCATTCACTTTGATCAGAGGATCTGGGTAACAGATAGTACAGGCATCATGGGGTCACTAGATGGGGAATACCTTTTGTACCCACAAAAATTTTCCTCACTTTGCACAATTTATATTTAGCTTCCTCGGCTGTAATACAATGAACGGCAAAGTGTCCCTTTGTGTCATAAACCAGACGGAAATGTTCACCCGTCTTCCCAATGCTAATGACATCCATAAAGCCAGCTGGGTATGTAATATCAGTGCGGACCTTGCCATCAATCTTGATGAATCACTGCATGCAGATCTTCTTTACTTCATCTCCAGTCAGGGCATACTTCAGTCTGTTTCTCAGGAAGATGATGAGCGGGAGACACTCCCTCAGCTTGTGGGGACCTGTTGATGGTCTTGGAGCAAAAACTCCTGTTAATTTATCCAGCATCCAATGCTTTGGAGCTGCTACAAGCTTCAAATGCTTCTCAGGACCACGAGCCATGGTTACACTGAACCTGAGATAAAATGGGAACTTTACTTGGCTGTAGGATCAGAGGCTCCGTCTACTTATATGCTGTGTGTGTTTGGCCAAGTCATTGCACCCTTTCGGGCCTTAGTGTCTTTACCAGCAGCACAACCAGCCAGTCCCAAGGTTGCACGGAAAGAGTGACGAGGACTCTTGTGGTAGCAGAATTAAAGGAGAAAACTTGTGGTATCCCGGCACTGTTTGTCTGCTCTGTCTGTGTTGATGTTTGTTTGTGATACTTTGTACAGAAGCCCTGGGACCTTACTGGAAGCCCTGAAAGAGGATTTTCTGATTGCGTGTTTACAGAAGTACTGGAGGAGGGTTTTGGAGGTTGTGGGACTTTACTGATGATTTGTACTGACCTCTTGGACTTTGTTTGTGGGTCTGTGTTCATTTCTATGTTGATGATTTGTGTTGAGTTCTCAGACCTTGTTGGTGGGTCTGAGTTGATTTCATAGGCAGAGAGTGAATTGATGATGGTGCCAGCAATGTGTATGAATATTATTGTGGCTCTGTCAAGCTTTATCTTCCCAGAAACAGGAACTGTGAAGGACTTGAGGTGGGCTGGATACTGTGAACTTCAATATGGAACAGGAACTGGACAAGGAGCTATACAAGGAACTGGGAGATGCCTGCCTTTGCACCCAGGTGACAGTTGGAGCTGGGACCATGGAAGGTTAGGAACCATGAAAACTGAAAGCCAGCCTTGAGTCAATCTGAAAGAAGACTTTACTTGGATACTGTGTACTGACTGAGAAGATTATGATTTACTGTGACCACAGAACCTAGTTCTGTGGAGAACTGTGACTTTTGTACTTTGTGATTGAATTAAGGATTTTGTGATTGACTAAATGAATGTACTTAATGTTTAAATGTTTAAAACTATATGACCACTTTGGTGAAAACTATGTGGCCATTTTAGTGATAAGTTGTTGAGGTGGGACATGATAAATGCTGTATTTTGATTTTCTGTGATAAGTTGTAACATTCTGAATGCTGTACCTTAATTTTCTGCAAATGTTTTGCTCTGATTTGTTATTGAATAAATAGAGTTCACTATACTGTGTAATCAGAACCTTGAAAGCTGTTCACAGCAGCAGTCCCCTGGAAAGCTGCTCATGTGTAGCTTTACAGAGAGAAAGAAGAAATAAATGAAAAGCTTGGAAAATAAGAGTGTAAGCTGACAAAGAAGTGTGATATAGTAATTACAGATCTGGACATCTGCTAGAACTCTCTATTTCTGTTCAAAGCAGAGTAAAAAACTATTTCTTGAATTTCATCCTTCAAAAAGCAGAGAAACCAGCAAGGGCAAATTCTATTAAACATCTGAGTCTCAGGCAGAGTGTGACAAAAGAAAGAGCATGGGATCGGGAGTCAAATGACCTCAATTCAAAGCCTTGTTCTTGCCACCTCATTTGTTTTGCTAAACTGTACTTATTTGTTGTATAGAAATTGGGATTAAGTGGAGAAGGAAATCAATGGTATAAGACAGTGATTGACATATACATATACATATACATATATACACACATATATAAAGAAGAGATAATTAATCCTGGTGGGGTTTTTTAATGAAAGAAAGAATAGGAATACAATACCTTAGCATAATCTTCTTAAAATAGTATGATTATTTAGCTGCCACGAATAACTTCAAATCACTTGGTCCAGATGAATTACATCCTCAATACTAAAAGAATTGGCAGATGTGACTACTAAACACTGTCAGTGACCTCTGAAAGATCAAGAATGGAAGAAGCACCATAGGATTGAAAAAAGGGTAGAGTCATGATTTGATATAAAAAAGAGAGTAATAGAGTATGTGAACCATAGGCTGGTGAGGTTGACTTTTTATACCTAATAAACTTCTGTAACACATTTTTAAAAGGATGATTAATGAGCATCTAGAAGAGGAAGTGGTGAACACAAAGGGTCAGTGGGGCTTCATCTAGAACACGCTTTCCCTGACCAACTTTGCATCCTTTTTGGAAGATCAGGGGGACTTTGTAAATATTATTTTATATAGTCTAGCTTTATTTTGTCCTGGCCAGACCATGACAAATACTGTGTTCAATTTTTCAGGCTACATTTTAAGAAGGGCTATGCAGAGGAGGGCAATGAGGATGGTGAAAGAACTAGAGATCACGTCATGTGAGTGTCAACTGAATGAACTGGGGATGTTTAGCCTAGAGAAGGGAAAGCTTAGTTGGAGACATAATAGTGAAGGGCTATCATCATGGAGTAGCTGGGTGAGACTGAATATGGGTACAGGAAGAGGAATTTACAGAGGAAGATTTAAGCTTGATGGAAGGAAATGCATCCTAACTGAACTATCCAAAAGAGCATGGGCTTTGAGATATAATGGATTCCTCTTCATTAAAGGTCTCTGAAAGAAATCCATTAATCAACAAGTACTGATGAAGCCCACTCTGCAGCAGGCACTGTGGTAAGTGCCAGGGACACGGACATGGACACATGGATACGTGGACAGACACACACACACACACACACACCATGCCCTGGTTTATTTCCTTCTTAAGAAGGCTCTCTTGAACAATGTTTTTTAGATGGTGACTGGATTAGATGGCTAGACACCGCAGGCCCTTTCAACTCAGAAACCCTTTGATGTGAAAAATAAAGAGGTTGAACTAGATGATCTCTATAGTCCTTTTCAACTCTTAAATTCTAATTCTTACATTATGTCAAATTCACCTCAAACATCTCACTAATATCACTGTGAAATGTTGATTAATAAATCTGCTTTGTTTGTTTTTTCCAATATAGTAAAAGACATGATCACCATGAGGGAAATGAAATCTAAAATGGCAGAAAAATATTCCCAAGCAAATCACAGAATCATAGCAGCTCAGAACCAATCATGAAAAAGGAAAGGAAAATGAAAGGAGTATCTCAGTTTTCCCATTTTCTAAGAAAGGAATTCACCAATTTTAAAAATGGTTATAGCAGAAGACTCAAGTCAAGATTTTGCAGAGTTCTCTCCCGCTTTGCCCCTGGATTCCCTATGTCAACCTGAACAAATTGCCTAGTTTTCTTTTCCGCCATTTATATTTCCACATAACAAATATGTTTTCAATGAGGTATGGAGAGTACTTACTTAAGGGAACCTGAATGAAATGTACAATCCAACAAAATGGTCTTAGGGCAAGGATGTAGGTGTTGTAGAGAAGGTAAAAGAAGTACTTAAAATATGAAATGTATCTTCATGTAATTTTAAACCCACTATGGAAAACTGAGAAAATAATTGCTCATATTAAAATTCGTGTATCAGGGAACAGATTGTTTTAAGATAGCAGTGAATAACATGTGGTTATATAATCATGGTAAAAGAATGAACCACAATTCTTAAAAGGCAACAAAATAGAATATGAGCTATGCTGAACAATTATGAAACTGTAATGGGAATCAAAATTAAAGAAATGAAAAATCAGCCCCAAACTAGTCTAATAGAATACCAAAAGAACCTACAAAATATAAAGGCCAGTTTGATCTATAAAGTACTAAAACCACATAAGAAGTTATTAAATTTCCTTATGCAAATTTAAGAAAATAGGTTAGTTGGTACAAGTCTGTAATTGGCCTTAAATGAAAAAATTTAAAGAAAGTAGTGTTGATGAGACAAACCTACTCATTAAAAATCTGTTTTAGAATCTGTAAGAAGCAAAAGAAGTGAATGAAAAGATATCTAACAATCAAATGAAAAGCCTATAAAGCTACAAATTTTTTTTCCTTAGTTTTTCAGCCTTGTAACCACTGAAATTATTTTCAAGGACTTGCCTGTGCAATGCTTTTTTTATTTTGATGTGGTTTTACTTTTTATTGAGAAATCGGCATTTCATCATAAAGATGAAAGTGTCCTTGAATTTATTACTCAAACAAAGCAAAGGCTTTGTTTCTTTGTTTCAGGTTAATTCCACATACAGCTAAAACAAATTTGTTTCAGGCATGAGAAACTGGAGGTAAACATTTGTAGGGCTCAGTTGAGAATTAGGATGCCTACTGCTTGCCTGGTGTGACCAGGTCCCATACTAGCAATCCTCATCAAAGATATTACTGAACTCTCATAACCACAGCTAAAAATAGCTATTTTCCTTTATTATAAGGAATGAGGGAGAAAAAATATTTTTTAAGTGAATGACATATCATTAAAGCTATTAAGAGAGGTTTCAGTAGATCAATGAAGTTGTTTAAAAGTGCACAGAAGAGAACAGGAGGAAGTTTAGAGGAAAACATAACTGGGGCAGTTTTTGAAGTCAATATGAATTTAATATATGCTAAAAAAAAAGCTGTGTATTATAAGAATTGCATGGTTTCATATACAACACTGTTCTTTGTATTTGGAAATGTTCATGTTTGTTGGTTTGTCAAATTCAGAACAAAAAATAATTTAAGGGCTCTATTACAAAAAAGGGGAAATGAGGCAGCAAGCAAGTTTATACTTTCATCCACATTCATTCCTTCTCCCTTCCTCCTTCCCAAGTGAAACCCCATCTCTCCTTTAAAATTAAAGTCTTATGGGGTGGCGAGGTGGTGCAGTAAATAGAGCACCAGCCCTGGAGTCAGGAGGACCTGAGTTCAAATCCGGCCTCAGAAACTTAACACAAAAACTAGCCGTGTGACCTTGGGCAAGTCACTTAACCCCAATTGCCCTCCAAAAAGCAAAAAAATTTAAAATAAATTAAAAAAAATTAAATTAAAGCCTTACTCAGCTACTACCTCTGATCTGAAAAGTCTCCCTGGATGTTCCTCCCAAGTTTCCTCTTCCAAAGAATTTTTCCCTCCAGGCCTAACAGAGTTTGCTTCACACTTCTCTTATGCCTAGTAGCATTAGACTCGAAGTACCAAAACTTGTTTTAACTAAACTTTTCATATCCCCTAAGGCTTAGCACTGCTCAGCAGGCAATAGGCACTTAATGAATGTTTACTGCATTTTATTTCAAAAACTAATATTATTAATCATAAAATTCCAAAGTTAGAAGGAACCTCAAAGGTCATCTAGTTCAACCAAGACCAGAAACTGCATTAAGTAACCATTATGTACCTATTAGGAAGATATTTATTTATTTATTTTTAAAAGTGATTGGGGTTAAGTAACGTGCTCAAGGTTACACGGCCAGTTATTTCTGGGTGTGGTGCTAAGTATCTGAGCCTGGATTCGATGCCCAGGTCATTCCGACACTGGGGCCGGTGCTCTTACTCGCTGAGCCACCTGGCTGCCCTTGGAAGAGATTTATTTAAGAATCTATTAAATACCTTTATGTACCAGGCTTTGTGCTACCCTCTAGGAATAAAATGGCAAAAAACAAAAGTACTTTATCTCAAGGAGCTTACAAATCCAATAAGGGGAGATAAAACATGCTGAAGAATAAAATTAAAATTAAATCACAAAAAGTGCAAAAGATGGATTATTAGATCAAATGAAAAAAAATCACTTCTAGGTTAGGAAGAAGAGTAATCAGGAAAGGCTTCAGAGGTCCAACCCACATCTTCCAGGAATGAATCTGCTCTACAACTTACCTGAAAAGTTGTCTATAGTAATATAACCAATGTATATATTTATTTTCTTTAACTATGCTAAGGAGTTACAAGGAAGTGTTTTTGAGGGGCAAGGAGAAGGGGGGTAATTAAAGGCAAAGACATAACAATAGATATTTGTAAAGAAATAATAAGGGCATCAATGAAGCATTTTTTTAAATGCACAGAACAGAATGAGTTCAGAGGGTAACAGACAAAGTGAGATAGCTTTGGAACTAATGTTCCAAACGTATTATATACTTAGAAAAAAAGTTGACTTATAGCTATTTATGGTTTGATTACAATCCTCTTTTTGTTTTCTTCTTTGTAGAAAGAAAATTTTCATATTTATTGGTACTTGTCAAATTTAGAAGAGCTAAAAAATAAAAGACAAGGCAACAAGCATTTATTAAATACTTACTATATGCCAAGCACTGTGCAAACCACTTGGGGTCACAAATACAAGCAAAAAAAAAAAAAAGACAGTCTCTGCCTTCAAGGATCATAGAAAAGGGAAATGAAAATCAGTGAGATGAGGGAGAAGGTTAAAAGCACAGCCTCAGGAAGGGAATAAAGCCTAGCCAGTTAAAAACCCATCCCCAAAACGGAGACTTGGAAAGGGACTCACCAATGGAACAAGGTAGAGGGTTGTTCTATGATAAAAAGTCACAGAAACAACTTTGATAGACTGGGCTCCTCTCAGCAATGCAAGGTTATAAGACAACTCCAAAAGACTCACAATGGAAAGGGCTATCCACATCCAGAGAAAGAATTACTGAGTCTGAATGCAGATTGAAGCGAACGACTTGCTCTCTCTTTTGTGTTTTGTTTCGCTCCTTCTTTCTCATTGTTCACTTCATTAGTTATAATTCTTCTTTACAAACTGACTAATGTTTAATTCGAAGGTATTTGTAGAGCCCATATCAGATTGCATGCCACCATGGTGGGAGGGGGGAAGGAGAAGGAGGGGGAGAAAATTTGGAACTCAAGGAATTATGGAACTGAATGTTGTAACTAAAAGTAGATAAAAAAATTAATAAAATAAAAATTTTTTAAAAGTCACAGAAAACAATGAATGTTTCAGGGTGAGGAGTTCTAAGCACTTAAGGAAATTCCAGATTAAGATTGCATCTAGAGTGCATAGTCCACAAAGTCTGAAGCTTGAGCTGGAACAGCTTTTCTAAAAGTGGATCTCTACCTTCATCTTGAAAGTTTTAAGTGTTAAGAAATCAACTACCTTCTCTGGCAGATCACTCTATTTTTGGACAGTTCTAATTGTTACAAAGATTATTCCCTACATTTTGACCAGTCACTTAGAAAGATTAGTGGAAAAAATGCTGGATTTAGAGTCAGGAAGATCTGAGTTTGAATCCTGCCTCTAACACTAGTTGGTATGAAATCACTTAACCTTGGTGTGCCTCGATTTCTTCATCTATAAAATAGGGATAATAATTGTCCTGACCTCTCAGGGTTGTTGTGTTGTACCTGGCCCCATTCTTTCCCATCCCCCAATCAGCTCTCCCTCATGGAAATGAGCAGGCTACCAGGTTCAGCTCCACCCTCCCCCAACCTCAGCTCTCCCTCACAGAAGTGATCAGACTGCAGGGTTTAGCTCTGACCTTCCCCGGCCAGCTCTCCTTCCCAGAGGTGGGCAGGCTGCCGGGTCAGGGAGACTTGGCACTATTGGGACCAATCACTGATTTTAGCCTCTGCCAGTTCCTGCTTGCATAATATCTAACCCTTGGCCATGTGGCATCCCTTTAAAAGCTGAGGCTATACCTGAGATCTCTGCTGTACTGGCTGTACGATCTGGGATGGTATCTCATCAGCCCGCCATGTGTGGCCTGATCAGCCAACATGGTGTAAAACAAAGGGTCCAATTCTAAATTGTTACTTGGGTCTTGCTCATGTTTTCTGGGTACAACAGTTCCTAGGATCTAATGAGATAACATGTGCAAAGAGCTTTGTAAACCTTAAAGCAACATAAGAGCTGTCAACTATTAATATTATTAAAATTCAAATAGCTGGGGCAACTATGTGGCACAGTGAAGAGAGCACCACCCTTGGATTCAGGAGGACCTGAGTTCAAATCAGGCCTCAGACACTTAACACCTACTAGCTGTGTGACCTTGAGCAAATCACTTAACCCCAATTGTTCTGCATTCCGCCTCCAAAAAGAAAAAAAAATCCAAATAGCTTCTTTGATATTTACCAACTAAAAAAATCTAATAAGAGTACACATCTCAACTGAATATCCCATCAGTTCTTTCTGTATCTGAACTAAGTGAAATTTCCCAAACTAGGTCAAGTTATCCCCTATGTGCCACTCTAGGGAAGTACCCTTCCATCAACTTAAGTTACAGCTTTGTAACTCTATTCTTATCAGGATAATAAGATGGTTGGTGCATTTCCTGCCAAGATGGTCACCTGAATGGGAGGCAGGTCACCCAACTCCCACATACCTACTCTAGCAAAACCCTGAAGTTTGCACCAGCCTAAATAGTAATCAAGAAATTCAGTAAGAAATTACAGCAAGTGACGCTATCCCTGCACAAAAAATCTAGCAGGCCCCATACCAACAAAGTTAGCATCAAAAAAGAGCACCTCCCAGAATGCACTGAGAGTTTAAGTAACTTGCCCAGGGTCACTCAGTCATTATATTTCAGAAACTGGATCCAAACCCAATTATTCACATGTCAGCTGTCTTTCACAAGAACTAGGAAAAAAAAATTTGAATAGTCTTAAAATGTTGCAACCTTGGTCAATTAAAGCAGGTTGTTTTTTTATTAAGTGACATTCAGATTTTCATTTGTGGCTATTCCCCTTTTTGACTCAAATATCCTCTTGTTTTCTCTACTTGTTTAGTTTCAATTTGTCCTATTTCTAAGTAAAATCTTTTGACTTATCTGAAATGCTTAATTTATATTTTGGTTCCCACACCTAGTTTGTTGAATCATGAAGTCCTACTCTTCCTTCCTAAAAGCTAAATTGGGAATGTTAGTTGATGACATTAATTTCTTGGTAATCATCTATAGTAAAAATGTGTAGATAAGTGTCATCGTGGCATAGAAGAAAGACTGTCAGCCTTGGGGTCAGGATGACCTGAGTTCAGGTCCTACTGATGACATATTCTGGCTCTGACCCAAGGCAAGTAATTTAGTAAATCTCAGCACCAAAGGCAACCTGCTACAACTATAAAATGCAGAAATATTTGCCTGTCTGTCTTTGTTGGGGGATCCTTGGCACAAGGTGTTCCCAATGAAATCACAGGTTTGGATTTTGTAAAAAGTAGTTTCAATCTTTCAAACTATCCATCAACTCTAAGTTGCAGAGAAGGTACTAACCTTCACTGGCAGAGGAAGTTTCTTTAATTTGGGAGTTCCCTATATCAATGAAATCATCAGTCCAGTCCCATTTCCCGAAGCTTCTAACACTATTTAAGTAGGTAACAAATTCTATCAATGTCCTGTTGTATGTGAAAAAATGTTTTCCCCTCAGGGGATACCATCACCAAAAAAAAGCATTTCTAAAGTAGGACACTGGATTAGAAGCCAAAAGAATGGGTTCAAGTCCTTACTCTGTCATAAGCTAGCCATGTGACCTAGAAAAGTTATTTCCTTTGTATGGAACTCAGTTTTCCATCAGTAAAATGGGTGCAGGGGAGATTAAAGGAATAATTTCTAAGGTCTTAAACAATTCAAAAGTCTATGAAAACATTCATATGCCAAAGACCCTTCTTATGTTGTGTTGAAGACCTTATTTCTACTCCTCTGAGAGTATCAAAGTCCAAGGCAGCAAAAGTAATATAGATATACAAAGGCCCACCCCCATTCTGAACCCTCCACTTTTCTTTTTTTCTTTTATCTAAAGAGAAAAACTTCCCACATAACAAATGAATAATTATATTAGACATTTGGACAGATAATATCTATAACTGCCAGTACAAGACACTAGGATAGGGATAAATTTGTAGGTAACATTAAGCTGGGAGGGATAACTAATAATACATTGGATGACTGAGCTGGGATCTGAAAAAGATATCAAATGGCAACAGTGAGCCAAATCTATTAAGATGAAATTTAACAAGAATAAATTTTAAGTCATAATGTCAACTGTACAAGTACAGGAATGGAGAAGAACTGGCTAGACAAGTCACATGAAAAAGAGAAAAGAATTTTAGAAAACTAAGATCAATGAGTCAACAAAATAACATGGCTGTCAAAAAAAAAGCTAACATGATATTAGGCTACACTAATAGAAGTACAATGTCCAGAATGACTAAGATACTGATTATGTCATTCTGCCCCATTCAGTTATATCTTTCCAAAAATATGGGAAGGACATTAACAAACTTGTCCAAGCAAAATAGTGAGGGGGCTTGCAACAATATTATATGAGGTTCAGTTGAAAGAACTGGGGATTTTTAGCCTTGAGAAAAGAAATTTTAAGAAGACATGATTAAGGTCTTCAAATGTTGAAAATCTGTCAGAGAAAATAAAAATTATGCTTATTCTTCTTGACCCTAGAAGGCAAACCAGGACCAATAAGTAGAAATCATAAGGAAGTGGATGCTGGCACAATCATATTGTACCAAAATAAAGGCACTTACTAACAACTAAAACTGCATAAAAACATGGAATGATCCTTTACTAAGTAGTGAATTTCCCACTACTAGAGATCTTCATGTAGAGGATAAGTAAGCATTTATTATGGAGGCAACAGAGGGGAACAGGCCTCAATCCGGGGTAAAATTAGATGATCTCTAATGTCCCTTCTGACCCTAAAAGTCTGATTCTAAGCAAAGATTGCTAATCAAGATCTCAGTGTTTTTTCAGTAAATAAAAGCTCTTAAATCATTGAATAAAAAAAGATAGTATATAAGTAAATTATTACAAATAAAGTACCATAAAATTGAATGCTATTACAAAGAATTCTATGTAACAAAATTATGTTCATGTCTTGGCAAATGACCTCTAATAATGGTGCTTTGCCAATTTGGTTACAACAAATTCTCTACAGCAAATAAAACTATACCAAAAAAATCCTTCTAGTATCTCTTACCACCTTCTGGAAAAGAAGCCCTGGAGAGCACTCTGGAAGCACCCCAAGGGAAGGGAATCAAAGGCTGACCTACAGCAAAGTTCTCCAAAGCTCTGCTCTTACCCTTTAACTTTCTTTCAACAGGAAACATGTCCCACCAAGAAAAAGAAAGACTGACTACAGGGTCAGAGAATCAAGAATAACGCATGACCAGAAAAAAAAAATTGATACAACCTTACACTACTACAAAATATAATGTCTTGAACTAGAAAAATAACATGCATAATAATCATTAATCAAAGCACAGTGGGAGCACTGTATTCATTTCTGGGTACACAATTTTAAGATGGACATGGACAAACTGAGGCATGACCAGGATGGTGAGGAATAACAAAATCATGTTACACGAGGAATGGTAGATAGATGCTTAGTTGGTAAAGGTCAGTTAAAAAAGATGATAGTCTTTTTTAAAAAGAACAGTATCAGAATAATTAGTCATGTGAAAGGAATTTAACTTGTTCTAAATGGTTCCAGAAGGTGGAGTTAAGTATGACAAATGGGGAGAAGTTATAGGGAGGCTGATTTCAGTTTGATATAAACAATACGAACAATGATAGCTGTTTAACAATAGACAGGATTCCCTTATGAATTAGTGAGTTCTCTTCCATTGGAGATGTTGAAGAAAAAGAGAAATGATTAGCTCTCAGGGAATTACAGGATGGTAACGTAGAAAGAAGGCTGGATTTGAGAGCCAGGAAAGGTCCAGGTTCAAATTCTGGCTCTGACACTCATTAGCCATATGAGTTATATTATCACTTAACCTTCTGTAAGGGTTATGGGATTTAAAGATCTTCCATGCCCCGTTGGACTTG
>NW_027185694.1:22624526-22629515 GCF_028583685.1 Petaurus breviceps papuanus | reverse complement strand
ATATTTGTAATCTCTATAGGCATTGTGAATATGGCATTGCTGATACACCTTCCTGTGCTTTAACTACCTCATTTATATAATAATCACTTACCTTAGGGTTGTTGTAAAGAAAGTGCTTCTCAAACCTTAAAGTAATATGTAAATATAAGTTGTTATTAGTAAAAAGGAAATATTACATAATACAGATTAGGCTAATAACCTCTGAGGTTTCTCCCAACTCAGATTTTATGCCATTAAGGAAAACTACTTTTCAAACAGAGAAATATGATTTCACTACAAAACTGAACACAAGTAAAGTGGCGTAAAGATATAATCTGGGAAATATAAAATGGGAAAAGGAGATGGGCTGATCTGTGCTGATAGTACACAAAGAATATTAAAAGACCCAAAGGAAAGCACCCAATATATTGGATACATCTTCTAAAGCAGATTTATGGAAAGAAAAAGACAAGAATTGAACAGAATTAAAAAGTCTGGATAAAAGTGAGAGACATAACAGTGATGAGGTTATAGAACCATTGAATTTAAATGACTGCATATTATATAAAAATCTCTTCCTAGACTAATTTTTGACTATGGCATACTGGTGATGAAGATCTACGAATGTTTAAGTGTAAAAGTTTAAGCTGTCAAAGGGCCATAATCAATCAATCAGTGCCTACTACATGCCAGGTATTGGGCTAAACCCTGGGGACACAAAGAAATGAAAAAGATAGCCCCTGTCTTTGAGGAGCTCACAATCTTAATGAGGAAGACAAAATGCAAATAACTATATAAAAGCAAATTATACACAGGATAAATAGGAAAAAAAGAAACAGATGGAAGGCACTAGAATTAAGAGGGAATAGGAAAGGCTTGCTGTAGAGGGTGGAGTTTTAGCTGGGACTTACTTGAAGGAAGCCAGGGGAGCCAGGAGGTGGAGATGAGGAGGAAGAGCATTTGAGACATGGGGGACAACTAGTGAAAATACCGAGAGATGGAGTGTCTGGTTCAGCGAATGAGGCAAGGAAGCCAATGTCACTAGATTGAAGAGGAGGTGGTGGGCTGTAAGGTGTAAGAAAATTGTAAAGGAGGACCAGGTTATGAAGGGCTTTGAACCCCATAGGATTTTTTTTTTTTATCCTGGCAGTTACAGGTTGCCACTGGAATTTATTGAGCATGAGGGAGGGAAGGCTGACATGGTCAGCTTTAGGAAAATTACCTTGGTGGCTGAATGGATGGAGTACAATAGGGAAAGAGTTTCTATAGGCCAACTAATTCTCCAAGGTGGCAGCAGTATCAGAAGAGAACATATTGGGATGTTGCAAAGGTGAAACTGACAAGCCTTGGCAACAGATTGGATATAGGAGGTAAGACAGAAGGAATCAAAGAGACACCTAGGTGTGAGCCTAGGGGACTGGGAGGATGATAGCACTCTCAAAAGCAATAAGGAAGTTTGGAAGGAGGAAGAAACAATGAGCTCAGTTTTGTACATGTTAAGGAATATCCAGTTTGAGATGTCTGATAGGCAGCTATAGACCCAAGACTTGAGGTCAGCAGAGAGGTTAGGGTAGGCATAAATTACCTTTTTTTTTTTAATTTTTTTGCTTTTTGGAGGGGAGAAGGCAGGACAGTTGGGGGTAAATGACTTGCCCAAGGTCACACAGATAGTAAGTATTAAATGTCTGAGGCTGGATTTGAACTCAGGATCCCCTGATTCCAGGGCTGGTGCTCTATTCATTGCACCACCTAGCCACTCCAATAAATGACCTATTTATCCGTAATATGACTAACTCAAAATTCAGATAACCAGGTCAGGTGAGCATATTCTTCATTCTAGTATTTTATTTGTTCTTCAATCAGAATTTTCTAGACAGGTCCAGGAGCACTGGAAGTAGCAGTACTCTCCCATATCACCAAGCCAGCTTTTCGCCCAGTTCAGAAGGGGCCAGCCATCCCCACCAACTGCCATACACACACAGGGCTGGCCAGTCGGCCTACACGACACAGCAAAGCACACTGTGGGAGAAATAGCAGCAGCCTGTGCCAGACTAACCAGACCACCACCTCCACCCTGACCACCATTGCCCTCAAGCCCTGAAGGAGATGGCTTAGGACCAGAATCCAAGAACTATTTCAGTAGCAATGCTTCCAGCCCCATTCCCTCAGCCATCATCCTGAAAGGCAACTTCCTTGGAGATGCAGGCTGGCAGCTGCTTCTGCAGGGGCTGCAGCCACATATCTACTTGTCAAAGAATCCTTGGATCTATCAAATGGTTCAACATCACAAACTGATAGGATTTTATCAGTGGAAATAACATTAAAGAAAAGGCATTGCCATCTGCTTTGCTGCCATACTCAAAGGACCAGGGGACCTTCCCATCTGACTGCTGCTAAAACCTTCTACATGTGTTATCTTCCCCATAGGCTGTGAGTTTCTTGAGACCCTAGACTATTTTACTTTTCTATTTGTGTTCCCAAGGTTTGGCCCAGTGCTTTGCACATAGTAAGAGCTTAATTAAATTAGATTAATCTAAAATAAGAAATTACTAGTAATACAGTAAAAAGAATATATGTATATATGAATATATATATATATGAATGAAAAAGTACTTCCTTTCTGTGCCTCAGTTTTCTCAACTATAAAACAAGGGCATTAGACTAGATAATCTACAATTCCTTCCCTTTTTAACATAATGATTCTATGAACAATTGATACCAAATTATATTGTTATAGTACTTTTCCATTATAAAATAATTACACACATTATTTTAATAGCAAAAAATAAATGCTATATGTTGCAAAACAAAGATTTCTTAGAAATTATTATGTAAATTTTGCTAACAAACAAATGAATAGGATTAATTGCCCCCACAGGACAGGATGACCAAGTGAACAAAAAAAAAATCTAGAAAAATATCTAGCTGTCTCCTCTTTGCTGTCATCACCAGTATAGAGAAATTGGCGTTCACAGAACTGACTTGCCCAGTAAGCCTTTCATTGACAATGGCATTAAATGCAAGACTTTTGTTGTTGTTGTTAAACTTTATTCTGATAAATCAACCCACCCAACATTGGAATGGGGTTAAACCTTGTAAACAGCAAGGGAAAATGGAGGTGGGGAGAGAAGGTATAGGAGAGAAGTGGGGAAAAGTCATTCCACAGGCAACTACTTTAGTAGACAGACTGACCCAGTCTTTTTTTTTAATTCTCAAGAGAATTCTTACACAGAATAAAGAAAAACCATATAGCTTCCTTTTTCATTCAAAGGAGCTCTCTGATGAGGCAGCCAAGTGAAACTAGTATCAGGCTGATTTCAACAGCTAGCCCTGGACAATGATACCATGCTTTAAGCCAAAAAAAGCATACACCAAACTCCTTTTTGTTACAATATTTCCACAATTTTGGATGGCATAAGGGGAAAAATTGGCTATTCAGCTAGAACATACCAAAGCAGAACACAAGGAAAAATGATTTATTGCATTTTTTATTTGATTGCCTTGTGTTCCAGGTGCAGAACTACAAAAGCAAAAATTGCTGAAACATTCAAAACACATTAGGAATCAGAATATACATGTAGAGATGCCAAGATATTAGATAATCAGCTCCTGACTAATCTAGGGTAGACTCTTTTGTCTATTCCTATACAGTATCCTTCAGTTCACTTTTCAGTATTGGCAGCCTTCAGAGGACTATTTAAAAGGTGTGATTTAAGAAATTCAGATTAACAGGTAGAAATAACTAAATTCAATGTCTATAGCACACCAGCCATCTCTTCCAACTTCTTCCCTTCCATTTATGCTTAAACCCTAACTAGAATCACTATTAGAAGAGAAAGATTACCAACAGAGATAGAATTCAAGACCAACAGTAAGCAGGAATCATGCCTGCCTTGCCTGGCCTGAATATAGCAGTATAACTTTAAAAACATTTATAAATACGTTTGTTGAACGTTGAATTGACACAACAAAGGATATCAGTTTTCTGAGGCACAAGGCCAATATTAAAGAGTCTACACAGTAAGGAACACTCATTCAGAGAGTACTTAAAGTAACTTAGATTCTAAGACAAGTATTCATCCCCAATACCACTAGCACAGTTTAGTCCCTTAGCACCTTACATGGAATGTAGGCTGCTGAAATTAAATTAAATTAAATTTGAAAAAGTATTTAAATACCTACTCTATATAAGGAACAAAAGGTGTATTGGATTTGGCAAGACATTACCATGTTTAACATGCTGCCTCTGGCATTTCTGTGACTTTGGGCAAATTATTGAATCTTTCTGGACCTTCCTTTGCTCATCCATAAAATGGGGCTGTTTGTCTGAAATGACCTCTAACATCTCTTCTAACTCTAAATCTATAGTCCTAGAGACTCTAAGACAAAAACAAAAATCTGAAACAGTTCTTACCCACAAGGAACTTATATTTATCAGAAGTCATCTCTAAGTGCACAGACAAGTATAATGTGCAAGATAATCTGAGGAAGGAGAAAGCACCACCAACTGGGAACCTGGGAAGACTTCAGGGAGAAGATACTAGATCAACTGAGGCTCAGAGAAAAGGATTCTAAGAAAAAGAGGTAAAGAAAGAGTTGTATGCTAAGCTTGGAGGCAAACTGTGCAAATGCTGAAAGCCTGAGACAGAAGGTCCAGTTGGAGAACCAGCTAACAATCAGTTTAGCAATGGCCTCCCAACTGGTCTCCTTGCCTCAAGCATCTCTAATTCACTCAGAATAACCTGCTATATTATTTAGAACCAAGGTGTTGGAACCTGCAAACTCGAGGTCACATGTGGCCCTCTACGTCCTCAAGTGCGGCCTTTGACTGAATCCCAACCTCACAGAACAAACTTTTGTGACCTCGAGGCTGCAGACCCCCTGCCCCTGAATTTTTAGATCCTTTCATTACCAAGCTCAAAATCCTTCCATGGCTCCCTATTACTTGAACTTTGTCTTTTCCCCAGAGTGCAATGGTGTGTGTGTGTGTGTGTGTGTGTGTGTGTGTGT
>NW_027185694.1:22590817-22624516 GCF_028583685.1 Petaurus breviceps papuanus | reverse complement strand
GTGTGTGTGTGTGTGTGTGTGTGTGTGTGTGTGTTTTGAAACTGATTAATGTTAAATGCACACATGAGTTCGGTACTTAATAAAGGTTCATTGTATTATAACAAAGTCCAAACACTACCACCCCACCTGAAACTACCTTACCTTTCAAGCCTTATCTCCAAATACTTCCCTATAAACTTCTATGCTCCAGACAAATTTGAACTATTCACCATTTGTCCAAAGTGTATGTTGTTTTCCATGCTATTTATTTTCTTCTGCCTGAAATGACCTCCCACATGCTGTACTATTTGCCCCTTTAGGCACAGCTCAAATGCCACTTCCCAGAAGATTCTTTTCTTTATCCTTCCCTACCTCTCCTTTTTGATTGGAAGTAATCTCTCATTTTTCTGAATTAGGTCAACATTTCATTTGTAACATTCAAAGAATTCTATGGCACCTACTAAAAAAAAGCAAAGTTAGCATCTGAGTGGCAGCGTTGGAGTTAGTCTGGCACTCTCTCTTACCAGCTATGTGAATAAGGGAAATCCCTTGATCTCTTTGAACCTCAGTTTCCTCAACAGTAAAATAAGGATAGTATATTTCCTTCCTTACAAGGCTGTTAGGAGAAAAATGCTTTGTGAACCTTCAAGTGACTTCAGAAGTGTGAGTGACTGTTCTTGGAGTTACTTGTGATCTCACCTCCAAGTATCATAAGCTTCAGGTTCAGAGCCCATTTCTCATCTGTCTTTAAATTCATCACTATGTTTTGCATATAGCAAGCACTCAATCTACTATATGAACAAAATACTTTTAAGAATGGCCCAAGTATGGGGAGGCTAGGTGACAGAGTGAAAAGAGTACCGGCTCTAGAGTCAGGAAGACCTGAGCTCAAATCCGACCTCAGACACTTAATACTTACTAGTCATGTGACTTTGGGCAAGTCACTTAACCCCAATTGCCCCTCCAAAAAAAAAGCAAAAAAAAAAAAAAAGAATGGCCAAAGTATAAATAATCTCCTACAGGTTCAAGTAATGGATCTGGTTTCACTTGAAAATACACACTCTGCCCTTGACTCTTAAAACAGTGTAAGACTTATTCTAAGATTATAATAACGTGGCTTAACAGGTATATTAAGTGGAAATGTACTGTATGAAAATCTGAAAGCAGAACAAGAAGAAAAAGTTAACATTTGCCAAGAACAAGGAAAGAAACAAAAAAAATGCTTGAAAACAATTTTTTAAATATGTTTTATGACTCTTTATGGAGTAATGGTAAATTGAACACACTATCTAATCAGTGAGAACAAGATTCTTTCTCTGTAAGAACTATATGGCATAACACTTACACATGGCCACAGCAATTTGATTTTATGGAAAGGGAACTGCAGTCATAAGACTAGAGTCATCTGCTAGCCCTGCTGATAGATCCTATGACCTAGGACAAGTTACTTAATCTGTCTTCGCACCTGTACAATGAAGAAGAAATGCTTCCTGTTACACTAGTGATTCTTAAACTTTTCACTGGAAGAAATCCAGGTAAGCTTTTCACTGGATGAAATCCAGGTAAGCTCTCATAACAGCCCAAATTTCATACCACCCTTTCAAAACCTCCCCCCAAAGCAAACAACTAGAAACCAAGCAGGTACCCACGGACTGGATAATGGCTATATGAAATGTGGTCCATAAACATGAAGGAATATTACTGGGCCAAAAGAAACAATAAATAATAAGAAACCAGAGAAACTTGGGAAGATTTGTACAAGCTAACACCAGAGTGAAATACGCAAAACCAGGAAAACAACACATACAGCAGTTTCACAATGTGGCCAGAAGGAACAATAAAATGAAATTGAATTCCACGTATTTTTAAAGATAAAGTGTGTCCCTGAAAAATAGATGAGAAAATGCTCTTTCTCCTCATTCCCTCCATGCAAGGAATGGGGAACCAATAGGTACAGAATGTAGCTTATGCTGTGAGATACAGCTGATATCCTGATTGGTTTTGCTGAACTATTTTTCCCTTTTGAATTCTTAAAAAGTAAACTGCCTAGGTAGGAGAGGGAGAGAGGGCTATATATTCAGAAATTAATTTTTTGTGAAAAAGTCAGTAACAAAGAACATCAATACTTAAAAAACAAAAACCATTACATATCAGACATACTAGTCTCACAGGTGCCACCACCACCAAACACCTGTTTAAAGTTCTATAACGCTAGCCACTTCCCTTTTAGAATTTCAGAAATTCTTAAAGACTTTAGCATACTAGTACAGGGAAAGGCTCCAAGAGGCAGAGGAGATTAGTTCGTTCACTCCATTTCTAAAGCCACCATCAACAATTTGATTCAATAAACCTTTATTAAGTATCTACTGGGTGCACTGTAGATACAAATATACAAATCCCAAAAAGGTCCTGCCCTAAAAAAGTTTACATTCTACATTAAATCACAAGATTTTATTTTCCATTAATAATTACAAGCTCAAACAACCATCACCAAACACCTATTTAGAGATCTATACTTCTAGTTTTAATTGCATACCTTCCCCCCACTCTCCCCCTGGGACTGAGAGGTGGAAGAAGGGAATGGATGCCCACTCCCATTTTTTAAAAAACACAGCCTTTTATATATTTGATAAGAATTAGGTAAGAGGGCAGGGTGGCTAGGAGGCGCAGTGAAGAGAGCGCCAGCCAGGACTCAGGAGGACCTGAGTTCAAATCCAACCTCTTATTAGCCATGTGACCTTGGGCTAGTCACTTAACCCCAACTGCCCTGCCTTCCCCCCTCTAAAAAGCAAAAAAAAAAAAAAAAAGAATTAGGTAAGAGGGGGTGAAGCAGAGAGAAAGAAGAATTAATAAATATTCAAAAATACAAATAACAGTCAAAAGTTAATTATTCACCGATTGATGAAAAACATACCTAATCTGCTGTTCTGGTCATTTTATTACTTATTAGCTCTTTACCTCTGTCAGAGGGTAGATGAAGAGATGGGATAAATTCCTGTCAATTTTGAAACTTCCTAGGCATTCTAATTAAAGAGTAAGTTAAAGAGTTGAAATTGATTCACGTTAAATGCACTGTATTCATGAATTGCAATGACGTTACATGTTATCCATGCCCCACTACCCCTAACAAGAAATGGCTGTGTTGATTTTTTTTAATGAATTTTTGAATGTTTTGGGTTTTTTTCCTGAAGTATATTGTTACTTTTAGACAAACACTAGGACAGGAATTTCAAATGGTAGCTTCTCCGCAATTTCTGGTCTCAGAGAGTTGCCTTAAGCACTAAGCCCTTTGCCCAGGGTCATGTCTGTCAGAGGAAGGACTTGAACCCAGGTCCTTCCAGACTCTGAGGCCAGTTCTCTAGCCATTCTGCCACTGCTGCCTCTAGCAGCCAAACTCTGGTATATTCACAAACTCCTTGGGAAAAAATCCAAAGGTAAATAATTCTTTCCTTATAACATAAAAAGAGCCATATACTAGCTTCCAATATAAAAAGGGAGTTAATACATCTGCTCAAAAATAGCAAGGTGAAATGCTTAAGCACCTTAAAGTGGTTAACTTTAAAGAAAAGGAAGAACAAAACAAAGAACTATTTACACCAAAGTTGGGGCATCACTACTATTATAACACTGAAAGAAATTGTTAATAATAACAGCTAACACTTATGTAGGACTTTATATGTTATTTTGTTTGAACCTCCCAATAACCCAGGTAGATAGGTACTATTACTCCCCTTTTACAAAAAAAAAAAAAAAGGAAAACTGAGGCTGAGAGAGGTTAAACAACATTGGCAAGGTCATACAGCTAGGAAGAGTCTGAAGCAGAATGTGAACTAGTGGCTTCCTGACTCCAGGGTCAGTACTATCCACTGGACTACCTGGTTGTCATAAACATAAAGCAAAATCTTCTGCTTCTTAGAATATAGAAATAACTCATTTGTTTATTTAACTTTCTCTAATAAATAAAATGTTATACCCAATGTTATTTTTATCTTCTTTTAGTTGTTGAAAGACAAGTTTAAAAAAAAAGAAAGTAGCACAAATGAATTTGCC
Organism: Petaurus breviceps papuanus; assembly: GCF_028583685.1. Taxonomy (NCBI): domain Eukaryota; kingdom Metazoa; phylum Chordata; class Mammalia; order Diprotodontia; family Petauridae; genus Petaurus; species Petaurus breviceps. Next base: position 22,620,487 of record NW_027185694.1, on the reverse strand, counting down.
AGAATTTTTCAGAATGAGTTTTTTAATATCTGTCAGTGTTCAATATTGGTCTCAAACTCAATATATCACATTCAAGCAAGAGGTTAATATTACAATCCACAGCACAATATAGTGCCAGAAAATTCAGACCCAAGCCACAGTGACCATTAGAACTTTAAAAGACCTAGTGAAATTTAATAGTGACCATAGACAAAAAGACATATAACTTTGTTGAACCTCAGTTTCCTAATCTGTAAAATGGAGAAAATAATACTTGCACTACCTACTTCACAGGCTCTTTGTGAGAAAAATTCGCTTTAGTAAATTGTAAGTCACCATATAAGTATAAACTTATCATTACATACTTATAAGACTACTAGTATCTAAATTCACAATATAGCTAAGTCTGTCTATATTAGTGACACCAAACCAACAACTTATTCTCCTAGAAAGGACCAAAGACAATATTCAGATAATATTCACTTCAAACGAAATTACTGATGCAAAGGTCAATCTAATTTGTTGAATATTGGTCTAAAGTGAAAAATGATAAATATTTCAAAGTACCCCAAAAGAAGAGTGCAGTGTGCCCCTTTCAAATAAAAAAAAATGGTTCTCTTTTCCCTCCCCTATTTCACAAACATTTTAAAACCATAAAGTCTCTGTTTTTTTTTAAAGCAATCGGGGTTAAGTAACTTGCTCAAGGTCACATGGCCAGTTATTTCTGGGTGTGGTGCTGAGTATCTGAGCCCGGATTTGATCCAGGTCATCTCGACACTGGAGCCGGTGCTCTTATTCTCTGAGCCATGTGGCCGCCCCTAAGCAATTGGGGTTAAGTAACTTGCTCAAGGTTACACGGCCAGGTGTTTCTGGGTGGGTGCTAAGTGCCTGAGCCCGGGATTCGATCTCCAGGTCTTCTCAACACTGGAGCCGGTGCTCTTACTCGCTGTGCTACTTGGCCGCCCCAACCATAAAGTCTTTAAGGCCAAGAACTAGTTTAAATTTCTTTCATAATCCCCTGGTACAACTGGCATCCTTCTCAACACACACTAACTGCTCAGTAAACTCTGCTGATTAATAACCATTAATAACCATATATAACCATAATAACCATTTCATGGTGAAAATAACTTTTCTAGTCTCTAAATTATCTCTTCAATGTTTTATGAAATATGACCCTAATCCAGATATGCAAAGAAACACAGTTGTGCACTCTCAAAGAAGTGTTTTATGGAAAATTAAGAACTACCGGTTTTTCTATTTAAAATAATTATGCTCTGAATTTGCAATATCATTCTTGCAAAGATCTCCAGACATTTTCATTAATTTATCCTCAAAGTATCTTAGTAAGTATAAAACAAGTAGGAATTAGCTACATTTTACACATGTTTAAAAAAAAGTTTCAACAAAATAGCACTAACACTACCCCTGGAGACATTCAACAAGAATGTTATCAACTGCAGTATATTTTCCCTTCACACATTCTTCTAAACATACATGAAAATCATCCAGAATAAGCCGAGTCTCCCATAATTTTTCCAACTGTATAACAGTTACATGATGGAATTATCATTCACTGTGCCAAATAGGAAGACAAAAAAACTGGGAAGGTAAAAGAAAGGAAGTGGTTTGGAATTAGAGACTTAAGTATTGTGTTTTGGAACAAGTTAATGAGGAGCTTTTCCTGAAGCAGATGATGTATTTCCAAAAAGTATTTCCAAGTACTTTCTGTCTCTTCCCTTCACTGCCTATTTTGGATAACACAGAAAAGATCTGAACTATTAAGGAAGACTGACTAAACTATTTCCAGATAAATACAATTCCAAACCTTAAAACAATAAACCCAATTCTCCTACTGTTTAAGATTATTCCTTGCTAAAATGAAGGCACTAAAAATCCAAGACACTGCCACACCATTAGGCTACAATTCATTCAATATAATGGGTCAAAATGCAACAAAAATTCAATTCAAGGGGCGGCTAGATGGCACAGTGAAGAGCACTGGCCCTGGAGTCAGGAGAACCAGAGTTCAAATCCAACCTCAGACACTTAACACTTACTAGCTGTGTGACCTTGGGCAAGTCATTTAACCCCAACCACCCTGCCTCCCCCCTTCCAAAAAGCAAAAAAAAAAAATTTAAATTCGACCAGTATCTACTGAGTATGTACTACAGGCAAGGTGATGTAGGTGCTTGATAAGACATGGTCCCAGCTCTTGAAGAGCTTACAAGAAGACATGTACACAAATAACTATAATCCAAATGATAATGTAGTGATGTAGGAAGTACAAAAGAAAAGCATAAAAATGCTACATAAATTAGAAGAGGGAGACATCAATGGGGGGGAGGGGCAAGAGGTGAAGCAGGTAAGGAGGAAAGAGGAAAGAGGTAAAAGGTAAGATTAACAGGCAGAAATGGGGCATGTGAGAAGAAGAAATTAAAGGTACAGGAGATAGAGCAAGAAAAGGCAGAGAGGGGAAAGGGTCAGGTCGGTTCGGGGAACAGTAAGCAGTCAAATCTGGCCACGACACAATGTACAAAGTTGGCTCAGAAAGTCAGACTGGAGCTTAGATAGTGAAAGGTCCGGAATGCCAAGCAAAGGAATCTGTGCTTTCCTGTTGGCAATGAGAAGTTACTGAAGGTTTCTAAACAAGGGAATCACATGACCAGAGCTGAACATTAAGCACTCTGGCAGTGGTACAAAGAATGGACAGGAGAAATGAGAGACCAGCTTGGAGACTATTACCACAGTCCAGTTTGGAGGTAACAAGAGCCTGAACTAGGACTGCTAACAGCGGTGGAAAGGAATAAGCACTTATGTAGCACCTACTTATGTGCCAGGCTCTGTGCTAAGCGCTTTACAACAACCCTGAAAGGTAGATGCTGTTATTATCTCCATTTTACAGTTGACCAAGCTAAGACAAACCTAACAGATTTGCCCAGAGTCACACAGCTAGTGTCTGAGGCTGGATTTGAATTTAGGACTTTCTGACTCCAGACCCAGTGTTTTCTAACTACTGTACTACCTAGCTGCCTAGAAAGAAGGATTATTTTTTAGAGATGGAACAAAGACTTAGCAATCAAATGGATATTGGGACAACAAAGGAGAGGGTCAGAAATCATAGTCACAAACAGAGCTCGAAAGGTCACCTAGTTCACTTCCCACATTTTATAGATGAGAAGTTAAGAGACTTGCCCACAATCACACAGCTGGGAAGTGACAAGATCTAGGATTCAAAGCCTGCTATTTTCCCATTATTGTACTGAAGAGGTTTTTGATCCTGAGTGACTGATGTCAATTAACAGAAATAGCAAAGTTAAGTGGGAAAGCTTTTTAAGCAGAAAAGGTTTTCTGGGGGGAATGGATGAATTCTATTTTGGAAATGTTGAATCTGGGGTCCAAAGTGGAAAACAGGATTTAAAATCAATGCCAATTAGTATCCAGGTATTAAGTATTTACTATGTGCCAGCACTGTGCTAGGCACTAAGAATACAAAGTCAAAAACAAGGCTCTTCCCTTCAGAATCCTAACTCTATAGGGTGAGGAAGCATATGGAAATGTGAGTCTGGTGCTCAGGAGAGAGAGGGGTTACTCAAAAGTTTTAATGTAGCTTCCAAAATGCCTAATTTTCCAGTTAGCTGTTCCATAGAAGGTATTATACCTAGACTTTTCAGATGTTCAGTAAGTAATTATTTCAATAGCACTATTTATAAAGTCACTTTTAATTATCATCAATCTGTATTCAAGATTTGTAACAAAATATCCAAACCGCACAATTACAAGCTGCCTACTACAAGGTAAGATGATTATTATTTTCATGGAATTTTCCTGAACCTGTGATTTCATTGCTTTGGAAACTCTCAGGTGAAGAAAATTCCTCAGCATTGGTTGGGACCTTTTCTACAATACCCAGCATTAGATGTCTGAAGGTTAGCAGTGAAAGGTTAACCAAACTGCTCAGTATGTAGTCAATATGTTTCCCAGATGGTACTTAAACCATGTCTTCTTGGTTTGGAGGCTGGCTCTCTACCCACTATCACTTGCTTCTTACCCCAAATCTATCCATATTTATTTATAGATTATATACTTGTACATGGATCTAAGTTGATTTTATTTTGATTAATTTCATGATTGTCATTTGTGAAAAAAGGGCTCCACAAAGCTATGTAGCTCCAAATGAAAGAAGGTCAGCTTTTCTCATTTGGAAAGTGGCTATGCTTACTAAATCATGACACTCACCAGAATCCCACCCACCAAACATGCAAAAATCCATGTTGAAATTCCGCTCATAAATTTCTGTGTTGCCTGATGTCAGTTATTCTTGTAAACTAATTTAAAGGTGTTGCATTTTTAACAACTAGGCACAAAATCCACTGAAATTCTTCATTTGAAAGATTTTTTAACAGGTTAGAAAATTCTATTTCCAAGTGTTTCAAGTGTACAGGTGTGAGAGTTCACACAGGGGACACATAAATCATTTTCGGTAGTATAATCACATAACATTTCCAAACATCCATTTTCAAAATATCCATAGCATAAGTTTCTTTTAAAAAATAGTTACTTTCTCACTCAGAGTTAAAATATCACCTTTGTCTGATATACAAGGCATACAGCAAAAAAACACAAATACATAATACCAAAAGCATTCCCCCAATGAATAAGAGATCAGAAGATATGCACAAACTATTCAAAATAAGAGCTGCAAATTATTAACGACCACATGAAATACTCTGCCAAATCACTAGCAATAAAAATAGAAATCAAACAATTCTGAAGTTTCAGTTCACATTTACAAAATTGATGATGATGTCAAAAGATGGAAATATGATCATAAATGATGGAAGGGTTGTGTGAAGACAGGTACAGTAAAAGACAAGTAGAACAGGCAATGGATCCAACCATTCTGAACAGCAACTTGGAATTCTTGTGACAGTTAACTAAAATGTCATAGCTTTTGACCCAAAGCCCCCAGTGTTGGATACATATCTCCAAGGAGGTCAAATATACAAAGAAAGGTCCAATATTTACCAAAATAGTTATAGCAGTACTTTTTGTAGTAGCAATGATGTAGATGCCCATCAACTGGGGAATGGATAAACAAGTTATGGTATAAAAATAAAACATATTACTGCATCATAAGAGACAAATATAAAAAATACAAAGAGATAGGGATAGATTTTTATGAGCTGATATAAAATGAAATAAGTAGAATCAAGCAAACAATATACACGTGGTTCCAAAAATGTAAGTAGAAAGAAGAAAATTGAAAGAATGCTGCATTACTACAATGATCAAGCTTAACCCTAGAAAACAGATACAAGAATGCATCTCCCTACCTTCTGTGCAAAGATGAGTGACTATTATTATGGATTTATGCATATGCTATCAGTCTTGCTAAACTTTTTTTCCTTTTTATTTTTTGCTATAAAGGATGATTCTATCGATTGAAGAAAAGGAAAGGACATACTGAGGAGAGGGGTAATATTAAAAAAAAGACAGCAAAAGAAATTTAAGTCACTTTACCTTGAAAGGCAAGTTAGTGGGCTTATTTGAAAATATCACTAACATATTATTTACAGACACTGGTCATCCAACTTGGAACATTTATCTTTTTGTAAAAGAAAGCTACATAACATCTTTAAGTTTGACAGTTCTTTTACGTATTTTGTCAGAGGATAATTAGAGAAAATCTGTATGGATAAAACACTGGCATAAATATTATTTGGGGGATAAAGGTTTGTAGGATTTTTGTTTGTTACTGCAGCCCAATGGGTCATCCCATGGCCTCTTGGAAGTATACACCAAAGCCTTTGATTTGGAGGCCACTGACTAAGAAAACCACTGGTGGAAGAAAGGGAAGCTGTATATGGGAGAGGGTGTAGCATTTGTCAAATGAATATTTCATGGTATAATATTTGCATTTTTTCCAATACTTGAATCTAGAATTCTACAAATGTTCTCACATTGTATAACTCTTTTCATATCTTTTTCTAGATACTTGTCTTGTTTTTCCTGTGACTTATTTCGTGAATTTGAAGATTCAGACAAATTTGTAGATGTTGAAACCACACAAGTGAATCTCTCAAATACTCAAATGTATCTGTGATCTTATCAATTCTGAAGTCCTCCATTAAGCAATCAGCAAGCACTGATTAAATACTTATCATGTATAGGACACTATACTAGATGCTAGCAATACAAAGACAAAAATAAAACATTTCCTGCCCTCAAAGAGCATACATTTTGTTAAGGAAAATAATGTGTACATAAATGTGTAACGGAGAACATACATACGCATATGTGAAAAATAAATTGGGGGCAGAGGGCACTAGGAGCTGGGGATATCTGGAAAGGCTTCATGTTGGATCAAAGGATCAAAATATCCTATAGAAGTCAATGTCTGAGCTGAGTATTGAAAAAAATAAAGGATTTTAAGCAAGCAGAAATGAAGAGGGAGTACATTAAAGGTATGGGGCAACCAGTGCAAAAGTGTATAGATGGAAGATAGAATTTCATGTATGAGAAACAGCAAGAAGTCTATCTAAACCATAGAGTAAAGAAAGGGAAGTAATCTATATGATGCTACAAAGGTAGATGGGCCATAATTGTGAAGGGTTTTAAATGCCAAATGGGAATCTATATTTGATTCTGGAGTCAACTGGGAGTCACTAGAGTTTACTGTGAAGAGGAGTGGGGTCAGGCCTGGCTTTAGGAAAAGCACTTTGGCAATTGTGCTAAGAATGGATTGGAGAGGGAAGAAACTTGAGACTAATCTAACAACCTAGTTGGGAGATGATAAGGGCCTAAAACAGGATGATAACTATGATGTTAGTAAAGAGAAAGAGAGAGACCTCAGAGATATGCAGATATCTTAGGTACTGACTGGTTATATGGGCTTAATCCTAAGGAAACGAGATTGAAAACCTGAATGATTAGATGAATGGTAGTGTCCTTTATGGGACTATGTAAATTCAGAAGGTTGACTTTTGGAGAAAGATAATGATAACAGCAATGTAAATCCCAACCCATTTATGCCTATTCATCATGTATGTCTCACTCTGTCCCACCAAAAATATAAAAGGGAAGGAAAGGCTCTTGCTCACCAACCACTGCCCTAGAGTTGGCCAAAGGGTACCTCAATCCGCAAAGTGACATGGGGGCAGAATTTCCCCAATGGTACAGTACCTGTACATCTGCTGTGGGTGCCTGTGTCATTTTTAGAGGCTTATAAACTACACAGCACCCAAAATTACAGATCCTCCAAATATTGACTGCTACAGATTACAACATGTTTATCACTTAGGTAAGGTTTACATTCATAATCTCTGAGCTGGAAGGGACTGTCCAACTTGAATAATTTCCTCTACAACATCCCTGACATCCAGTTATAAAGTCTCTGTTTGAAGACCTCCAGTGGAGAGGAACAAGCTTTGAGATCATATGTAAACTTTGGTAAATATAGAGGAGAAAATTCCAACCAGTGAAAAAGAAAAAAAGAATGAGGAAGAAGGAGGTAGCCCATTTAACAAAAAAGCATTTCAACAAGATCTTTTATCCTTTTCCAAAAGAAAATGGCCAGAAATAGCAAAGGTGTTATCTGGGTTTCAAGTCATGGAAAGTTGTGAGTAAAAAGAATAAAAATGAACATACTGTGGCAGTACTGAGTCTACAATGGATAACCCATCACCTTTGTCTTTATTATTTAAAAATTCTCCAAGTTATCACACCCTTAAAACTATTATAAAATCTCACAGAAGATCTCAGGGCTGTTAAATGTCCACTGCTATACAACATGCCCTACCCACTTTATGGACCTTCTCCAGCAGCTTTCAGGACAAAACAGCAGCTGGAACACATGTCCCAGTAGCCCAAGCACTAAACCAAGACAGGATAGCTGGGCTCAATTTTTGTTTTGATTCTAAAAATTATGAAAAACAGAAGCAGCCCACCAAAAATGTAACCAAAGCAATGCTAACTCAAAAAAAGAATCAACTCTTCCCAGTTGTTAAAAGTTCACTGGAAATACTACATAAAACTTAACATCAAGCATTCTGACTCAAATTAACAAACAGGTATTTATTCAAATAATTTCTTTCTGCTAAAGACAATCTTCTTTAAGCTGAACTCTTCCCTACCATCCTTTTTCCTCCATAAGTTCTCTTAAAACATCTAACCTTTTTTTCCTCTTATTTATAGCATCATACTTTTTCCTGGGAAATTAATTACAAATAATATGGAGATAATGGAGAAGCTTACTGTCATTAGTAGCAAAATTTTTAGAAAACCACAAGCATTTTCTAATGAAAAGTCATGCAATTAACAAGAATAACCAATCTAATAACAGCAGGCAACTGAATATATTAATTCAACATTCTATAAGGTTCAAAAAATTTAACAACAACAAAAAAGCCCTGAGTTTCTCCATAATTATTTTGTTAGCTATTGATTTTAAATGTATTAATATTTAGACTGCTTTAAGAGTCTAAAGAAAAGAACTGGCTGTAGTACCACTTGACTTTAATACTGCTACTTACTTAAGTGTGTTCTCCCTCAAAAAAAAAATCTTTATTGAGTTTTGAGCATTGAATAGCATTCATTATTGCCTCTATACTTTAGTCTCTGCCTAGACCAAAACAGTGTTTATCTACCATTTGCCAAGGGTTATGACTATAGCAAGGAGCAATACTCAACATCATAAAAGCTGAAAGAGAATAGTTACATCAGTCAAAAGAGCTATCCATAATCATAGCACAAAGAAGGGTCCCAGCTCCTAGCAAAAAAAAACCCTGGAAGGAGGCAGAGCCAAGATGATGGAGTAAAGGAAGGGGTTCACCTGAGCTTTCCCAAATTTCCCTTCAAACAACTTTAAGATGACACCTCAAAACAAATTCTGAAGTAGCAGAACCAATAAAAAGACAGCATGAAACAATTTTCCAGCCCAAAACAGCTTAGAAGGTCAGAAAGGAAAGGTGAAAGTAGAGCTCAGTGCAAACCCAGACCATAAGCCAGCAGCAGGCCTTGGGGCTTGTGTATCACCTGGCAGCAGCTTCTGCAGGGCTCAGCCCACAGACTATAAGGGGGTTGGACAACTGGTCAGAAGAATATTTGTTGGCACTGGATACTGGACTCTATTACATTACCTATACTTGGTTCTGGCTCCTCGTCCCAAAGTGAGGAGGAGCAAAAGCACACTAGAGTATGTGGCTACAGGGAAGCAGGGACCCTGGTCACAGTTCCAGGGCAGAAAATAGTGCTTGTGGTTGCTCACAGACCAGATCACTGGCCAAGAGTACAGTGACCACATGTCTCCTTAGATCATACCACTTTCAAAGAACTGAACATTTTCAGAGCTATCCCAGAACTAGCTCTGAAAACAGAAGGAGGGGAACGGCTAGGTGGCACAGTAAATAGATCACCAGCCCTGGAGTCAGGGGTACCTGAGTTCAAATCCAGCCTCAGACACTTAACACAAAACTAGCTGTGTGACCTTGGGCAAGTCACTTAACCCCAACTGCCCTACCTTTCCCTCTCCAAAAAATTTTTAAAAAGAAAAAGAAAACAGAAGCAGAGCAGACTTTTAACATAAAGTTAAAGGTCAAGAAATAGGCTGAAAAAAATGAGCAAACAACAGAAAAAAGAACCTGACCATAGAAAGTTACGATGGTGACAGGGAAGGTCAAAACACAAAGTCAGAAGAAGACAACAGAGTCAAAACAGCTACAAGCAAAGCCTCAAAGAAAAGCCTCAGTCCCCCAAAAAAACGAATTCCTGGAAGAACTCAAAATGATTTTAAAGTAAAGGGAAAATTGAGAAAAGAAACAAGAATGATGCAAGAAAATCATGATGAAAAAAAAAGTCAACAGCTTGGTAAAGGAGGCCCAAAAAAATACTGAAGAAAATAACACCTTAAAAAAGAAAGTAGGCCAAATGGTAAAAGAGACACAAAAATCCACTAAAGAGAAGAATTCCTTAAAAAGCAGAATTGGCTAAATGGAAAAAAGACATGAAAAATTCCCTGAAGAGAATTCTTTACAAAGTAAAATGGCCAAATGGGAAAGGAAGTACAAAAGTTCACTGAAGAAAATAATTCCTTAAAAATTAAAACTGGGCAACTAAAAACTACAACTTCATGAAACATCAAGAAACAATATAACAAAATCAAAAGACTGAAAAAAATAGAAAGAAATGTGAAATATATCTCATTGGAAAAACAAATCACCTGGAAAACAGATCCAGGAAAGATAATTTAAGAGTTTTTGGAATACCTGAAAACCATGATCAAAAAAGAACCTAGACATATCTCAAAAAATTATCAAGGAAAAACTACTCTGACACCCTAGAACCAGAATCCACCAATCACCTACTGAGAGAGATTCCAAAAGGAAAACTCTCTGGAATTTTATAGTCAAATTCCAGAGCTCCCAGGTTAAGGAAAAAATATTACAAGCAATCAAAAAGAACCAATTCAAATACCATAGAACCACAGTCAGGATAACAGAGGATTTAGCATTTTCTATGTTAAAGGAATAGAGGGGCCTGGGATATGATATTCTGGAGGGCAAAACTGGATTACAACCAAGAATCACCTACCCAGCAAAAATGAGTATAGTCCTTCAGGGGAAAAAATGGATATTTAATGCAATAAAGGATTTTCAAGCATTCCTGATGAAAAGACCAGAGCTGAATAGAAAATGTGACTTTCAAATCTGACTCAAGAGAAGAATAAAAAGATAAACAGGAAGAGGGATTCAATAAGGTTAAATTGCTTACATTCCTACATAGGAAGATGATATTCAGAACTCCTAAGAACTTTATCATTATTAAGGGACATGGTTGTGAACTGACTATGATGGGATGATGTTTAAAAAAAATTAAAATTAGGGGGTAAGAAAGAGGGATGCACTGAGAGAAGGGGGATGGGAGAGGTAGAATGAGAAAATTATCTCATAAAAAAGGTTCACAAGGAAGAGCTTTTACAGTGAAAGGGGAAATGGGGGTAACAGGAAATGCTTGAGCTTCACTCTCATAGGAATTGGTTCAAATAGGGAATAACATATCCACTCAACTGGATATATAAATTTATGTTACCCTACAGGGAATTAAGACAGGAAGGGGATAAGAGAAGGTAGCAGTGGGGAGAGAAGGAGTACTGAGAGAAGGGAGGTTAGACTGGGGGAGCAAAACACTTGAGGAAGGACAAAGTGAAAGGAGAGAAAAAGAAGAATAAATGGGAAAATGGGGTGGAGGGAAATATACAGTTAGTAATCATAACTGAAAAAAATTTTACAGTGAGTTTCTCTGATAAAGAAATTATTTCTCAAATATATAAAGAACTGAATCAAGTTTATAAGAATACAAGTAATTCCTCAACTGATAAGGGGAAGGGTAATGAGAAAGGGGAAATGACTGGCAATAAAAACAAAATGTTATAAGAAAACTTAAAAAAAATACACTTGCTAGAATTTATAAAAGTTTTCAAATGAAAATTTGTTAACTATTAAATAACTCAGTAGTCATTTGACCAGTAGCCAATAATCCTGTGCTGTCATTTGACCAGACTTTATAAATTAATCAGTTATATATGCTTCACGTTTTTGAAATCCCACTAGAAAGGCTTGGTTTTTTAAAAGCAACACTTTTTAATATTTGTTTTTCCTTTGATTAGATGGATCAGGTAAGCTCTAGTCCCTTCTCACTCTAAAGTCTGTCAAGGTATTATTCTGCCTATTGACCTGCTTGTAGAACAGGTTAAAATATCTGCTAAGTACAGCATAGATCCAAGATTCAAACCTCAAAATGACTGTTTTGTAAAGGGAAGCACGGTGTAATGGAAATGACAATGACCTTAGAATCAAGAGCCCTTTACTAGCCATGTGACCATGGCCAAGTCACTTTAATGTTGCTGTTTCCCAATCTATCAAATGAGCATAATAACCCTTGTGTTAGCTACCTCATCAAATTGTAAGGATTGACATTTTTAAAACACTACTATGTAAGTATCAGCTATTCTTCCTTTCTCTGTGATTATAAGACTAGATGACAGTTACTTCATCCATTCCATTCAAACATCATTCTTTTTTTCCTTTCAGCTTTAATGAATTCTTGGTAAATGAACAGATTATAGGAAGGGAAGGGCAAAGACAAGTCACTTGAAAAAAAAAACTGGTAAAGTTCTGCTTATGCCCCCACATTAGAAAAAAAATCAACCTTAGTGAGCTAAACTTATAAATAAATTTCTAAAACTGCAAACTGGCCAGGATATACCTAGATGATCAACCAAAATCAAAGTCTGATTATGAGTGTCCTAAAGGGCTTCACGATGTTTCAAAGAATTATCATTAACCTCCAACCTTTGATGAAATCTGAATTAACAAAAGATAGCCTCTGAGGAAGCAGCCATTGCTACCATCTCCTAACAAAGGGTGCCACTATTTATATATGGTCACTACCAGCCTTCAAATTTTAAATTCTACCAGAAGGCAAAAGATGTGGGGGCACCTGTGTCACAAGGAAGGGAATGAAAAATATATTTGCCATCATATTTTATATTCTCCCCATATCCCCTTTTCAAAATTCTCATAGTACTATGTATGTCTGGACCACTTCTTTTCCCTTCTTTGTACAATCTGTATAATAGTTATTTGTATGCATGTTTCCTTTATTAGATTTAATCTCCTTGAGAGCAGGGGCTGAACTTTTTTACTCTTTGTATCCTCAGTGTTTAGCATAGTATCTAGCAAACACTTCAGTTATTCAGATTACTTTCACCAACAGAAATTACAAACTAACTTTTTAAGATGATTTTTAAGCAGTGCAATGGCTGAAAATTTCATCATCATATGATTCAACTGGTGATGAACCTCTCTGAATTTAGCTAGGCTGGTCTTTGGAAAATAGATATACTATCAAATAATGTGCCTATAATTGAAGTCTTTCAGCTTGGTAAAATTTGCCTCACAGGCACAACTTTTAAGAACTCAAAGTCACCTTTATGCCAAGAAGAAGATAAGATTTCAGTCTTGCCCACAGTAGGTGCTTATAAGACATTCATTGAATTGATTCATTGTTTTATCAACCCCCTAAATAGTAATTCAGTTTTCTCATTGTAACCAATTAAGGAAGACAAGGGAAGCTTCAAATGGATAAATTTTAAGGACCTAGAAGTCGGTAAAATCAAACTTTGCTCAAAGTATTTTCTAGCTACTAAATGAGTATATGTGATATATAGAAATCAAATAAGGTAAATAAGGAAGTTCTAAAACCATAAAAGAACCTAAGAATTAGCAAAATTTTATCAGAGTATTTGATAATAAAAATAGCTGACATTTGTATTTTGTTCTAAGGCTTGCAAAGCAAATCATACACATTAACTCTTTCGAGTCTTACAACAACCCTGTAAGGCAATATTATCGATAATCTTATCCTCATTTTACAGATGAGGAAACTGAGGGGTTAAATGACTTGCCCTTGGTCACACAGCTAGTAACTGTTAGAGGCAGAATTTGAACTCAAGATTTTCTGACTCCAAGTCAGCATTCTACCTTACATTGTCTTCCATATACCAAGATTTCCCACAACACTGCAACTGAATGATCTATATAAGAAGTATTTTCAAAAATAAAAACTGAAGCCCATCCACATTCTTAAGTTACATGGCACAGTCAATGGTTAAAGAAGACAAAGGTATTGTCAAGTCCACATGGCAAAGAGAAAAGGCTGCAAACAGAAACACTATCAGCACTATAGCACAGATTTTCACTTCTCAGCTATACCTTCATTCCAAATAGAAATAGTGACACACAGATGACCTTGAAATGCAGACATGAGTCATTCAGTAACAATGAAATTAATAGATACTTTCAGAATGTAAGACCAGAAGACAAAAATGGTAAATGTAAGAGACGCACATCAATGCACTGCTGTTGGAATTATGAATTGATCTGACCATTCTGGAACACTACCTATAACTATTCTAGAAAGAGCACTAAACTTTATGTGCCATCAGACCCAGGGAAATCACTACTGGGCATGTAACACAAGGAGATCAAAGACAGAAAGATCTTACATGCCCAAAAATGATTTCCTATGGTAACAAGAAAAAAACTGAAACAAAGTGGGTACCCACCAATTAAGCAACAGCTGAATGAACTGTGGTATGTAAATGTAAGACTATTTGCCCCATAAGAAATGATAGCTATGAAGGCTACAGAGGAACAAGAAGATGTGTATAAATAAACTGAGGTAGAACAAAATAAGCAGAAAAAAGAGAACACTCTCTAGGGAATGATCACAACAGTATAAAGAAAAACCTGAAAGACATTAGAAATGTCTTATTAGTGGGGGACTCTTAAAGATCATAGATCTAGAGCTAGAAGAGCCACAGAATGCACATAGTCCATTTTACAGATGAGGAAAATGAAGACACAGGAGATTACAACTTACTCAAGGTCGCTCAGGTAGTATGTATAAGAGGGAGGTTCTCTGATCACTTTCCACCATATGAAGTGAGGCACATGGCCAAGGTGTTGGTTTTCTGCCTAAATATACATTTTTTTGTTTACAAGGAAGGTTTTGGGGTGGGGATGGGTACAGAGGGAGGAAAGGCTTGGTGTCATTTAGAAATGACAATTTTTTTTAAGCAGCCTCCATACCTTCCTACACTATATTCAAAAAACCATGATATAGCTATGTTGCCATGGCATCCAGGATGCTTTGGACAACAGATATCATAAATATTGTGGTTTTATAGGTAGGGCTGACTTACAAAGATTATTACAGTAAGTAAATAGTATTCTGAATGGCTATTATATTTTATCTTTAAAAGGATTTCTGATTAAGTTGTGAATATGCTTTAATGCCCAATTTAATGCTGACACATATACAAGAGGCCAGCAACGTATAAAATTCTATCAGAATCACATATAGTAACTTGTCCTTACCCTGTAGCTTACAAAAGAGTGGGTATAGATAGCCTTCTAATAAAACACATTACTATTAGCAAGGCCACATAAGGATCATGATCTTGTACCCAATACACAAATGCAAATGTGTCTGAAAAGAATGGTAACTTAATAACCACTTAAGATAAGAACTTGTAACAATGTTTAAAGTTTTCAACTAATGTAATCAGCAAGGCAAGGTTTAATGAGAGGTTTTTGGAAAAACTGGTAGAATCCTTAAGGTAAACTAAAAACTTAATTATGTCTGCCACTAACAAAATCTTGCAATAAAACCTAAAATAAAATTCCTAGTATAGTTAGAGGCATGTATAAAAAGCATGCATATGAAGCATTAGGAGATTGTCGTGACAGAATCATTCAAACCCCACATTTGACACTGACTAGCTGTGTGATCTTGATCAGATCATTTTACTACTCAGTTTTCTCATCTATATATCAAAGGTACATGTACAACCTAACTCATAGGTCTGCTATGAGGTAAGTGCTTTACAAATCTTAACAACCTATATAAATATTATTTTTGGTGTCTAGTTTAGTCATGGGGAAAAAATAATTATTTGGCCTCAGTTTCCCTAGTTGTAAAATAAGAAGGAGTTAAACTAGATGAGATTGGGCAAGTAATGTAAACTCTCTGGGCCTCAGTTCCCTCATCTATAAAATAAGGGAGTTACCCTAGATGGTCTCTGACGTTCCTTCCAGCTCTGGATCTACAATATACCATGGTTATCTCTTGTTGGAGAGAAGCCCCATGAGGAGGCCCTGAACTGAAGAGAAGAGGGAAGAAGTGACAGGCAGAAGGAGGAATCCCACCCAGTAGCAGCATCACTGCAGGCTGCGGCTGCCAAGCCAAAAGGCTGCTTGCTGACAGTACACAGCCCTTGAGCTTCCTGCCTGGTAGCTCAGGCAGAGGGAGTTTGCCTGAGGTTCCAGAGGTAGCTGGTTCAAACTCAACCTTCCCTTCCAACACTAATCATCTGTTAATTTGTGCATTTAGTAACTAAATAATTCAAAGGAACACAGGCAGAAAATAAATTGGAGGTAGGGAAAAATTAATCAATTTTTCTTGGTTCAAAATAAAAACCCCCATTACTTAGAAAAATTCTTAACCATACATTTTAAAATAACTGTTCAAAACTAGATGCTACTAATATGTCCTTAACTGATCCAATAGAAATGGGATTTTATAGGTCCTTAACTTCAATCTATTTACCTCAACCCCCCTCCCCAAAAAAACCCAGCTATTTAAGTCCAGGTTTTTGGTTAAAGTTGGCCCCTCTAACTTTATATCCAAGACTGTTCTAGACTAACCTTGATAAAATTATCCTAGAAAACATCTACTGTGTTTGTGGAAGAGTGACACAGAACTGAAATTTTAAGGGGGAAGGGGAAAAGGGAAAGGATTCAATGAAATAGCTCAGAGATAAAGGATACTCCAATTTGGGGGGTGGGAAGCCTCCCAAAGCTATTATCTTTGTACACAGATTTCAAGATTGCCCAATATTTAGTGTAAACAGATATACTAGTGACATTATTTGTTCATGGTGAAAGGTCTTTAGAAAAATTTTCAGATGAAATAAAAACACATGGGAGACACATATTCAAGGACATACAAAGTTACCCAAATCACAGAAATTTTGGATTATATTACCTGTTCTGCACCATAAACTGTAGCAAACTGAACAAACTCTTCTATACGGACAAAACCATCCCCATCTCTGTCTAGGGCATCAAATACAGCTCTGAGGCGAGGGCCATCTTCCTGACACCCTGAAGGCTCATTTGGAATTGGTTCAGTCTGGTTGAAATCAGAGGATTGGCCCAGGTTATTCTGAACTATATCTAACTTCAGATCACACAAAGTGGAAGTAGTGAAAGAGGGAAAGAAGTTTATTTCATTACTAATTTGGTAACTGTGATTTAAATCCTCCGCACTTAATGAAACACTTCTCTGGCATCTTCCGGGCACATAATCCTCTGGCTCTTTAGTCCAGGAAAAAACTGGATCAAGTCCTGAGAGCTGGGTTTTGGTGTCCGGGCAAGCAGCCTGGTCCATGCCTAAGTAAAAATCTCGTTGATCCTGAAGAATGTCATCACTTTCCCGAAGGCAGTTTTCCGTACATGATTCCTGCTCCCCAAACTCTATGCTCAATTGTAAATCCTGTGGAGGTGACCGAGGTGGGCCCAAATCAAGAGCAAAAAGGTCTCCCTGCTCCTGCTCTTCAGAACCTGTTAACCGGTCGGATACTACAGGATCCTGCACCAAGGTAATAGCTGTATTAAAATCCCCTTCAGAAGAATCATCAACCACACCTAGCAAAGACATCTGCTTGTCACTAACGGATAAATCCTGATCGATGTCAGCGACAGAAGCATTGGTCTCTTGGTCCAAAAGACAGAGGTCCTGATTTTCTAACCGATACAAATATTTGATGGGTCCTTCAGAAAATAAGTCCTGGTGGAGCTTCACCTCCCCCAAAACTTGCTGGAAAGCCACAGACCCCGTTTCCTGCAAAACAGGCCCTAAAAGCACCGGGGACTGCGGGGGGGTCTCTGGAGGAAGCAGCACCAGATCGGGACCAGGCACCTGCCCCCTGGATTCCTCTGACACTTTCTCCAGGTCCATGAGGAAGTATTTCCCCTTCTGCTCCGGGAACAGGTCCCCAAACGTCAGCAGGGAGTCCGACGAGGTCCCGGCTGATGCGGACAGAGTCACGAATAAATCCGGCTCCATTTTCATGGGAAGGAAATTGTCCAGGGAGGCCAACAACGAAGAATCGGCCCCCACCCCGCCCCCACCCCCTCACAGCCGAGGCGAGGCTGCGGCCCGCGACCGCGGGTCTGCGCGGCGGGTGATTCCCTGCGGCTCGGGACGCAGACAAAAGACCTCCTCAGACACAGCAGGAGAAGGAGGAGGAGGAGGAGGAGGACGGGCGGCGGCGGCGGCAGCTGCCGAGAGCATCACTGCATCGGTGCGGGCGCCGCTGCCCCGCGGGGATCACCAGACCCTCCAGCGCCGGGAGCAGGGGATGCCGCTGCTTGGGCCGTCGGGCCCCCGCATCCATCTTGACCACCGACGCCCCTCATCTCTCCACACACGCCGGGAGCGGCAGGGGGGGCCCCATGGCGGCTGGGAAGAGGCCCACGACGAGGGAGGGAGGGAAGGGGCTGGGATGGGATCGGGCTGGAGAGCGGTGGCGGGCCGGCAAGCCTAAGGAGAGAACCCACCGCCCTGGCCGCTCTATTCTTGGGCTCGATCCCCGAAGCTGAGGGGGCGGAGGGTAGCCTGAGAGTCTGGAGGCTGCTGAGCTCGAGCCCTTAGCCCCGCCCCTTATCCTGGCCGCGTGGCGTCAACACGTTCATAGGCGTCGGGATTGGCCCCGCCCCCTCCTAGGATGACTATAAAAGAGCGGCGGGGCGGCTTGACTAGGCTCTGCTGCGGCGGGCGCCAGGATGGGTGGTGTGCTGTATGGAAACGTGGGAGTTTTGAACTGGCTCTTTCCTCACGCCCCAGGGTCTTTGTCTCCGCCTCCCCGAAAAAGGAAGTTGAAGTGTAGGAATAGGGCTGCTGTAGGTGCGGAGCCGCAGGGACGTACCGGTCGGCCCTGTGGTTCTCCTCCCTCTAGGAGAGGGCGAGGGTGAAGTGAGAACTGCGGTTCCGCCGCCGTTGCTGCCTGGGCGGTGACGTCACCTTATTGCCTTGTGCTGGGGTGAGCGGAGGTGGTGCTGAAGGATGGGGAGATCTGGGACCGCGCCGGCTCCCAGCCTCCTCCCCCACACCCCGCGGGAGGATTGGTGCCGTCCTCGTCCTCAAGGAGAGGCAGCCTTCCCCATAAAGTGACTGAGGGTGTGCGGCGCGGCGTGGCCTTAGTGCCCGGGACCGCCCCTACCAGCCGGAGCATCTGTCATCCACTTGCCTCTCCGAGTGGCTATCCCTCCAGTATTCTCGCCCAAAATGGGAGGCACCCTCCCAATCGGGAGGATCTCTGAAGTCCGGCGGGGCCCAGCCCGTCTTCGTCCGTTAGAGGGGAGGGGTCTGGGTCTGCCGTCCTCCTCTCCACAGCCCCACCACAGACACACCCCATTCTGCCCTTGTCTCGGGGGAGCCGCCCCGCATTCCTCTCTCTACATCCCTCCCTCTGCCCTCCGCCCTGGACCGAGCTGGGGAACAGAAGCTTAATTGGCTCGAACTCCGGGGAGCCAGGTCATGGCCAAGGTCTTGCTACCGGGAATCTAGATTGTGCCGGGAGAAGACCGTCCTGCCGTGATTTATCTGACTACTGGCGGCGGGATGTCAAAGCATCTTTTGTCCCAGACCTAACTCACCCTTGACAAGTTTATAAAGCGCTTCCACACGGAAGAGGGCAACAGAAGGGAGTAGAAACTGTCTCAAAACGAAGAACTGGGGATGTGCCTGGCTCATAGTAGGTGCTTTATTCAATGTCTATTAAATAAAGACCTGGCAGTAGGGATAGTGTTTTGTTTGGGTTGTTTTTGTTTTTCCTGAAGAAGGGACAGGATTTACTAACTTGGGTTTGTTTAAAAACGGCTTTTCCCCAGTTACTTTGTAATAAGGTGGGCAGTACAAGAATTCTCCCCATTGCACAGATGAGGGAAAAGGCTCAGAGAGAGACAAAGTGATTTGTATATGTAAAATAACCAGTAAACGGAGCTTCTTGCCAGGCTCAACGCCACCCTAGAACTCTTCCCACTTGTCTTCAGTTGTCTTCAGACGGGACACAGGGCTGTCTTTTTGCCTCTCTTTGTAACCGGGAGCTTAGCACAGTGCCTGGAACATAGAAGACACTTAGATTATTACTGAATTAAATTGAAGGATTCGACTTCTGCTTAGTCCCAAAAGTCAGAACTAGGAATAAGAAGTCTAAGTCCAATGGAGGTAAATTTTGACGCAAAATAAGGAAAACCTTCCTAATAGAGCTTTTTTTTTTTAATGAAATAGGCTGTCTCATCAAATAGTGAGTTCCCCATTTCCAGAGCTCTTCAAGCCAAGAACACATAAAAATCTTGAGGAAATTATTTGTTCAGCCATTGGATATAACCTGGGAGGGTCCTTTCCAGCTCTGAGATTCTGCAATTCTTTTGTGATTTTATTTGATCCTCACTGCAACCTTGTAGGGTAGACTGGGTAGAGCTTATTATCCCCATTTTACGGTTGAAACTAAAGCACAGAAGTCAAATGACTTACCCCAAGGTCACAGAGCTAGGAAACAACAGAGCTCATAATTGAATCTAGGTCTTCTGACACCAGTTCCAAAGCCCTTTTCACTACAACAATGAGAGCGTGTAGTTGGATAACCACATTGTATTGTACTAGCATTGGATGAACATGAAGAATGAGAAAATCCCTAACCAGCAGAATTTCAATCCCTATTAACCTGGGGAAAGGTATAAGATATTGCTTGGGTTGTATGGCAGTTTAGTCTCTCGCATTTCAGAGGGAAATAGGTAGGTGAATTTAGAAAAGGAGCTGTGACAGCTTCAGGTAGGGTGACAAATTAGCATGTGGCATATTTTATGATGAATACAATTATGAACTATTATCTTACCACTGAATGAGCATCAGAATTGAGAATGGGCCAAAGAATAGATTACTTCATCCTATCTCTGTGTGTAGCCCACATTATTAACTGTCTCATCTCCCATCCTTGAATCACAGGAAGACTACAGAAAGTCGTGTGTGTGTGTGTGTGTGTGTGTGTGTGTGTGTGTGTGTGTGTGTGTGTGTAATTTTAGGAGGTAAAACAAAAAAAGCCTCAAAACTATTTTCCAAGTTGTAAGAGCTAGGTACTGAAACAAGTGAATTATTATGTTGAAGGGAGATAAAGACCTGCATCTTATTTCAACAGGAATTTGAAAATAGGCTCCTGACTTTGGCCAGATAAGCTTTTCACATGAGTTTTATTGGTTACTTACTCAATAGAAGGGTGGTGTGAATGTGGATGAGACAATAGCCAGAATTCCTCCTACCAGATAAAGAAAGGTTTCATGCTTAAGAGTTCTGTAGAAGCTGGGAAAGCTGGTTTGGTGTGTAAACATGCCCCTATGGTATATTGTTTCAAAATCTCAGGACTGAAAGAGACAGAGGGCATCTAGTCCAATCTGAACCTGAATAAGAATCTCCTCTATGATGTACCAAAAGAATAGTTCTCTGGTTGCTAAAACTATTTTGTTGACTGACCCAAGTGCTGAGTTTTAAAATCACAAGAGTGAAAACATGTATTTTCCTGCTTAGTTTAAAAAAAAAAAACACCTACCTCAAAGAGAATACTAAAATAACAGTTCATTCTAAATGAATAATTTTAGTAACATGTTGTAATCAAGTTTTCAATTTATTGCATTCTAAACTAAATTAAATTAACCAAGTCTTGCCAACAACCAGTAACAAAAAATCCTTTACTACCCAGAATCATTCTCTCTTCTAGATGTAGAATAATTGAGACATATGGGAGAAGGTAGCCAGGAAGTCTTAATCATGTACCACCTACTTTTGGAAGCTTTTTCAGATTTTCTTCCCCTCCTTCCCACATACTTACCCCAGTAAATGGGATGGAGGCTGGGTGAAGTCTAATGAGTTTTCCCTCCTGGAATTAATTACAGGTTTATCTCCCCTCCCAATAGAACCCAAGTTCCTTGAGACAGATGATTTCATTTCTGTTAGCATCTCTGTGCCTAGTACAGTGTCTTGGACATTAATGGCACTTAGGAAGTATTTGAGTTGGAGTTCAGGTTATGAACTTTTATGACTTGACTGCATAGATGGTTGCTTATTTTTTAAATTTAATTTCTACTTTTGAAAGAGTATAAGGAAAATCTCTCTCCTTTTGTGTTTATTGAACAGCCTAAACTAAAATGTTGTCTTTTACAGAAAGCCTTTTCCAAACCCTCTTCATTCTACCACGTGAAAAAGACTATGTCTCCCCTTCCTCCCTCACGCACACCTTTTGCTACAGCCTGTCTCCTCAATGTCCTTGAATATGCATATTCCCACCTCAGTGTCTTTGCTCACATCATTTCCCTTGACTGAAATGCCTGCCCTCTTCTCTACTCAGCCTTGACCCATTCTTTCAGGCCCCAACAATCTCAAAAGTTCAGAGTGATCTTATCCTCCTCTAAACTCCTAATTCTCTTGTTGTATATAACCCTCATTTGGCATTTGCCATATACTCACAACATATATGTTCATGTGTGAGTTCCTCAAAGTCAGGGGCCTAGGTCCCCAGAATATGAGCTCCCCAAGGACAGAGCCTAGGTCTATTCCTTGTTTGTCCCTGTAATTGTGGATCACAGGACTGGGCACACAGGAGCCAGTGAGCTCTGCATTGCCCACAAAGTATGGGAAGCCATACAAGTAATCTTTTCCCCAAAAAACTCAGGACTCAAGTAGCTCTATGACCCACCTTTTTCACCCCCTTCCCACCAGATTCATAAGGAACTCATTGACCTCCAAATTGAAACCAGTCACTTGAGGGAGCAATATGAGATGGAGAGCTTTGAGCTTGAAGTGTGAGGTGACTGTGTCTATGCATACTTGTATGTATCTGTGTCATGTGATAACCTCTTGCCCATCCTTCTCCAGGACTGGACACAAGGACTTGACACAGAGTTCCCAGTTGGTACAATGGTAAGCAGGGGAAAGCCCAATTAGCACTATCCTAATCTTTTTCCCCACTGAGATAACCCTTTGCATTTGTTGTCCCCATTTTACAGATGAGAAAATGAATGTGACTTTGCCTAACATGCCCAAGGTTGCAGAGAGTAAGAAAACCCAGTTCTCCTAACTCCTTTCCTAGAGTTTCTTCCATAGAACTGCCACCAGTCCCAGAACCTGCCAGTCACCCTCCTGGATGACCTCGGGACCTTGGATGGGGAGAAGGATAGCATGGGGTTGTAGATGAAGACAGGACAGGGAAAGGGGAGCAGCTAGGTAGTGCCAGTGAATAGAGCACCAGCCCTGAAGTCAGGAGTACCTGAGTTCAAATCCAGCCTCAGACACTTACTAGCCAGCTGACCTTGGGCAAGTCACTTAACCCCAATTGCCCTGCCTTCCCCCCTCCAAAAAGAAAAAAAAATAGGGGAAGAATGGGCCATTGCTCCCCTTTTACCCTGATCCTCTACAGATTCTAACACTGGCGAATAGAGTCCTAGAGCTGGAACTGACTGGGGAGAAGTCTGGCCATGAGTGAGCAGGGCTGGCAGAGCAGCTAAAGATGTTGGAAGCCAACCATTCGGAGCTGTCTGATGCCTACATCTGCCTCTATTAGTTATTTCCTATTTATATTGTACATAGCTTGCTATATATGTTGTCTCCCCCATTTGATTTTAAGCTCACTGAGGGCAGGGACTGTCTTTTGACTCTTTTTGTATGCTGAACACTTAGTGCAGTACCTGGCACTTACACTTAAATGTTTATTGATTGATTGATTGATTGAAAGAGCTGCTTCCTTTAATTCCTTTTCTTGGGGATAATAGATAATATGACCTACAAAAGGAAAAATATAAGAAGAGAGGGTTATTCAGGAAGGATAGGGGCAATGAATCAGCAGATTTACTGCAGAGCATCATTTGACTTTCTCCTGCCAGGATAGGCATATGTAGGTCAGGAAAACCTCATGGGTAGCAAGTAAAAGAATCATCGTGGCAATCAGAGTAGGAGAGCAGTGCAGTCTCCCCAAAGCTAAGTATTCTTTAACACCAACATTGTCTTCATCAATGTTATTGTTAGCTGTAGCTGGTTGAAATTTAATGCATGATTAAGAAAAGAAACATGAGAGGGCAGTTCAAAATGGAGTGCTGAGGGACAGAGTGATGTTGGGGAGCCCAAAACAAAGATTCTAGGAAGTGTAATGGGTTGGGAGAATAGGAAAATGGAGATATATATCCTAGTGGGGAATCTGTTCTAGGAGAAATGAGTCACAGGTTTGGAGTGTGTGACTGGTAAGTTCTGGGAACAAGAGCCCTACAATCTGCTGTTCTTCTTACCTCCTTCCTTCCCTACACACCAATAAAACCTCCACCCCAGCCAAATAATTCACATTCATTACCACCTGCATATATTCGATCAGATTCTTCTCCTTCTCTGCAATGCCTTACCCACTAAATTTAATTTATCCAACTCCTTTCTTTCCTTAGAGACCTAGTTTTAGTCCTATAATGCCTTTCACTGACTGCCTTAACCCTCAACACCCATTGTGCTTATGATCTGTCACTCATTTATGGGATGAAGCTAATGGGTTCTCCCTCTTTGAATTACTTTGTGTTTTCTTATATAGACATTTAGGCTTATCTCCCATCCCAATAGAACATAAGCTCCTTGAGACATGGATGATTTCATTTCTTAGCTTGCATCTCCATGCCTAGTACAATGTCTTGGACATTAATGGCATGTAGGAAGTATTTGAGTTGGAGTTCATCACCTGACTGGTTTTATGGACTGACTGAATGAATAAATGGTCGATTGGTTGGTTTTCCTTACCTTATTTTGTTATTTACCTTTTTATGTCTATTCCCTTTTGAGTCCCCAGTGCTCTGTACACAGTAGGTACTACATAAATATTTGTGGAGGTAGTGTCCTGAGATGACGTCACATTCCTCCATTCTTGAAACTCTCTTCTCTTTCCCATATACTTTGAGTGATTTTAAGAATTATACTTTGCTGCCAAGTGTCATCTTGACTTTTTTCAACTTTGAAAGTCAAATTAATATTTAATCTTTAAATTTTATATTTTAAGAGGGGGGGTAGAGTCAAGATGGCGGAGTAGAAACAGGACTTCCTCGGGGTTCCGGCTTCCACTTCCCCCAATTCATGTAAAAGGTGACTGTGAAGAAACTCTGGAGCTACAGAACCCACAAAATGACACAGAGAAGCTAACCTCCCACTGAGGACAGCCCGACAGGCCAGCAGGAAGAGGCCAGCACAGTGCTCTGGGAGCCAACCCTAGCCCCTCAATAGCCAGAGGTTTTAGCCTCAGGGTGGGTCTGACCAACTGCTGGCTGGAGGGACTTCAGATCAATTACCAGCAGCTGTGGCAGTTTCCAGAATTATCAACACATAGATGCCAAGGACAAAGTGATAGGTCAGTGCACTGTGGACTTTGGGATCCAGTAGTTCGGGAGTGTGGTCGGAATTCCCAGATAAAGGAGAAATATTACAAGCAGCCAGGAAGAAACAATTTGAATGTTGTGGAAACACAATCAGGATAACACAGGATCTAGCAGCTTCTACCCTGAGGGATCGAAGAGCTTGGAATATGATATTCCAGAGGTCAAAGGAGCTAGATTAAAACCAAGAATCACCTACCCAGCAAAACTGAGTATCATATTTCAGGGGAAAATATGGTCATTCAATGGAATAGAGGACTTTCAAGCATTCTTGATGAAAAAATGAAAAAACCAGAGTTGAATAGAAAATTTGATTTTCAGATACTAGAAGCAAGAGAAGCCTGAGAAGGTAAACAGGGAAAAGAAATCATAAGCAACTGATCAAAGATTTACATTCCTACATGGAAAAAACGATAATTTTTAACTGATGAAACTTTTCTCAGTATGAGAATAGTTGAAGGGAATAGAAATGTATATATCTATATCTATCTATATCTATATATCTATATAGATATGATGGGGGGGAATGGCAATAAGTTATACAGGGGCTCTGATCAATGAGCAGAGTCCCTGAGTTTGGAGTCTGGAAGGAATTCAGTAGGCCCAGACAATCTTGAAGTTAGGATTGTAAAAGTTTATTGTTACACTCTACAGCAGGCAAGAGTTCTTAGGGAACCCGCAAACTTAAAGAAGTTACAAGTATAATTTTTAAGGAGTCATGACAGTAAATCAGGTATCAATTATGCTAACTAAGTGAGTAAGGGTGGGATTAGGGAGAAGTTAAGGAGTGGTCAGTGCTTAAAGGAACATGCACTTTTAATATCAACCATACAGGCTATTACCCATAATTCTCTGGGAAATAGCCCAAGGTGGGACTACCTGGAGGTGTGGTTTTAGGCTTGAAACGTCACTAAGTCAGCTAGCGGTCAGGGCTGACTGAGAAGTGCCCTGTCTGCCACCCATCAATGTCATGTTTGACAAGATGGATGTTGGTAACCAAGGCTAATGGAGACTCAGTATGTGTATAATTGGCTAAGGAGTTAACCTACAGATAGTGCATTGAAGGATTCATAGGTGCAGCTGGCCATTATATAAGGGGAGATAACATTTGCCTAAGCTAAAATGTTTGTAGATCATTTAGTGAAGAATTCATAGGTGTAGCTTTTTATTGTTCCAAGCAGAGTAAACAGTTCATGAATTGTTCCTAGGCAGAGTGCTGGCAGGGGGAAGGGGCAGAATTAATGCTCTGAGGCTGGGTGGGAGGGAAAATGTGATTTTACAAACTGGTTTTACAAATTGATTTTACAAACTGATATTACAAACATAGATCCCAAGCACCCCATCATATATA
Organism: Petaurus breviceps papuanus; assembly: GCF_028583685.1. Classification (NCBI taxonomy): domain Eukaryota; kingdom Metazoa; phylum Chordata; class Mammalia; order Diprotodontia; family Petauridae; genus Petaurus; species Petaurus breviceps. Next base: position 22,594,081 of record NW_027185694.1, on the reverse strand, counting down.
TAATTGATATAAAATATATATTTGTACATGATAAAATTATGTATAATATATTTATATAATATTTACTTACATATATGATAAATATATATTTATGTAATATATTTATATATGATGGGGTGCTTGGGATCTATATTTGTAATATCATGTATATTACATATACATATACATATAAGTCTATATAGGAGGGTATATGGGTGTATGAATACATATGTGAATGTGTGTAAATATGTGTACAGGTAAACATAGAGGGCATAGGACCAATTTAATAGGAAGGAAGGATACTTAAAAGGTGAAATTAAGAGGCGAGAGAAGAATGTAATGAGAGGAGATGGGGAGAGACAGAATGGGGTAAACTATCTCATATAGAAGAGGCAAGGGAAAATGGTTACAATGGAGGGGAAGAACAGGAAGGCAAAAGGGAATGAATCAACCTTATTCTCATTGAATTTGGCTTAGGGAGGGAATGACATACACATAAATAGGGTATCTCACCCTACAGGAAAGTAGGGGGGAAGGGGATGAGAGGGGAAATGATGGAAGGGAGGGCAGGCTGGAAGGGAGGGAAGTTGGAAGCGCCCACTTTTGAAAAGGGACAGGATCAAAGAATAGAACAAGTGGGAGGTAGGATAGAGGGAGGGAAATATAGTCAGTCTTTTACAATATATCCACTATGGAAATGTTTTGCATAGCTCCACATGTACAACCTATACTGAAATGCTTATCTTCCCAGTAAAGGTGGGTGACAAGGGAGGAAGGGAATGAATCTGGAATTCAAAGTTTTAAAATCAAATGTTTAAAAATATACATATATACTATTATTAATATTATTTTACATGTAACTGGGAAATAAAATGTTCAGGCACTGGGGCATAGAGATCCACAGTGTCCTACTGGAAAGTCAGAGGGGTTATGGGAAAAGATATGGGAGAGAGCAGATTGGAGGAGGGGATATCCAGTGGAATTGCTATTTTGTGGTGGTGGGTAGGGGAAAAACAGGGAGAAAATTTGTAACTCAAAATCTGGCAGAAATGAATGATGTAAACCAGAAGTTAATAAAGCATTTGATTTAAAAAATTTATATTTTAAGATATTTAATCTTTAAAAATAACAAATGTTGGGGCAGCTAGGTGGCACAGTGAATAGAGCACTAGCCCTGGAGTCAGGAGGACCTGAGTTCAAATCTAGCCTCAGGGACTTACCACTTAGCTGTATGACCTTGGGCAAGTCACTTAACCCCAATTGCTCTGCCTTCCCCCCTCCAAAAAGACAAAAAACAAAACAAAACAAAAAAACAATGAATATCAAAAAAGAAAAGTCAATTTAGTTCTAAGTCACCCCATCTTCCCAATGTACTACCACTTTGGAAAGTGTAGATATCTACTTGTATTTATTGACGTTTTATTCAGTGAGGGAATTTTTTTTCTCAGTTTTGGATTTGATGATTAAAATACATTTCTCAAGTAAAAAATAGAACTTGAGTTTATAGGGAACAATATAATTCCTCCTGACTCATGTTTGATGATTTTCCCATTTTAACATGTCACTTTGAAAGTGTGGAAGTTTTTTTTTTAATATTTCCTTGTTCTCTGATAAAACATCTTTACAGAATAGTAGCTCCTAAGCCTCCCCGAAGCCACATGATTTTTTTTGCTGCTGCACCAATGTTAGTGAAAGGGAAAATCAGGACAAGTCTCTTGCTATCCATGTAGATAAATCAGAGACATTGCACACTATCACATATGGATTGTATTAGGGTGCTACAAGACTATGTGGGAGACAGTTTCCACATCAATCCAAGTCATCCATCTGCAGCAGGCTGAATTTTTTATAAGAGTAAAGATCCTATTCACAACATTCTTTTTTTTCTCCATGTAAACAAGACATAAGTACGTACTTTTTTTTTAATTAGAGAAGGAACTACCCTCTGTAAGTATGAATAGGGGGGAAATTCTTGACTGTCTAAGGGATAGAAGTGACCACAGAAGATAAAATAGACAATTTTAGTTATATAAAATGGAAAAGCTTTTGCATAAGCATAGTCAATCCAGTGAGAATTAGAAGGGGGAAAGGTTAACTCGGGAGAAAAAAATCTTTGCAGGAAATTTCTCTGATAAAAGTCTGATATCCAAGATATACAGGGAATAGATACAAACATATTAGAACAGTATATTCTCCAATGGATAAGCAGTCAAAAAAATACAAACAGTCATTTCTCAAGTGAAGAAAAGCAAGTTATGAACAATCATGTGCTAATATCCAAATCACTAATAATAAGAGAGCAAAGTATTAAAATGAGTCAGAGGTGGAACCTCTTACCCGTAGGTTGGCAAAGATGACGAAAGATGAAAAGAGAATAGTGCGCTATTGCTAGAGCTGTGAATTGGTCCAACTATTCTGAAGAATAATTTAGCACATCTCCTTTAACCTAGCAATACAGCTCCTAGGCAGATATATACACAAAAGAGGTCAGATAGAGAAAGGTGGAGGGAAAGCCTCCAGATGTACAAAAAATATTTATAATGGCATTTTTTTGTTGTAAAAAATAACTACAAACTAAATGGGTGACTACTAATTGGAGTACATCTGAAGAAATCTGTAGCATAGGAACGCAATAGAATATTATTGTGCCATAAGAAAAATAGGAAGAATTCAGAGAAACTTGTAAAGTATCAATGAACTAATGCTGAACAAAATTATCAGAACCAGAGAACAATTTACATAATAACCTCAACAACATAAAGAAAACAACTTTGAAAGGCTTCATGAGCAGAACCAGGAGAACATGTACACAGTAATAGCAACATCATGCAATGACCAATGCAATGCAATGCAATGATCTAAGATAACTCCAGAAGACTAAAGGTGGAGAATGCTATCCACATCCAGAGAAAGAACTATGGAGTCTGAATGCAGATTAAAGCATACCATTGGCATGGCTAGATTGCACAGTGAATAGAGTACTAGCCCTGGAGTCAGGAGGACCTGAGTTCAAGTCTGACCTCAGACACTTAACACTTACTAGCTGTGTGACCTTGGGCAAGTCACAACTCCAATTGGCCTCCCAAAAGCGAAAAAAAAAAGCATACTATTTTCCTCTCTGTCTTTTTTTATTTGTTTGTTTTCATTCTTGTGGTTTTTCCCTTTGATTCTGATTCTTCTTTACAACATGGCTAATGTGGAAATATGCTTAATATGATTGTACATGGATAGCCTATATCAGGTTACATGTTGTCTTGGGGAGAAGAAAGGGGATGAAGGGGGAAA
>NW_027185694.1:22581194-22590807 GCF_028583685.1 Petaurus breviceps papuanus | reverse complement strand
ACCCTCAAGGAACATATAATCTAATGAGGGAGACAGCAAGCAAACAAATCTGTACCAACAAGCTATATACAGAATAAATAGTAAATAACTAACAGAAGGAAGGTGCTAGAATTAAGAGAGCAAAGGCTTCTTGTAGAAAGTATAATTTTAGTTGAGACTTGAAGGAAGACAGAGAAGCCAGAAAATCAATATGAAAAAAAAAGAGCATTCCAGGAATGGGGGAAAGCCAGGGAAAATGCTTGGAGCCAAGAAATGGAGTACCTTGTTTGTGAGACAGCAAAGAGGCCAGAGTATGTGGAAGGGTTTAAGGCACAAGAAGACTGGAAGGAGGGGAGGGGCAGGTTACAAAGGATTTTAAATGTCCAACAGAAGGTTTTATATTTGATCCTGGAAGTAATAGGGAGCCATTGAAGTTTATTGACTATGGAATATGGACCAGTTTTATCACTTTGGCGGCTAAATGGAAAATAGCCTGGAGAGGGGAGAGACTTGTGGTAGACTGACCAACCAAAAGGATGGCAGCAGTATCCAAGGAGAGAAGAGAGTATATTCAAGGGATGTTGCAAAGTAGACATTGATAGGCATTAGCATTGGATATGGGGTATAAAAAATAGTGAGGAGTCAAGGATGACCCCTAGTTTACAAGCCTAGAGGACTAAGAGGATGGTTGTGCCTTCAACAGTAACAGGGAAGTTTGGAAGTGGAAAAGATGGGTTCAATTTTTGGACATGTGATAGAGATGCCAAAAAAAAGCATCAAAAAACAAGAAAAATACACAGAAAAAAAAAACAAAAGACGTTTAGAAGGGGACAGAAAAACAAGGCAATTTTGTTACTACCACATTAAATTCAATATGCACTTTAAAAAGCATAACATAACAGAAGTTCCCAGCTTAACATACAATTCTTAACATTCAATTCTCTTTTTCGTTCTTTGTATTGTGAACAAGCATTTACTGAGTCCTGGCTATGTACTAGGCACTTTACTAAGTGCTCAGGAAACAAAGAAAGGCAAAAACAATCCCTGCTTTCTAGAAGCTTACATTCTAATGGAGGAGGAGAGAAAATATAGATAGAGGTGTATACAAGATACATGTAGAGTAGATGGAAGGTAATCTTGGGAGAGCTCCTGCACTTTAAGAAAATCACTGTGATAGAAGAAGGAAGAATGCTTTCATTTCATCTCATTAGCCCCAAAGCTTTGCCTATCACACAAATTGGATAGATACCTTTTGGATTGGATTGCATTCCTATTTTTATAAAATAAGAGAGCCCAACTGCACCAGATGTTCCTTCCAAACATCTCTTGTACATAGGCCTTCTCTCCTCTGCTGCTACCACACCCAGGAGCAGGCCTTCTTCTCCTCAAACCTGGACTATTGCAGTAGCCAGTGGGTGAGCCTCTCTGCCTCAGGTTTAGGTCTGACCTTGTCACCCACCCTTCCATCCCCCCTACCCCCACTAAATAAACACCAATGGCTCCCTCTTTACCTCCAAGATCAAGTATAAAATCCCCTGTTTGACTTTTAAAGCCCTTCACAAGTGGCCCCTTCCTGCCTTTCCCCTGCTTGATGTATTCTTAATCCAGTAACAAAAGCCCACTTTCTGTTCCTCACATAAGACAGTCTTATCTCCATTTCCTCAAGCCTTTTCTTTCAAATTGTGTCCCATGCCTGGAATGCTCTCCCTCCCTACTTTTCCCTCCAGGTTTATTTGGCTTCCTTTAAGACTCAACTCAGATCCCACCTCCTTCCAGAGGCCTTTCCCAACCCCTCCCACAGCTAGTGCCTTCCCCATCTGACTTAGCCTCCTATTTACACTGTATATATCTTGTTTGTAAATAGATATTGGCATATTGTCTCTCCCTTTAGAATGTGAACTGCTTGGGGGCAGGGACAGTATTTTCAAAAATCTCTTTATATATCCAACTCTTAGAAAAGTGTCTGACAGGTAGTAAGTACTTAATAATGCTTATTGACTATAATGGGAATGGAAATTTGAAGATCTTCCCTGCCCCTTAATAAGCCTAAGGGAATTTGAAGATCTTCCCAGCCCCTTAACAGGCAGAATGTACTCACATGGAGCCTTGTGGTTGGAGGAGTTTGCTGAAAGATGGAGCAGAGCCCACAGGAAGCTGGGAGTCAGAGCAGCTAGACAATGGAGGGAGGAGAGGATGCTCATAGGGAGAGAGAGCTAGGCTTGTGAGTGTTGGTTTGTGGGAAGGCTAAAGGTTGGTGTGGCTCTCTGCTGTGTTGTGGTGGATTGACTTCTTTACTACTATGATGGATTTGACTTTCTGGTGTTGGGATATGGTTTTCTGGTGTCTGAATAAATGTTTTGCTTCTGTCATATGTATGGAGAGTGTTATATTTTGTGATTGAGAACTATGCTGGCATTTTACAGTCGCCATTGGTGCTGTGAATATTGCATTGGTGCTACATTTTGGCTGACTGGTTGACAGATAAGGAGGGAGAATATTCTGAGTCTAGGGAGCATTCAGGGTAAGGGCATAGAAATGGGAGATGTAAAACAACAAACAGACCACTGTGTTGGATCATTGAATTGTATGAAAAGTATGAAATGTCTAGGAAGATTGGAAAGGAGGGGACCAGAAAAGATGATGAGTAGAAGGGAGCAGTGCAGCCAACATTTCCCCTACATCTCCTTCAGAAAGAACTAGGGGGAAAAACAACACCAGACTGTCCTGATTGAGAAATTCGAGAAAAAAATCATAGTGAGTCATTTTTACAGGCCAGGTCAACATGAGGAGACACTCAGAGAGGTTGGACGACACTGAGGGTCCACAGGGTCTAGTCTGTGAATCCTTTTAGCACAGGGACTGAACAAGGGCCAGCCTATGGCTGCACACGGGAAAAAAAAAAAGAAAGCTAAAATTTATATAGCACCAACCACATACCAAGCATTGTGCTAAGCACATTTACTGCCGCATTTGACTCACAATAACCCTGTGAAGTAGGTACTATTATATCCATTTAACAGATGAAAAATCTGAGGCAAACAGGGATGAAGTGGCTTGCCCAGGGTCACACAGCTAGGAAGCGTCAGAGGCTGGATTTGAATTCAGCTCTTTCTGACTTTAGGTCTGGCAGTGTGCCAATTAACTACTTGCACCAGGACGAGAAAAGGTCCCAGATGTGGCACAGAAGAATTGACTTTGTATAAGCAGCCAGAATAGTTGCTAATTGGCAGCTCAGTTGTTCACTGCTGAGTGCTGGGTCACAGACCTAGGACAGACAGAGCAGGCTACCTGTGCTTAGAGGTTGTGGTCCAGGACAAAAAGATTTGAGCGAGGAGTAAGATCAAAAGCCAGGAGTAGCTGTGTGGCTCTGAACCCAGGAGTGGAACAGGAGCAGCCCCTAAACCAGTTTAAAATCTGTAGTAGAACAACCATGAAAAGAAGCCTAGGCAAAAGGGATGCATGACATTCTGTCACTCTGAACCAGTGTTTAGCACAATGCCTGACATTAATAAGTGCTTAATCAATTTTTATTGATTCATTGAACCAGCAGAGCTTTCCAGATGGCAGATAGTATTGGAGTCCAATAGCAATTCCAATCAACGGCAAGCCCACAGTTGTGTTACTCAAAGGCTCTGATTAATAGTGACCAACCTTGGTTCTGGAGGACTCATGATAAAGTATGCTACCCACCTACTGACAAAGAGACGATAACGGACTCAGGATATGAATTGAAGCATATGTGTACATGCATGTATGTGCACATATATACGTATGTATGTGCAGATATACACATGTGTGTATGTGTATATATGTGCACATATACACATAATATATACCTGTGTATGTGTTTGGACCTGGCCAATTTCAGAATTTGTTTGGCTTGACCAAGCATAATTGTTGCAAAGGTTTTATTTTTCTTTCTTTTTCAGTTGGGTGTAGAGGAGGAGACGAGAAAGAGAGATGTATTTTCATCAATTAAAAAAATTTAATTTAATTTAATAAAAAAGAAGTTATAGGTTGAATGCAGCTAAGTTTAGAAGGGAAGCTATTATCTGGTTGCCGGGGTGGGGGGAAGGGGGGGTGAGTAGAACCTTTGTAACAATTTTCTGTGAATTGATGCAAAGTTAAGTGAGCAGAACCAGGAAAACCCTTTATACGATAATAACATTCTAAAAACTTTAAAAGACTTAAGAATTCTGATCAATGAAATGACCTGCTTCAAACAAACAATGATAAATTATGACAACTGTCTCCTGATAGAGTCAATGGACAAGTGATGCATAATGAGACATACATTTTTATATGTTCAATGTGGGAATTTATTCTACTTGACTATAAATTTTTTTTTTTAATAAAGCAATTGGGGTTAAGTAACTTGCTCAAGGTTACACGGCCAGTTATTTCTGGGTGTGGTGCTAAGTATCCGAGCCCGGATTTGATCCCCAGGTGATCCCCACACTGGAACCAGTGCTCTTACTTGCTGTGCTACTTGGCTGCCCCAACTATAAATATTTCTTACAAGCAGTCTGATCTCCTTTTTATTTTTTTAAATTGGGGAGAGAGAGAGGTGGGTAGAGAAACTAAATTATTATTAGTTGAAAAAGAATGAAAATAGTTTGGGGGGGGGGATGGGAGAAAGCAAGGCAATTGTGGCTAAGTGATTTGCCCAAGGTCACACAGCTAGTGTGTCAAGTATCTGAGGTCTGATTTGAACTCAGGTCCTCCTGACTCCAGGGCTGGTGCTCTATTCACTGCGCCACCTAGCTGCCCCTAAAAATAATTTTTAAAGGACTAGAAAGATAGAAAGAAGCCAGTTTGTGAAGAGCTTTAAGTGCCAAACAAAGAAATGCTTGCATTTTTTAAATGATTATTAAATTCATAATAAAAAAGGAAATTTAAAAAGAAAAAAAAACAGGGAAAACACCAAAAGGTAGAAAGCCTCAGTTTATGCTTGAAGGCTCCCTTTTATAGGGAAGCACAAAAGGTGGCTTCTCCCACAACGATCCATCCTACTGGTGGCCAAGCCAACCAATGTGTCTGAAATCACTGAAGAGACATCATTCTAGGAACAGCATATTTACATTGTCTCCACAGTAAAACACAAAAGTCCCAAACAAGGGTAATCTGTAAACTCATCAATTTAACCAGGAGATTCTCTGGATTAGCACCTAGCAGAAGACCTTCTCCTCAGTGTCCCGAAGGGCCAGGGGGCACATGCACACCTTCTAAAGGGAGCTGCTCTCAAAATCTCAAAGTCTCACCATTCTGTAGCTCATCCAGTCTTCCCTCCATGTACACATCAGTGTCCTCCATATCTCCTTTACCACATGAGAAGCTGAGGCCCAGAAAGAGAAAAGTGAATGATCAAAAGTCATGAAGCTAGCATGCAATGGGTAAAATGAACTTCAGAAACAGTCTATAACTTGTTTGTACTTGCTTCTATTTGTTTGCTTGTTGTCCTCCCCCTTCCCCATTAGATTGTGAGTTCCTTGAAGGTAGAGACTACTTTTAGTCTCCCTTGGTATCCCCAGGGCTTAGCACAGGTCCTAGTAGGTGTTTGTAAATGCTAATTGACTATTATGGACTGAGATGGAATAAAAGATAAGGAAAGAACACAGCCTTGTCATTTGATCATCCTTTCCACCCCATTCCAAAGGTTTTCTTAGCTCTTTTGGTTCAATCTTTTGTGAAACTAAGATTGATGACAAGGAACACTTTTAAGGGAATGGATCTGAGTAGATGAGATTATACATGAACAGCTGGGAGAGACTTTAAAGACCATTTTTCAGATGAAGAAACTGAGGCCTGGAATGGTCAATTGACTTGCTCACATTCAAGGGGCACAGCTGGGATTTGATGCGAAGTCTCTACTACCTGAGAAGAGGGGATAGACAGTTGTATAATGCCTACTATGTGCCAAGAATGTATTAAACACTTTTATTTTAGAAATATTTTATCATTTGAAACTCTCAACAACCCTGTGAAGTAGGTGTTATTATTATCCCCATTTTACATCTGGGGAAACTGAAGAAAACATAGATTTACTACTGACTTGCCCAGGGTCACAATCTAGTAAATGCCTGAGGTCAAATTTGAACTCAGGTCTTGCTGACTCTAGGCCCAGTACTCCAGCTGTCTGCTTTTTCTCAGTAGAGAAAAAATTGTGAGAAGCCAGAGCCACAATAGAGTATATTCCGTCACATTTTGTCTTTCCTACCATTTCCTAATTTCCATTAACATAATTGGAAAAAAAGGATAAAAGCAGAGGCTTAGGACCTGTAGGTTTAATAGGGTTGTGTTGGGATTAAGGAAGATGCTCATTCTTCTTGTACAAACATAGGAGGTTACTTCACTTAAAGAGATTCCATAATCCACTATAAATGACCTAACTGCTTTCCTGCTCTTGGAGAAAAAACAAAATACTCCCCTGAAGAACTATTTTCTGAACTGTGTATAAGGCGATTGCTCCCTTTGGAAATTATATTTCCCAGAATCATATGCAGAATTCAACAGTTTTCATCAAACCCAGTTTGAAGGGGCGATGTGAGTCTCCCCAAGTCTGATTTGAAAATCTGGGCAACAGAAGCTGAGAGAAGGAGGAAGACTTTCCCTTCAGCAGCATCTAGGCCTTAGCACTCCCAAGTAAAATAGATGGCAGAAAAGGGGGACCAAGGTGAGGAGGGCACTGCTGGAGAAGAAGAGAAGGAGAAAGATACAGAGAGAAGAGAGAGACGGAGAGAAAAAAATGAGAGAGGAAGAGAGGGGGAGAGAGAGGAGAGAGACAAGAGACAGAGTGTGTAGAGAGAAAGGAAAAGAGAGGGAGGCATTCACTTCTGGACCCCAATCTTTGTAATAGACCAGTCTGTGAGTGAAACTGCCAGTATCCCTTCATCTTGGGTTGAAAATATAGTCTAGGATGTAAACTCATAGCCTTCACTCCCTGGAAGCCTGAAAGAGTGTAACATTAGGAAATGAGTGGTGAGAGATCTTGCTATTTGATTTAATTTCTTGTTATTTACTTTGCATTCTGTCTTAAGTAAAGATGTCATAATGCCATGTCATTTATTCTGGTTTAATCAGGACAGATTCCATGGGAATAGGGGTTTGTGACCTGATTGAGATAGACAATTACTATCCTGGATACTTCAAGGAATCAAAATATTGTTCCCAAAGCACAATTTTTGAATGTGTTCCAAAACATCTATCTTTTATTCCTTAACTAACCTTTAGTCCATATTCCTTGTTGAAAGGATACACCCTAGATCTGCACATTACAATTTCCAATTGAAATAAACAAATTACCCTGTCTTTTGGCTTGGCCAACTAGACTATCACTGACTGCCATGTTTGACTCACAGGCTGATCACTGGGGTACATGCAAGGATCACAAATCACGGAACTCTCCGTTTGTATGAAGGGACGCAGACTAAGCAACAGAGACATTGACAATCTCTTTAATCCTGGAGGAGCTAAGCAATACCTCTGGGCGTGTTTGGTAGACCAAAGGCATAGATAGGTAGGAAGAAAAACAATATGAGTAGGATAAAAGAAAAGGAGGCATGAGAAGGGGGGGGAGGGAAGAGAGAGAAAAGAGGTGCATGTAATAGAACACCATGGCAGAATACCATTTTATAGTTGCCTCAGGTGATTATTAGTCATTTGACAAACATCTTATTAAATGCTTGTAATACAGTGTTAGATGTAGGGGAGAGACCAAGATAAATAAGTCAGTCAGTCAATTAGGAGCTTATAATGTAAGCAGTGGGAGATAAGACATGTACAGGTTCAGACAATTATAATGCAAATTAGAGTAAGTGTATAAAATTTTGTGGAGCAGCTAGGTGGTACAATGGAGAGAGTGCCAGGCCTGGGGTCAGGAAGATTCAACTTCATGAATTCAAATCTGGCTTCAGACACTTAGTAGTTGTGTGACCCTGGGCAAGTCACTTAACCCCATTTGCCTCAGTTTCCTCATCTGTAGAAGGAAATAGCAACCACTCCAGGATCTTTGCCAAGAAAAAAAAACATATGGGTTCAGACTCAATTGAAAAGAACTAAATGGGAGTGGCTAGGTGGCACAGTGAGGCCCTGAAGTCAGGAGGACCTGAGTTCAAATGCAGCCTCCGACACTTAACACTTATTAGCTGTGTGACCTTGGGCAAGTCACTTAACCCCAGTTGCCCTCCAAAAAGCAAAAAAAAAAAAGTTGAAAAGGACTAAATGTATGATAAAGTTCTGTGAAAGAAAATGAGGTAACAACAAAACAGTTGAAACTGGATGCTATGAAGTTCTAATGGCCAAGTTTAGCCTCAAAGAAGAAACTGAAAAATGAATCACCTTCTCTTCTTTGCATATTTAAGGGGATATGGGTGTGTGGAGCTCTGAAAATACTGTTAGACTCCGTTGATGTGTTGGTTAATTTTCCTGAGTTGTTCCTCCACCCCCATTTTTTTTTTCATTTTTCATTTTAAAAGCTTCCTCTTTGGGAAGGGAAAAAGAGAGGGATATACAAGGATATGTATGTGATACATAAATTTAAAAATATCAACAAAATGAGCCTGAAAATAACAACAACAAAGGCAGATAAGGTAGAAATCAATTCTTTCTGAAGAAATCCTGCAGGTTTCAGGGAAGAGGTGGTATTTAAGCATTAAGTGGTACAGGCTTCTGACTTCTACACTGAACATATTTCTCAGTCTAATCCTACCTTCCCTTCTAGGATTGACCATCAGTCTTCAAAGGAAAGAGAGAGATGGCACTTGCTGTCAGTGGGACTGTCTCTGGTGGAGGCAGCTCTCAAACCACAGGTATTCCATACAAATAATTATCCTCATTTTTCGGGGAAGAGCAGATGGCCCCTGTAGTATTTCTAATGTTCTTGTTACTGCCTCTGCTTTCCCCCTCAGCAGCCCTCACTCGCTAGTGATGATTTTCTCAAATCAGTTTTCTCAGCAGCCCCATCACAAGAGCGTGCTGAAAAGTCTCTGATGCAGCTAATGTGCTGGTTCCCATGACAACCAGAAGCCCTTTTAAATAGCAAGTTTCTGTTTCAGGGCTTGGGGGAGAGCTCCCACTCAGTGAGTACTATGTGGATGGCTGGTGTAGTCCAGTCCTTGATTTCCTCTGGCAGTAACCATCACGTTATCCTTGCCACCTGCTTGAATGAACCTGACTTTAAAAGATAGGAAAAGACCAGACGCAACCACAGCAAATGTGTTTTTCTTTCAGTATTTTAGATTCAAATGAATTCTGCATTGTTGTTGAGTCATTTTCAGTTGTGTTTGACTCTTCATGACCCCATCTGGAATTTTCTTGGAAGAGGTACTGGAGTGGTTTGCCATTTCCTTCTCTAGTTCATTTTACAGATGAGGAAACTGAAGCAAACAGGGTTAAGTGATTTGCTGAGGGTCACACAGCTAGTGTCTGAGGCCAGATATGAACTCAGCAAACATGAGTCTTCCTGACTTCAGGCTCTATCCAACGTGCCACCTAGCTGAGTCTACTAAGGAAAGAAAGGAAGGAAGGAAGGAAAGAAGGAAGAAATAAAGGAAGGAAGGAAGGAGGGAGGGAGGGAGGGAAGGAGGGAGGGAAGAAAGAAAGAAAGAAAGAAAGAAAGAAAGAAAGAAAGAAAGAA
>NW_027185694.1:22412432-22581184 GCF_028583685.1 Petaurus breviceps papuanus | reverse complement strand
AAGAAAGAAAGAAAGAAAGAAAGAAAGGTCTTTCTGTGATCCTCCCATTTATCAACACCTCCTCTCCTGAAATGACATTGTATTCCTTTGTGTACACTATTTCCTTGAGTAGATGATGTATTCCCACTATACAGAAGAATGTAAGTTCTTTGAGGGTAAAGACTGTTTCCTTTCTTTTTGTCTTTGTACCCTCAGTGCATAACATAGTCTCTTACATATATTTGGCACTTAGTAATAATAAATGTTTATTGAATTGAATAATTTAATATGGGCTCCTTCTATATGCTTACAAACATGCTCAAATCTCTCCTGTTCTTTGAAAAAGAAAAAAAAAGATCTTTCCTTGACCCTTCTACCCACTCCACCTATCATCCCATTTTTCCTTTCCTTCAGTAACAAACTTTTGGGGGAGGGCAGCAAGGCAATTCAGTTAAGTGACTTACACAGTTAGTGTTAAATGTCTGAGGCTGGATTTTAACTAAGGTCTTCCTGACTCCAGGGCTGGTATTCTATCCCCTGGACCACCTAACTACCCCCCAAACTTCTTGAAAATATTGTATAAACCCAATACCTCTACTTCCTTACCATCTACTCTTCCTCAACCCTTTGCTATCAAATTTCTGTCCCCACCATTCTACTGAAATTGCTCTTTCATAAGTCACCATATCCTCTTTTGGGGGGGGGGAGAAGGCAAGGCAATTGGGGTTAAGTGACTTGCCCAAGGTCACACAGCTAGTAAGTGTCAAGTGTCTGAGGCCAGATTTGAACTAATGTTCTCCTGACTCTAGGACCAGTGCTCTATTCACTGCACCTCCTAGCTACTCTACCATAGCCTCTTAATAATCAAATCCAATGGCCATTCTTGTCCTTGTCCTGCTTGACTTCTCTGCACCCTTTGGTATGTTTCTGGAAGGTCTCTCAAAGACAACTTTTTTTGTTCTCCTAGTTTGAGAGTTCCTTCTTTATTTTTAGTCCTCTTTCTGCCCCCCTTAAGGGGGTGGTGAGGACATTTCCCAAGGTTCAGTCCTTAGCCCTCTTTTCTTTCCTCTGTATACTCTTTTTCAACCCATAGGTTCAACCTCTACAAATGATTCACAAGTTTCCAATTCTCTTTATCCTGACCTGTCTTCCAAACTGCAGATTTGCACTTCCAAATGCCTTATAGAACATCTACCTAGATACCTTGCTTAGCACTTTGCACCCAACATTTCCTAAAATGATTTTTTTGCCCAGATTTGTGATTTCATAACTGTATAGAGAGCTTCCCAGTGAGGAACCTCCTTTTTCCAATGCATATCCACAACAGCTCTGCAAATTAATTTTAGAGTTACCTAGGGCATTCAGAAGTTAAAGTGATTTGTCCTTGGTCACACAGCCAGTATGCATCATGGGTGGGATTTAAATACAGCTCTTTCTTACTTCAAGGCTGCCCCAAACAATGAGAAATATCTAGGCAAATACCAAGTCCAGGGAAATATTTCCGAAAAAGTCTCCCCTATCTATTGCTTCCTCTCAGTTCTCACTTCTACCACTCTAGTACAGGGCTTCATTGACATTGACTTTAGATTACTGAAAAAAAAATCAAGGTCTTTCTACCTCCACACTTTCCCTCTCTAATCTGTGCTTTATATCTACTTCTAGACCGATGTTTATGTATAGATCTGGTTATGTCAACTCTTTTGCTCAAAACCAGGCAAATGGCTCCAGTAAAGTTCAAATGCAGCCTAATAGTCAAATACTTTCATACTCTGTTGCCACCTTTTCACATACTCTAAGTTCCAGTCAAACTGGACTATTTGCTATCCCCTGTACACACCCTGTACACACCCTATACTTGCTCTCCTCCATAGCTTGGCCCATGTTATTTCCCTAGACATTCCCCAATTCCATCTGTTGAATTCCTACTCAGCCTTTATAGCCCAACATGGAAAAGGCATAGAATTTAGAATGAGAAGATGGTTTCCTATCCTGGCTCTGCTATTTATCACCTATATAACCCAAAGTATGCGATTTCCCCTCCCTCAACCTATTTCCTTATCAATAAAATAAGGTTGGGGAATTAAACCTCTAAGGTCCCTCTTATCTCTAAATCCTAAGATTCTATGAAATACCCCCTCCTTCACAAAGTCTTTCCTTATCCCCATGGTTAATAACAATGTTTCTTGGGGCGGCTAGGTGGTGCAGTGAATAGAGCACTGGTGCTGGAGTCAGGAGGACCTGAGTTCAAATCCAGCCTCAGACACTTACTAGCCTTGTGATCTTGGGCAGGTCACATAGCCTCAATTGCCCTGCCCTCCTCCCTCTAACAAGCAAAAAGGAAAATAAATAAATAAAATTATGTTTGTCTTCACAAAGTACTTTTCTCATTGTTTTATGCATTTATCATGCATTATTTTGTTTTTGTTCTTGCTTTTTGGAGGGGGGAAGGCAGGGCAATTAGAGTTAAGTGAGTTACCCACGGTCACACAGCTGGTAAGTGTTAATTAAGTATCTGAGGTCGTATTTGAACTCAGGTCCTTCTGACTCCAGGGCTGGTGCTCTATTCATTGCACCACCTAGCCACCCCTATCATGCATTATTTTGCATGATAGTTACCTGTGTGTCTCAAATCCTCTTTAATAGGCTGTAAGATCCATGAGGGCAAAAACTATCTTCACTAAACTTTGTATTCTCCCCTAGTATCCAACTTAGTGTCCTGAACAAAGAAGGTGATTTAAAATGCTCATTGGATTGAATTAAATATATGTTCTAAGCACAAACTGGAATTTTACATCTACTGGATTTAGCCTAGAAGTTGGAATATGTTTGAAATTTAACTTAAGTCATTTCTAGAGACAGCATCTAATATACATTTACTAAAGTCAAGAGGTAAAGCAATAGAGATGTATTACTCAGAAATATAGGACAATAGTCTCTTTGCCAAAAAATGAGCATTTTTTTTCAATCAGCTGAGCTCATGATGGCTTTGTTGGGATCTTACCTAAAAGAAAAAGAGGGAGTCACAATAAATGAGTAAAAGCATTTTGCTAAGTTGCCTGGAGCTACCAGGAAACTCGTATTAAACAAGGCTATCTATGCTTCTTCTGGGGCAGAGTTGCTCAGAATATCTCCTTCCCTAGCCAGAGTACCATGCCCAGATCTAGCTAAGAAGACCTCATTCTTGAAGAGGGTGTGGAGGTAACATGCCTTGTATAGGAACAAGGTGTGTGCAGTGGGTTCATTTTTGACCTGTGGTCAAAGCTGCTACTTCATGTTTTCCTTTGATCATTTTTCATTTCAACAAGTATTTAATAGACCTCCTACTGTGCACCATTTAGGTACTGTGTGGGTTGCAAAGGAAGCCTCAGGCATGTTCTTACTCTTGAAAAGCTTAAAATCTCAATGGGCACACAGGGTATATACATGTGAAAATTAAAGAAGGGAAATATTTTAGAATGAAAATGAGCTGTGGAGACTAAAGATTTAGAAAAATGTGGATTCAACATGGGGTTCTGGGGTCCAGGAAGGTTTTTGTTAAGGAGATGGTTTTTAAGTTGGGGCCTTAAGTATGGGAAGGATTTGGATCAGTGGATGAGAAGAAAATACATTCCAGGCAGAGGGAGTAGTGTGAGCTCAGCCAACAGGATCTGGTCTATATTTGCTGTTTCTCTGTTTGGTTTAAAAAAGAAAAAGAAAAAAAAAACCCTTTCTTGGTTAGCACTTTCCCCAGACTCGGGAGGCAAAGGAATGCTGGGGTCTTCTTGTGAAGTCTATATTGGGTTCAGATGAATCATGGGTCACTGACTTTTATGAACAGAGTGCCTCACCCAAGTACAGGGCATTCTATCTAAACAGAGGCTCTGGAATCTTGCCTAAAATCCAGGGCTAATTTATATATTAGGTTTATTTTTTTTTTAATCAACCTGCACCATCTTCTGTGTGGCTGATGGCAAGTGTCCCCAACTGCAGGGCCCAGATAACTGGGATTATCTGATTACCAGAAATTAGACATAAGAAACCTGGAGCTTCTTTTTAAATCAGAGGTGTTTTAATAAGCAATCAACATCTGCCTGAAAAAAGAGGTCAAAGCCAACCCTTGCAAGGAAGAACACTTGAAAATAATAATAATAACAATAGCATCTATACAGCACTCTAGGGTTTCCAAATATTTAATGTTTACAAATATTATCTCATTTGATATTCATAATAATCCTGGGAGGTAAATGCTATTATCCCCATTTTATAGATGAGGAAACTGAGGCAGATAGAATTTAAGTGACTTGCCCAGGGTGACACAGCTATTGCCTGAGACCACATTTGAACTCTAGTCTTCCTAACTCTAGGGCCAAGGCTTTCTCCAGGGTGCCATATATAATGACCAAAAAGCCTCAGAGACCCCTCAAAATGGGAGCTACAGTTTAAACTGTACTGAGATCCATGACTAAGAATGCTGGATTTTCTTTTTTCTTATTCTTAAAGCACCAGCAGCTTCCATCAAACAATCACTTTTAATGCCTATTGGGGGTGACAGAGACATAAAACAGTATGTGTGATGGGAGGATGGAGAGCTAAGTCACAAGTACAACAAATTCAAAAATAAAATCCCTTAGCACAGTCCCACCTGGATGTGGTCCTGTTCCCAAAATAGTACTTAGAAAACTGCAGTAACAAAACCCTAGCAGTGACTGCCAGCCTGATTGAAAACCACCAAGAGCTGTTTGGCTTTGATGTTTATCAAGGCGTCTCCTTGAAACGGGCCTCTCTTGCTGGAACATGTTTCTAGTAAGGGAAAATCTACAACAGTTAGGACTGGATCTAACAGCACAGGCAGTGTCTCAAATATTTCTTACTGATAATCCCATAGCACCTACATTATCAAAAACATCCTGGTGAATGATTTGGGTTAGTTACTGCCATTGGCAGTACTGCTACTACTTAGATAGATAGATAGATAGACAGATAGACAGACAGACAGACAGATAGACAGACAGACAGACAGATAGATATAGATAGAAAGATATAGACACATATATGTATGTATATGTGTGCATACATACATATATTTATGTATACATGTGTGTGTATATATATATATAAATATATAAAATTTTGGATTGGACTTGCGATTTCCTTGGCTTAGGGAACTCCCAAGGAGCAAAGTCCCTTTACTAATGCAGCCCAGTCACTTGCTTTGCAGCTTACAGCTTTTAAGAAATTTGCCCGGGGCACTAAGAAACCATGTGACCTGCTCAGTCACACAACCTATATGTACAGGAGGCAGAATTTGAAGCTAGGTATTCTTGACTCTAATGCCACCTAATATTATTATTATTATTATTATTATTATTACACTCCAAAGGTTCTGTGATCTTGTCAGCATTAAGTATTGCTTCCTTTAATGCAACCAGCCATGCCTAACCTGTATGACTCACTGGTGTCTCCCTGTAAATTTACCACAGCGGGGTCCACCCACCATACTGCAGGCTTTCCTGTAGTTCTTCCACTTACATGAATACCAGTAGAGCATATGGACTATCCACCGGTCACCTCTTGCTCATATTCCATGGTTATCGCATATGATAGTTCCATTAGTATTAGCTATACCACGTTCCCCACCCCTGAGCTACACCCATACATTGGCGGCATCAAATGATGGAAAGAACACTGGATTTGTACATGGTGCAAGCTCCTACTTCTGGCACTTACTAGCTTTGTGACCTTGGGCAAGTGTCCTGCACGTTGCGGGTAGACTAGGTGGTCTGTACTGCAGTCATATGCTGTGGTTCTCAATGCACACGTTGGTGGTTGTTCTCCTTTGTTCTTGAAGTTCAAGACCAAAATGATATCACTATGCTAGACTCAAGTTACAGTGTGCTGGACTGCGACTGACCGGACCAACGTGAGCTCAGAATATCCTACCACAGTTTGGGCACAAGTAGTCCTTGTGAACATTTGGAGTGAATTTTCTAAACTTGCACATCTTGCATGTCTTTCATTGAGCTACTTCAATTCTGCCTTGCTCACAGAGCACAGCACCTTCTCTGATGTGGGCATGCCACACTGAATGGTCCTGTGCCGCTGTCTCCCATGCCACACAATCAATTCTGAAGTTCTTAAGAGAGACCTTAAGAGTGTCCTTGTATTGCTTCTTTTTATCATCACGTGGACACTTACTCTATGTGGTTCTCCATAAAATAGTCTTTTTGGCAAGCATGTGGTCAGCCCATCGGAGCTGTGCTCCCTGAAGTAGAGTGTCAATGCTTGGCAGTTTAGTTTGAGAAAGGACCTCAGTGTCTGGTATCTTATCCTGCCAGGTGATTTTTAGAATCTTCCTAAGACAATTCCAATGGAAGCTATTCAGTTTCCTGGCATGGCGCTTGTATACTGTCCAGGTTTCACAGGCCTACAATGAGGTCAGCACAACTCTGTAGACCTTCAGTTTTGTAGTCAGTCTAATGCTGATGGTGCACCTGTGTTTTCTTGGTATTGTTAGATCAAAATTAGTACAATCAGCAAAGAATTGATCCATATTTTGTTGCATCTCAGCTTCAGAGGCTACACTGAGTGCATAATCATCTGCAAACAGAAAATCATGCACCAATACTCCCTCCACTTTGGTCTTGGCTTGTAGCCTTTTCAAGCTGAAGAATTTACATTTATAGATCTGACCAAAGGCTTTGATACAGTCAGTCATGATGGCTTATGGAAAATTATGTCAAAATTTGGTTGCCTAGAGAAGGTTATCAGCATTGTACTGATGATTCTCAATTCACATTTATATAATGTATTACATTTATAAAGGCTTTTATGGAGAAAGCTGATCTCAGAGCCAGGAAGGCCTGAGTTTATAATTTTAAGTACCACATAATCCTGACTGTGTGACCGTAGGTAAGTCACCTAAACCTCTGTGGATAGCTCTCTATGTTTCAGAGAAGGTGCAAACCTGCACAGGGAGTCTCCTCATCCAAGAGTTCCCTATACCAATAAAATCCCATTTTTAGTCCCTATTCTCATCTTTTTTTCATGTGACCACTACAACAATGCAAAGCACAGGGAAAGGATTATTAGTCTCATTCTACAGATGGGGAAACTAGCTCTGAAACTTGCTTCAGTCACAGCTAAGTGGAAGATCCAGGATTGAAACCCAGATGTTCTGTCTAGTGCTTTTTCCATACCCTATGGTCTGAATTTCTATTCTGGCTAGCAGAACTATTGGAGAAAGATTAATTGGGCGGCAGACTATCAATGACAGTAACTCCCTCCAAAATGTGACTATTCAAAGGGAATCAAAACTTCCATAAGCAAAAATAGCCCCAAATGACTGGAAACTGGAGGAGTTTCTTGGGCTATTTAGATACAGTGCTGCCATCTGGGGCCAGAATTTAAACATGCAAGTACAAATACACATTAAGGACAATTTCTAATCAAAATAGCTAACTTCTTCCCTTAACCTAGAAAACATTTTTCAATTTCCTTCTTTTGTTGACATTCAACAAGTCTTTATTGTGGTCTATTATGTGCAAAGCCCAGTGCCAAGTAATGAAAACCACACAAAGAAGGCACTTGCATTCTGACTCTCAAGGGGCTTAAATTAGGACTAAAACATCTGGAAGTTCTATACAAGAGGTATTAGACCAGAAGTGTCAAACCCACCACCTGCCATATTCCCAAGTGCTACTGGAACCAGATTAAAACATAATTTGGAAATGTTTAACAAAACAAATAAAAATATACATAGCAGATTTTTAAAGTTAGTCAAGGTGAGGTCTTCAGAGAGTGTCTTAGTGGTCCCCATTTCTATTTGATACCACTGGTCTAGCCAAAGCACCTAAATTGCCCAAGAGGCCCAATGATGACTGAATAATCTAGCTTTTCTCTCCACAAGACTCCTCTTTCTTCTGCTAGAGGTCTATACTTTAGAGACTCATAAGTTTTGTTATTTGCTCATCCTTTATTCTATAGCAAGTTATAGAATCATCGATTTAGAGCAAGAAGGGACCTTAGATATCATCTATCCAACTATCTCATTTTATAGACGGGAAAGCTGAGGCCCTCCAACTTGCCCAGTGTCACCAGGGCAAGAAGTGAGATAGCCAGAATTTGAAGCCAGTCCCTCTTGATTTCAAATCTAGCATAATTTCCATCATGTCACATAGTCTAATTAGTCCCAATTTACACCACCGCTATCAAGTCAAAAAGTTATAACAATAAAGGCTTTTTAAAAAAAGCTTACTTTCATCTGATTAGTGATCCTAAAGGTCCATGAATAGTTCTGACATTTATATATCGACAGTCAAAGGACAGTTCTCCTTTATCCACCATACTTGTATTCTAGCTATAGTTACTACTGAGCACAGGTATTGATTGCATTTGAGGTCTATGAATGAATGACTTGCTACACTTTTCAGTTTCTCTTGGGGGACAGATTATTCTTCTGTTTCATAGGTGAGGGAATCATAAAAGAGGAGTTGTCACAATATTCCTCAAAAGTCTCATAGCCTCAGAAAAAGTACCTTTTACAACCATTGTTAAAGGGCAAACTGTTTTTTTTTTTAATTTTATGTATGTCTTTTGTGTTTACATCACCTTCTTTTCCAAGTATATGCCCCCCCCAGCTCTCCTTTATAACACAAAGTTTAGTAAAACAAAGGAACACATTGATCAAATTAAACAGCATATGCAGTGTTTTATATCCATAGTCTTTTACCTCTACAAAGAAAGACAGGCTGCCCATATCTATTTTTAGGGGCTAATCTTGGTCATTATAATTACAAAGCAATCTCTTTTTAAGTAGTTGGTACAAATTATTGAATATACTGTTAAGATGCAGGTGCTGTGTAGTGTTTTTTTTCCTTTTTTTTTCTTGACTAGATTGGGTACATGAATGAGGAGAGTTTATTGAAAAGTCACAGTGGTTTAAAAACAGTATCACAAAATATTTTTTTAAATGCATTAAAAAAAAGACTCACAGACTCTACCAATAAACTTTTGTTTACTCATTTGGACGCTGATTATAATTCTCAAAATCTCCTTTCTTCTCAAGAAGTAAATACTTAAATTTGGGTTGGGGCTTGGCCAGGTGGCTATAATTTTAGAAAGGGGATGCTGAGAATGCAGGGGAAGATATCAGGAAAATCCAGAACAGGAGAGCATAATAGTAAGACCCTTTATAGCAATGATCAATTGCTTTTGAGTTCTGCAGTAACCTGACATTACTAAAAAGGCATTTTGTTGGTGGTGATAGGAATGAAGTGTGAACACTAGTCCAGGGAGTTAAAGGTCACCAGTAGGAATCTTAGTTCAGAGGACAGATGAGAATAGCTAACAAAGATGCCAAAAAAGCATGAGGAAAGTCCAGTGGTAGTCACATACTGTTGGGTGCTTTCGTTCAACACAAATATGGAAGGGGTTTTATAGTTGGACTATGTGCAACTAACTGAGTTGTGTTCACCCTTGGATCTGAGTCATTCTGCTGGATTTTCCATTTTTGTCCTCTGCATTATTGCTTTGATTTCTACTAATTTCACTGGTTACAGACTGACCACTCATTCTGGCTGTTAGAAGAAAGAAATTTTTAAGCAGAGGTTTAAACAGGTAAAAGCCAGAGTGGAGTTGGGGGAAAGGGTAGAATGAGAAAGAGAAAGAGAGAAAGAGAGAAAGAGAGAGAGAGAAAGAGAGAGAGAGAGAGAGAGAGAGAGAGAGAGAGAGAGAGAGAGAGAGAGAGAGAGGAAAGAGGATAATTTTTCATTCAATGACATTCTTTAAGTAATTTTAAGAGCAAAATTTTATTCTTTCCAAGGGACAATTAAACAAATAAAAGATTAAGTCTCAAGTTTCTTTGTAAACTTCCCCTCCATCTACAACCAAGACACAAAGAAAAAAACAGCATATTCAATCATTTACAAGTGTTCCTTATCCAACATTATGAATCTCGCCTAAACAAATATCAGATCCCAGGGAGGTTTCATAATTCAGCCTAACACCATAAGGAAGAGAGGAAGATATATTTTCCACTAATAAAATGTCCTATACTTGAAAGCTGTAGTGTAAGGCACCAAGGAAAAAAAATCTCTGAAAAACAAATTTCTAGGTAAAATACAAGATCAATGTAGCAAAGGCCAATGAGCCACAGTAGATCCACCCATTACCAGCCTGCTGCTACTAGCACCGGCTGCCCCCAGTGGACCTGGGGATAGTGAGTACTAGGGAAAAGGAAACAGAAAGGGAAAAAACAGGATTTGAGAAGAGGATGGTACAACAGTCTTAGGCTGCCACACACAGGGTAAAAAAGACCAGCGACTATCCCCACTCCCCATATAAATAGCCTTATTTAAACAAATAATATAGATTTAGTCCCCCCTTTAGGAAGTTCTTCACATAGGACTGCATGGATAAAAATCTTCCAAATTTGCTGCTGCAAAATGCCATGGTAGTTAATAGGTTCAATATTAAACTTTGCAAGTAATTAAATCAAGGGGCTATTTCCCTAGTCCTTGCCCAGACGGTGGTAGAGGTGTTAACATGCAGGAAAATAGCAAGCAGTGGGAAACTGGAGGAATAAGAAAGCCTAGGTCTAAGTAACTGTCCCCAAAATAATCAAAAGCGCACTGCATTTGAAGAGATTGCTCCTATTATGTTTGAAGCAGTCAGCATCACAGGGAATTAATGCAATCACTCTCTCACAGCTAACACTACCCCCATCCTCACACCTGGCCCTAATTAGCTTTGAGTCAGAGCAACCTATCTGCTGCTGACATCTCCCAATTACCAAAAGCATGTGAATAACCCCTTGCAAAATCTATGTGCAACCTAGGAGGGATGCTTGTGCTAATATGCTATTAGCATGCCCAAGGAAGGGGTGGATTCTGCCCAACAAGAGATGTCACTTCCTTCAGGCCCTTATAAAAGACCACTGTGTATTATTAAGTCTCACTCTGCCATAAGCAATTCTCAGCTGGCAGTGTCTGAATGGTGGGAAAGGGCTCCAGGTGCATCTGAGAGGTCAGAGTAGATACAGTTACACTTCATTCCTTCCTGTTGTACTCTCCCCTTCCAAAGAAAAAGCTCAAGACTACACTAAGCAAAGGGAACAGTTGAAGCAATACTTCAGAGTTTGGACAGAAGAGGGATTTGGATCTGGATTATTAACAACACCAATTTTCTTCTTCCTTTTGTCTATGATGAAGTCTGATCTAATGACCCTTCCATCCCCTCTCCTTCCCAAAGGGTTGAGAACATCACCTCAATAGGGAGCAGAGAAAAACCTGAAAACCCACTGTTTGGATTAGGAAGCAAATTCAAGAGCTGACCCTAGGTCTTTGGAATGGGGGAGCCCAAGTTATGGCAGGAACCTGAAGTTCTAGTCATTCTGGCCTGGCAGTCATTTCATACAGTCATCTTATTTATCCTTAGAGGGAGAGCAAAGATGCCCCAGGTTAAAATGAGGTTCTTATTACTAGGCAAATTTTGAGCCATGTTTCCAGCAGGGTTAGTCAAGCACTAAAGGTTGGGAGAGGAGGCTGACATCTTTCCAATAAGAGCCCTTTGTTCCAAGAGCATACAGATTTAATGTATTTCCTATCTAAGTGTCTGTTTGTGGAAAGGATAAGCTAGTGAAAGATATGCTTAGGATGGTCAAAATCTTGTGGTCTCGTGCAAGTTTTGTTTGAACCCAATCCAGTCCTACACTCTAATAAAAGATTATCTTACCAGCAGCTCATCAAATTGGCCCCCATAGCCCAAAGGAGGGGGTGTTTGCAGATTCACCAGGCTTTTTTTTTTGCCAGAAAACCCCTATGAGTGAAAGGGTTGAGAAATAGGCTTGTGAGATTCAGCACCCTACAGCTTTGCCTTGAAATAGCTTGGCATGCCAAAGTGAATCAAGGGGAGAAGAGGACAGGAAAGACTTCTAGGAGAAAGCTGGAGCACTGGATCAAAGAGCAGGTCTGAGTGAGGAATCCTCCTCCATTTATCTCAGCAGGGCAGCTACCTGTAAGAAATATTAACAGATGTCAGCATTACATTGTGTGATAGGGAAGCATTAGAAGAAAATGGCCAACAACATTTTGTATACTTCACTGGACTGGGGTTCCACAGTTCAAGCAGGCAGAGCTGGCAAAGGGGACAGAGGTGGCTAGGATGAAGGATAGAGAGGCAGGGACCCTCAGTGTTGACAGCTAGGGAATATAAAGAGTTGAAGCAAAATATTCCCTCCGAAATCCAGAAGAAACCTGGGGCCAGGTGACTGGCACAAAGTCCTCAAGGTGGGGACTCAGGGGTTTATGGGTGATGGAGCCCGTCTGTTCATTCTGAGGGCTACAGAGAGAAGGTGAGAACTACCAGCTCAGCATTCTTCTGGGATAACCAGACAATTATTCTCAAGACAAACAATAGCTCCTCCTATCTTAAGGAGTAAACTCAAGTGTCTAGGAAAGAGAACTACAAGTTCTGCCTCGTGATCCCTACTGGGTAGCACAAGGACCAAGGACTCCTTCCTTCAATGTTGAAACTAAGTTACCTTGATAACCAAACTTTTAAAAAGTTTTATCCTTTCTTTGAGACATAGCATCCCCTTGCCTATCGAGGGAAGTGATACGTTGGACTTCTTACCCCTTGAAAAGTCCTCAGCCATGGCACTACAATAAATCACATATGAATAAGGCAAAGGGATTCCCACCATTTCCCTCTGTAATATATACAGATGCACACTCAATTCCCTTGGTGATGATTTTAAAAATGCTTCTAGCAGAAAGAGGGAAAGGTTGTTCTCAAAGTCTACTGTTTGTCCCTGACATTAAAGTGAGTCATAAATTAAGAACTGCAACTGAAGACTTAGGGGCACCCCTTTAAGAGCTTACCTAGAATGACTACTTGGGTATAAGCTTAGCAGCTCTTTGGTCCAGGGGCAAATACCTGGGTGAACAATTCAAAGGACATTTTGTGCAGGGAACTCAGCATCCCCTTTCATGCCCTAGATCTAATCCCAAACAGATGAGGGAGATAAAGCACAGAGAGGTGGAGTATTTAATCAAATGTCACATAGAAAATCAATGACAGAGAGGAATCTATTTTCCCAGTTCTCACTTCAACTACAGTTCTCTTTTTTAAAGGGGGAAACTGGTGTCCCTATAAACTGGGACTGAGTTATGCAATATGCAATTTGATTGCAGAGGCAGCATTGCAGAGTGGAAAGTGTTGGACTTGGTGTCAGGGAGAACTAGATTCAAATTCCACTTCTAGTGAAGGACTTTAGGTGCCAAAGGAGACAGACATTTTGGATGTGGCAAATAAGCAGATTTGTTTTACTTGCTTGTTCCAAGGACTATGTTTTCATTTTTTATTTGGATGGATAAATTCAAGGGGAAAGCTAGCAACAAGATTGCCAAAAAATAAGAGAAGGAAAAGGGTCATTGAAGGATGTTTTAAAACACACAGAAGAGAAATGAAGGAAGCTCAAAAGGAAAGAGACAAGCAGGACATGTCTGGAAGTAATATGTTTAAGGTATTACATACTTTTTAAAAAAGCAAGCTGTACTTAACAGCCATTCATGTTTTTTGCAGATAATCTATTTCTGCTCTACTTTGAATATGCAACTGCTGTGGTTTCATGATGTGTTGTGGTGGAACTGTCTCAAAGAATTCAGAGTCAGACCACCTCTAATCCAAGTATTTATTGAGACTGATGCCTCTCAAGTGGGCTAAGTTCCCAGAGGAACCAGCTGCTTCAGAGAAAGCAAGATGGATTTTTAATAGGGTAAAAATGCATTACATAACCAAAATTTGCATAGAATGGAAGAATATGATTAATATTAAAAAGGCAGGAGGGGCTTATTAAGGGATTAGGTAATGGAGGAGGGGTCCCATCTATAGTTTGGTGGTTAGACATTCTGGTCATGCTGCCCTCCAATTAGCTAGCTTTTGTGGTCCTGTCTCGTCGAGATAGGTATTGTGGTCCTGCCTTGGGTTATATGGATGATATGATTGTGGTTGAGTACAAGTAAACACCTGTTTCTGTGGGAACGGGTCTGGGGGCAGTGACCAGGTAGAGGCAGCAGCTGGGTTCCCATCACATGGACACACCTGCTGTTTCTGTGGGAACTAAGAGTTCAGGGACACACCTGTTGTTCCAGGGAGCAGTGAGGCATATATGAAGAAGTTAGGTCATTGATGAGGGGGGGGCGCTAGGTAGGTGCAGTGGGCCTGCTGTTCACTAGGGCCAGGCCTATAATGAAGTTAGAATATTGGGGTTGGGGGAAGCTTTATTAGGATTCCATCACAACTATTTTGGGGGATATTTATTAATTTCAGAATTAAAAACAAAACAAAATAAAAATACCCTGACCAGGCATTTAGTAGCTAGGTGACCATGGATAAGACCCTTCACCTCTCTCAGTCTCAATTTCCTCATCTGTAAAAAGCTGATAATAAATAATATGTACACAAAGTGGTATCAAATGCAAAAGAAAAATGGATCCTGGTCCCTACTGCTGTATACTAACTTAGAAAACCACAACTTAACATTATCTATGTTGTATTATATTTTATTTGTTTTGTCAAACATTTATAATTACACTATAATCTGTTTCTGGCTGAACTGGGAAGTTCTGTATTCCAACAAGTCTGACACCTCTGTCGTAAAACATATCTCACAGGGCTGTTAGGAGGCTCAAGTGAGAGGAGATACATAAGATTCTTTGAAAACTTTAAAGCCCTATGTAAATGTTACTTGTTACTATAATAATTCCCTATTTTTGTTAGCTGACATACCTTGAGATATCTAAGCATATAAAGAATTACATTAATAACTAACGTTAATTTAAAATATTCTCTTGATACAACATTAAGTATAATAATAACTATACCTTGCAATTATATTAAATATATGCAGAATTATATTGTTAATATTACATTAATTTTTAATGTTAATTTGTGGCAACTGCAATGACCCTTTTGAGACATCAAGAGGGCAAACTTAAAAAAGGAAAAAAAGGGCTCTGGCTCTTTAAACTATAATAACCATAATGAGCAGCCATGAAAGTGATTAAAGAAAAAGGCCATCCTTTATGAAACTCAACTGAAGCAGTTACTGACTCTCTTCCCAAGTATCCATCAGATTGAAACTAAAGTTGAAAAGAGAAAGTCAGTGCTTCCTAGCCAACAAGTGTTATGAAAAAGAGCCTACAGACTTAGAAATGTTTCCCCATCTTCTGGCCACAACACATTAAATAAACTTGCCAATTCAAACAGAAAGGAAATTAGGTGTGGTATAGTAGAAAACAGGCTGTACTTGAGGGAAGGAGATGTTTGGGCTTAAGTCCTGGGCTTCAATCACTAGTCAAATGATCTTGGGCAAAACATTCTCTTCTCTAGGCCTCAGTTTCCTCATCTGTAACTGGAGATAATAATGATACTTCTCTTACCTAACTTACCTCACTTAAAGCACCTTGTAAACTAGCAGGTTTACAACTGTCTGCTGCTATGATGATGATGATGATGATGATGATGATAACGGCTCTTCCCCTATCAGTATTCTACAAATTCAACCAACCATCTGTCTATACTCAATAGCCCCAAACACATTTCACACACACACACACACACACACACACACACACACACACACACACACACACACACACACACACTCCCAGGCATTGTGACCCATGAAGAAGATCTTATGAACACACTTAAGTGAACTTGGTTGCTTAAGAAACACAAACAATCAGGGATAGAAGGCATCTTAGAAACAGAACCAGAGAATGTCAGCACTGGAAGGGACCAGTAGACATAGTCTAATCTGACTTACTTATCTTAGAGAGGAGGCCAAATGGTTCATCTTTACCAGAACTGAGACTAGACGCCTGGTCTCTTTATACTCCCTCGGGGCTTTTTTCACTACTATCCTAGTGCCTCAACAGACTACCTCTTTCAGGCCAACCAAACCACCCCTTATCCACTCCAAACAACAACAAACTGCTAGAAACCAGTGTCACCCTCTCCTACCAATGAGATGGGATGTCTGCTAAAAGAAAGACCTGGGTGGGGCTAGGGGCAGAGGTGTACATTACCTAGAGTTTGGAAGGGTAAGTTTCAATCCCCAACAACTTCATGGAATCATTGGCATAAGTCAGCCAGTTCCCACCATCCACCACCAGGACTGTGCCAGTCACAAAGGAGGCTAAGGGGCTGGCCAAGTACAATGCACCATGGGCAATCTCAGTCTTGTTCCCCAATCTCTGGAGTGGGCTTCCCAAAATATTTCTATCCCAGTCGGGTTGATGGCCACCTGGAAAGAAAAAGAAGAGAAAGAATTAGGGGGTCCAAATCACATGTTCACCAGTGAGGCTGAATAATATGTGTAGGTAGGGGAAAAGGGGAAGAATACAAAGGCAGAATTCTCCACACTGTCAACAGTTCCATATCGAATCACATCTAGAACAGGTAATGAATATTAAGGAATGAAAAATAATAATGTGACTGAATCAAAACAGGGTTATAACCCTTAGAAAAGTCAGACATCTGTCAGGAATTTTCTAGAACTAGTCCAGGGCTATTTCATTGGCTTCCCAGGCGTGACTTCCATGGAAGAGGTGTCACAAAAAAAAAATACCATCAAGAACACTTATGACTAGAAAAGGAGGCAGGTAAGTCACGTAGCAAGAATAAGGGATAACAGCCATGTGCTGCCCTGGTATTCATGAAATATCAAAAGAACCAGAGGAAGGCTTCCAGCATGTTTGGGGTAGACTGTCTGTAGAGGATATATGGAAACACATGGCCAAAATCAAATATCACACAAAATGAGGTACTGAAAGGTGGTGACCTCCACCATCAGAGTGAGCATGCACACAAGACTGGGTACTGAAGTATATTCAAAAGCTAGAGGGTAAGGAAAATACCTGTATAGGGCCTACAAACATTAAAGGGCTGTGCATAACAGTAGTTTACCAGCTGAAAATCTCCAAGAAAATAGAAGAACATACCACTAAGATCAGGGGTTCTTAAGCTTTTTTATGTGATGGTCTCTTCTGGCAATTTGGTGAAGCCTCTAGGACCTCTTTTCAGAATAAAACTTTTTAAAATTCACAACTAGAGCAAATGCTAAATTTTATTTAGAGGTTATTGGAAAAAAAAAGTCTCAAGTTGAAGAACTGGCAAAGTAAGGATTTGAACCCAGATCTCTGGTTTCCCAGTGTTTTCACTACACCATACTACCTTTCAACAAGCATGTGAAATCATACGTAGGAAGAAGAAGATTCAATAAAACTGGAGACGCTGGTCCCATGGCCTTGCCTTACCAAGTCGGCGCATTCCTTCAGTGCCACTGATGGGGCCTGGAGCCAGGCTATTAACTCGGATGTTGTTGTGACCCCACTCCACAGCCAAGTGCCTTGTCATTGCATCTGCAAAGGGATAAAAAGATAGAGCTGAAAAAAATTTCAACAACATCTCAATGGTCAAGGAATGGGAGAAGGGACAAATATGTGTGTGTGTGTGTGTGTCACACACACATCACAGCAAGACAAAAGTCAGAGTAGGAAGCAAAGGCCTGTGTATCTCTCACCCAGGGTAACAGGAAGAATAGTATAAAGAAAAAAAGGAGTCAGACTTAGCTGAAGGGGGTCAGGTCTGCCAAGTTCTTCAGGCTGTTGCATGAAAAAGCAACCTATTCTTTTAGAAGAAGCCTTATAGAGTAGAGAGAATTCTGAGACTGAAGTCAGGAAAACATGGTTCAAATGTCTCCTCTGACACTTATTAGCTGTGGAACTATAGGCAAGTCACTTAACTCCCCTGATCCTCAGTTTCTTCATTTTTAAAATGGGGATGATAATACTTTCAGTATCCAATTCAGATCACTCCTAGGAGGATCAAAGGAGATCATAGGAGATTTTGTATTAAAAAATTTTAAAGCATTATAGAGGGTGTTCCCAAAGTTTTAAACTTTAGGGTATTTAGCTTAAAACTGAAAACATGCTTTTAGGACACCCTGCATGAATTGTGATGCCTGTTGCTATTGCCGTGGCTGTCAGGAGTGGAGGAGCTGGGGAATGTGGGATGAGAGGGAGGGAAAGCCTCATAAGGAGCTGGCCATACCCACAGCTGCCTTGGCAGTGCCTGCATGCACCTGGAGCATCCGCCCTCGGTAGTTTAGGGTAGCAGTGATGTTAATGATCACACCACCATGGTCCTAAAACAGACAAGAGAAAGAAAGTGAGAGCAAAAGCCAGAAATGCCCCCAGGCACCCCAATGTGTCAAAGGTTGGTAAAAACCTACCCGGAAGTACTTCTCAAACATGACCTTGGAGACATTGAAGGTGCCTATTGTATCAATATCAATAACAGTTTTGTATGCATTGAAGGAAAGGCTGTTGGCTGCACACAAAAAATTACCTGCTGCACCTAAAGGAGAAAATTGGGGGAAGGAAGAGAGAAAATTCAAAGAACCTCCTAAGCAGTCACTCTGGGAGAGTAACACCCTTTGGGTTTGGTGAGGCATCTTAAACACATGTCCAAAACGAAATTCATTCTCTCTTCCCCAAAGCCACTCTCAGCTTCACTGTTACCGTAGAAAACACTACCTTCTTCCCAGCACTCAGGTTCACAACCCAGATGCCTCCCTCAACTCCTCCTTCTCTCTCACTCCCCATATTCAATCAGTCGCCAGGTTCCCTTGTTTCTATCTTGGTAATAGCTCCTGAATACAGGAGCTCCAGGGAAATCTTCATTTGATCATCAAGTCTAACGTCATCACCTCTCCATTCAATGAATTCCAATGGCTCCCAATTACCTCTCTGATTCAATATAAAATCCTTTGTTTGGCTTTTTATCCTTCACAACCTGCGCCCCCCCCCCTTCTTCCAGTCTTCCTACAATTTAGTTCCCTCCCACATACTCTGCAATCCAGTGACATTGGTCCCCTGACTCTCCCTTGAACATGACACTCGACTCCCAACCCAGAGGGTTGGTTTTTTTTTACTGTCTGTCCCCGATACCTAGAATTCCATCCCTCCTTATCTCATCCTCTTGGCTTTCCTCAAGTCTCAGTTAAAGTCTCCCCTTATGCAAAAAATCTTTCCCAGTCCCCTTTAATCTCAATGCCTTCCCTCTGAGATTATCTCCCATCTACTCTGTAGCTACAGAGTGTCTAAAAAGTCTCAGCACAGTTTTAAACCACTAAAGCTTAACACTACACTCAAGACTTTGGGGGCACTCTGGATAGATAGATTTAGCCAGCTAGACAGAGAAGGAGATAAATAATCATATTTGTACATTTTTTATGTATTGTCTCCCCCATTAGATTGTGACCTCCTTGAGGGCAGGGACTGTTTTCTGCCTTTCTTTGTACCCCTAGAAACTAGCTCAGTACCTGGCATAGAGAAGACACTTAATAAATGCTTGTTGACTTGACTTCTTAGTCCCTACATCTCAAGAAAGCTAAAATAGAACTGGAGAAAATTCAAAGATGGACAGATGAAACCTCTATATGACCACAAACTAAAATGATTAGGGATTTTCACTCTGCAAGACAAAGGTCAGAAGAAGTCTACAAAATAAAGAGGCTAGAGTGAAGGAGTCTGGTAAAGTTGAAAGAATGCTGGACTTAGAATCAGAGGGCCTAGGTTCAATTCTACTTTAACCAACCCTAGGCAAGTCACTTAACCACTCTGGGGCTCAATATTCTCAGCTATAAAATGGGAGAATGATATTTACGCTACCTACCTCACAAAGTTGTTTTGAGGAAAGTGCTTTGTAAATCTTAACTTAATAAAGCAATGTGAGCTAATATTAATCACAGTAAAAATAAACCTCAAAGAAATGAGCCATTATCATTACAAGCACCCACTGACAGGGTAGCACAGGCTTTCTCCCAGGTGAGGGAGCAGGGCCTAGCAAAGGGAGGAGGGTATAGACTAGAGGGCTGAGAAAACAGTCTATGTTCCCTACCCAGATCTCTGAAGAGAATGGCAAGCTGCCTTCCCAATGCCTTATCTACTATGCCGTGTCTCAGGAGATAATCAGATTCCAGAGAAAATCTGGGGGTTGTACCCAGCAAGTCTGAGGCTCTGGTTAAATCTGAGTTATTTGTTCATCAGACAACATATTTAATGAACATTAAATTCTAACTCAGTGAGCTCCAGTTGCTCTTACTGCTTCTGAGATAAAATAGAAACCTTTTATATTGGTTTTTAAAGCCCTTTACAACTGACCACAAACTATCTGTCCAGTCTCATACATTCTTCACCTTCCTACACTCTACAATTCAGTCCAAGTGGCCTTTTCTCTGTTCCTCACACAGGACACTCCATCTACCAGCTCCAAGCCTTCACACTAACCATACCTCATGCCTAGAACACAGTCCCTCTATCCCTTCTGGATGGAAGTTTTTCTAGACTTTCAAAGCCCAACTTAGGCATGACCTCCCTCAATGAACACATCCCTAAACCTGACAGCTTCAAGTGATCAGTCTCTCCCCTTCCCTGGTCTTTCATTCCTGCTTGACTTTTTTTTTTAAAACTTTTGCTATATACTTATCACAGTCTAACTTTTATTACAATTCTTTGTGAACATCTTATTGTAAGGAAAGAAGCCAGGAATAAAAACTGACTCCTCAACCTACCAGAGCAGTATGAATGCCAGTCTATGGGTGAGGAGCAGATTCAATGTCCCCCAAAATTCCAAGATGCCCCATGAAGACAGCCAGAGAAATGCTCTCGCTTCCCTTGTTGCTCATCAGGGTCATTCAGGTACCATCTGATTCAACTGGGTGGCTCTTTAGGCCCATTCCAGATTAGTGGGATTCAATGGAAAGAACACTCTTTTGGAGTCAGAAGGTATGGGCTCTAATGTGCAGCTACCTGAGTGACTTGGGAAATTCACTTAATCTGAGAATCAGTTTCTTTTTGTGAAAAATCTATAAAATTACAGGATTAGATTACCTTCAAGGTCTCACTCTAAATCCTATTACTTTATGACTCTTTTTATCTTTGATTTATTTATTGATTGCTTTTTGGAGGGGGGAAGTCAGGGCAATTGGGGTTAAGTGACTTGCCCAAGGTCACATGGCAAGTTAAGTGTTAAATGTCTGAGGATGGATTTGAACTCAGGTCCTCCTGACTCCAGGGCTGGTGCTCTATTCACTGCACCACCTAGCTGCCCCTCTTTTTATCTTTGAATAAAGATACACTGCACACAGTGTATTTCATTCAACATAGCATTTTTGCCATATGCATGGTTTTGTGCAAGGTGTTAGGGATACAAAGACAAAATGAAAAAGTCAGATTCTACTGGGAAGATATAACATTTACATAGATAAGTACAAAATAAATCAATAAGGAATTATATAACAATTTGGACTAATATAACCTGAATTATTGCTCCTACTTCTACTAATGGTAATTATAATGATCATGAAATCTCTTCCTTCAAGGAAATAAAATCATGCTTCAAGGTACACACGCACACACACACACACACACACACACACACAAAAGGGAAATTATCAATCCTGCCATCTGTGTATTTCATTTGTACTGGGTACAATCCTGCAAACATTTATTCCCATAGAAAATGGTCCTGTATTTTCAGGTCCAGGGACCAGGAAGAATTCCCATCTTTGGATGAAGCCAATACAAAATAAAAAACAAACTAAAATAGGAAAGGTTGCTGTTGAGATGATCCCTATTATTAAATTAATAAATCACTTCCTGGAGAATAAAGTTGCTTGTAAGAGCCTTCTTGTATCCTTGAACAAAGTAAAAAAATGTGGATCTGCTGTCTTGGAGACTTTAAGCAATCAGTTCAATAAACACATATTAAGAGTACAAATCATGTACTTAAAAATATGGAGAGGCACTATGGTTCTGTGGATAGAATGGCCTCAGCTGATTTCAAGTCCTAGCACTGACACACAGTGGCTATTTGACACTGAACAAATGACTTACTCTCTCAGTGCCTAGAAGTAACTTTCAAAAAGAGGGATTTTTAACTGGAATCTATAGACACCCAAGGGTATGTTGATTTTAGGGGATGAAATAGAATGGGGAAAAAATTTACATCTTTATTTTATTAACTTTTTTCCTATGTGTAATCCTAGGCATTTTATTTTATGCATTTAAAAACAATATTCTGAGATGTCCAAAGGTTTCACCAGACTGTTTAAAAGGATCCATCACATGCAAAAATGTTAAAAATCTCTGCTCTAAGATAATAAGTTACAGAATACCTACTGATAGCCCAAAGCAAAGGGAGCAAATCACAGGTCCAATAAAAACAAAATGCTTCCTGACCAAGGGTCAGTCCCCTCAGATAGTTCCCCACCCCCAAAATTAGAATACAGATGGTCTCTGGAGAGCAAGGACAGGGCACTGGGCCAGAAGCCCTTTGCCCAAGTAAAACTCTACATCAGGTTAAAATAAAACCTTGATAAGAGAACTTGCCATTAGCTTTCCCCTTCCCTGATGGCTGTGACCTCTTTAGACATTCCAACAGGACCTTTCTTTCCTAAATACTTTCAGGTCCTTAGGGTCCTTCTTGTGGGCCCTTATCCTGCCTTATTTGGGAGCAACATTGTCTTGGCCTCACCCTTCTATGTTGCAGGCTAGCACACATGAGCAGTTTGGTATAGCCGTATCAGACATACCCTGCCCTTGATTTAGGACCAGTCTTGTCAAGGTGGCTTCTGGGCCACAGATGCTGTGTAAAGTTCAGGAGATAACTAAGGAGGAGGCATAGAAGGCTAGGCCTTCCCCTCTTAGGCCTGCTTTGTATCTACTTTGTATACTTCTTGTGTGTACTTACTTCTTCACATGCTGTCTCCCCCACTAGACTATGGGCTCCTTGAAGACAGGGCCTGTTCTTGACTTTCTTTGGGGGCACAGTCAGCATCTAATAATAACTTGTAAACTTGACTTAACCAGGTACCCTTAATGTTCACAACACCAGTCCTGAATGAAACAAATTACATCTAGAGCACTGAAAGAACTAGCAGCCATAATTGCTGGGCTAGTACTAATAATTTCTTTTTTTTTTTTTTTGCTTTTTTTGGAGGGCAATTGGGGTTAAGTAACTTGCCCAAGGTTACACGGCCAGTATTTTTTTTTGTGTGGGTGTTAAGTGTCTGAGGCCAGAACCGAACTTGGGTTCTCCTGACCTCAGGGCTGGCGCTTTACTCACTGCACCACCTAGCCACCCCTAGTACTAATAATTTCTGAAGGATTCTGGAGAACAAATAAAGTGCCAAGGAGATACAGATTTTTAAAGGAAAAAGAAGATACAATAAGCAAAATGTTAGCTGGCACAATTAATTGACTAGGCTCAGAGAGTAATAATTATTTGGTAGATGTCAACTTGGTCTCTACCAGAATACCCTAAGTATGTGTCCTTGGTCCTCTGCTGTTCAAAATTTTTATCACTGAAGGAGGTATGTTTGTCAAGTGTGAACATGACACAAAGTTAGGAAGGACAGCTAATATACTGAATATAGAATCAAAGTCCAAAAAAATCCTTACAGCCTAAAATCATGGGATATGTAATAAGGTAAAATTGAATCAATGTAAAATTTTGCCTTTGGTTTCAAATAATAAACTTTATAAGTACAAATTGGGGGGCGGGGAACTCTGTGGCTAGAAAACAACTTGTGTGTTTTAGCAGCCTACAAACTCAAAACGAGTCAACAATTTTGAATGTTACCCTAAGCTTCACAAGAAGAAGGCAAGGTGTCCAGAAGGAGGAAGGTGATAGATAACCCTGGTATATTTTTCCACGGTCAGATCACATTTAGAATATCATAGACAGTTCTGGTTATCACATTTTAGGAAGCATGGTAACAAACTTGAGCAGTTCTAGGTAAAGGTGACCAGGATAGAGAAGGGATGAAAGAAATAGGGGTGATTACCCCAGAAAGAACATGGAAGTTATCTTCTAGTGGGCTTAAAGGCCTACTAAATAAAAGTTAGATTTATTTCGCTTGGACTTGTGCAGGGGAACCTGTGGCCTTCTAGGTTCTTGGGTGTAGCCTTTTGACTGAGTCCAAGTTTCACAGAACAAATCCTTTTATCAAGGGAATGTGTTCTGTGAAATTTGGATTCAGTCAAACGGACACACCTGAGGACCTAGAGGGCCACATGTGGCCTTGAGACTGCCGGTTCCCCACCCCTGAGTCCCAGAAGGGCTCATGTAGGAATAAATTTCTTTAAAAATTAAAAATACAAAAGGAAAGTTCTGCCTTGGGAAGTTGTGGGTTTGCTATCACTGAAAGTTTTCAAATAGAGACTATGTGTGAGGGCGGGGGGGAGATTTTAAAAGTAATTCTTATATAGGTATAATTTGGACTAGGTACCCAGTAAGGAAGAGTGGTACAGCGGAGATTGTTAGCTTTGAAGTCAAAAGACCCCAACTTCAGATCTTGACTTTGCTATTTAATACCTGTGTGACTTTGAACCTAAGTTTCCCCCTCTGTAAAATGATGGAGCTGGACTAGATACTCTCCAAGATCTTTTTCTAGTTCTAAATACAATAATCCTTAAATTTCATAGATTTTTTTCATACCCTTATGAAGACATGTGCTTAAAAGGATGCATTCTTTTAGTTTGTTCCACCAAGGCCCTTTGTTCTCCCTCTGTAGAAACTCACCATTGATGAGAATGTCAATCTTGCCAAATGTCTTCAAAGCCTTATCAACTGCAGCAGTAATAGTCTGAGGATCCCGGACATCCAGAGACAGGGCAAGGCACTGCTGGCCAGTAGCAGCAATCAGTTTCTTGGCAGCCTACTCCAGAAGAGAGCACAAGATATCTGGGCACTGGTCTGTTATCTCCACTCACACTGATAATGTACCAGCAGTGACACCCATAAGAGGCGGCTTAAATAGCAAAGAGGACAAGAACCAAAAGGCGTGCCTCCGTGTCACGGCTCTGCCGCTTCCTCATAGACCCTCCACCTTTCTAAGCCCGTTTCCTCACCTGAAAAATAGGACAATGAGAGTAGCCTAGCAACCCTTGACTAATTTACAGGTTTTAAGTAATGCATGTAAAGCTCAACATAAACCAGAATCTTCACCCCATGAAGAACTTCACAGAGAACCAAGAGCAGGGAAATTAGGAAAGAAAACCTCGAGTCACTGTTGGTTCTACCAGTAACCTAAGGGAGGCCACGCCATGGTCCCTTTTGTTTCCATTACAATAAAATATGTTTTATACCACCCAGAGCACTGGGATCTATGGGAAAAGTTTTCCCTTTCCAGCTGGAAATCACCTAATTTTTTCTTCTTCTACCCACAGGACTTCACTATATACCCTACAAGTGTCACAAAGTATATCAGAAACTCGATAAAAAACTAAGGGAGGCAACCAGGTGCTTTGGGAAAAAACACTGAATTCAGGAGTCAAGAGACATCAGTTTTAATCCATATTTAGACATTCAATAGCTTTGTTGCTGAGGGTAAGTCACTTGACTTCTACAAGCCCCAGTTTTCTCATCTGTAAAATGGCAGGAATGTTTTGCATGATCTACCTGACAGGGCTGTAAAGATGAAAGTGTTTCGTAAATTTCAAAATGAGTTAATAATATTAAGGGGGACATCTGGAAAGGAAGAACCCAAAAAAGATAAGCAGCAAGGCTTGGGGTCACAGTGTTTTGAAACTCCACAATAAAGAAGAAACAAGGAGCGGCTAGGTGGTGCAGTGAATAGAGCACAGGCCCTGGAGTCAGGAGGACCTGAGTTCAAATCCAGCCTCAGACACTTGACACACTTACTAGCTGCATTACTTTGGGCAAGTGTAAAGCGAATGTAAATTTTAAAGATCTTCCCTGCCCCTAGGCTAAAGTGCACCAGAAGCCTGGGGAGGGAGGCTTGTTTTTCAGTAGATACTTTTTGATTGGCCAGTGGGTCAATAAGGTTGTTACATTCTCTGAGCCAGGAGAAGGCTATATAAGCCCTGATGTGTAGCTTTGTTTTGGGACTCACTTTGAGAAGTGTTCTGTGATTTGATCTGAATTCTGGGAAGCCGTTGTTGAGAGTCCCCCGGCTTTGAAAAACCCAGAATGTGGAAACCCAGATGTTGACTGGGTATGGATGTAATGGTTGGACAGTTTGGAAATCTGTCTACTTGATGTTTCTGTCTTGATAATTATGCCTGTATACTTTGAGGTTCAGGGTGCTGACCTTTTCTCCTGAACAAGGTAAATGATATATGTCTGACTGATTAAAGTAAGCTTGTTAACCCATTTTGAGTTGCTTTCCTTTAACAAAGCAGATCCAAGAACCTGTGGTAGCAGCAAACCCTGAGGACGTGCTTGGGGTGCTTGCCGCTACAACAAGTTACTTAACCCCAACTGCCCTCCAAAAAATAAAACAAAAAAGACCTTAAAAAAAGGAGGGGGGCAGCTAGGTGACACAGTGAGTAAAGCGCCGGCCCCAGAGTCAGGAGGACCTGAGTTAGGTTCTGGCCTCAGACACTTAACACCCACACACAAAAAACTAGCTGTGTGACCTTGGGCCAGTTACTTAACCCCAATTGCCCTCCAAAAGAAAAAAAAAGAGGAAACCACCAGGTGGTACCACCATCATACTCTCATCCCTGATCCTCTAGATGCCACCTGCTAATCCACCGTCCAGGAACACGGTGCTATTACATTTACAATGAGCCCTAGAGAAATAAGTACTAATCAACAAGGAGAATGAAGAAAGAAAAACCCCAGTTGTCAGGGGGATTCCACTCACATCGGACAGCCTTTGCTGATTTCTGCTAGCAATGACCATTTGGCAGCCGTGCCTGTAAAACACAAACAGTTTAAGTCAACAAACACCAGGTGTAGGGACAGAGGGGGAAGACACCCAAAGGATAAGATTAAACAGTAAAGAGAAGGAAACAAAGCCCAATCAGGGTTTCTTCCCTTCTTTATCCCTTATCTGACAGGGCATACTGGATAGTGTTCTTTCTTACAAAACAACCTACTGAATTAAAAGCCTCATCCCCCAGAAGTAAAGGGCTCTAGCAAGGAGGATAGGGCAGGAAAGGGGCTAGGGCCTGGGTAAGGGTCAAATGGGTTAATAACTAAAGAACAGCACTGAGTTTGGATTGTTTCCCTGCATCTGGAATCCTCAGTTAAACGTCCGCTGTATGTGGGTGATCCTAGTCAATACAAAGATCCATTCTCCCCAGAATACAATGGTGAACACTTCAGTGACACAGACCTCTGCTCCATCCTCCACAAGAACCACCAATTTAGGCTTGGAAGGGGCCTTAGAAATTTGCATCACACCTTGTTTGAATATTGTACCTACAATT
The DNA here is from genome assembly GCF_028583685.1 of Petaurus breviceps papuanus. NCBI lineage: Eukaryota > Metazoa > Chordata > Mammalia > Diprotodontia > Petauridae > Petaurus > Petaurus breviceps. The sequence continues at coordinate 22,553,918 of NW_027185694.1, read as the reverse complement.
CCACCCCAATGCCTTGCCACCTTGGGCTCATAATACAGGAGATCCCCATAGCATTCTCTTAGGCATTCATTATATTCTACTTTTATTATGATTATTTATATATATTTTGTATCACCCTAGAGGCAGTAAACTCATTAAGGACAGGGACTATGACATTCATCTTTGGATACTCCAGCATCTAGCACAGTTCTTTGCATGTAATAGGTGCTCTAATAAACATGTATGAAATTTAATTCAATTCCTTTGATCCCTACTTATGCCTACCAAAAACTATCCTCATTGTTTTGAGCTCCACACCTCTGAGCTGGGCATTCTTATAACTCTTAAATCTCTTGTTCTGTGGGCTTGACTTCCCTGTGAAATCCACAGAATCCTAGAATTGAAGAGGAGCTGTTAAATTAACTGGTCAGATTCAATAAGTCAATCCTCTATACCAGAAGTTCCCAAATTTTCTCAGTGCCTACTGTCTCCATAATTTTTTTTCATGGAATCATTAGGCTAAATGAAATACCTAATAGTTCCATTTATTAATTAGGTTAAAAATTGTAAATATCTAGGAGTGCCCCTATGAGTTTGCTGCACACTTTTGGAACTGTGACTCCATACAATCTATCCTAAACAGGGGGTAGTCTTTGCTTAAAGTCTTTTAGTTATGGGGTGTTCACAATTTCACAGGGAGGTCTATTCCATTTTTCCACTAAATTCTACATATGGAGAAGAAATTTCTCTGTCTTTTCTACCTATTGATACAAGCTGTCTCATTAAATCTAAAATAATTCTTCTTCCATATGACAGCCCTCCAAATAGTATAAAATGATGAGCAAGCTTCTCTTAAATTGCCTCTGCTTCAGGATGACCAGCTCTAGTTCTTTCAACTTATCTTTAAGTCCCCTAGCCACTCTAATTCCCCTCCTCCGGACCTGCTCTAGCTTATAAATATCCTTCCCAAAATGAGGAATCAGAATTCCATTCGACAATCATTAACTACGTTTATGTGTAAGGCACTGTGCTAGGGACTTGAGAATGTAAAGACATAAACCACATAGACCCTGTTTTCAAGGGGCTTTAGACCTATGGAAAGATAAGACACATATACACATCTTTAAGGAAAAGGACAAGCAAAGTGCTACAAAAATCTGAGGAAGGAGTTGCCATTGTTGGTTGAAGATATCAGAGAAGTGGCAGCTAAATTCAATCTTGAAGGAAGGCAGAGGCTTAAACTGAATAAAAGATGGATTAGGAAGTCCCTTCCAACCATGGGAGAGGATGTGAACAAAGGTAAGGGGGAAGAAGAAAAGGTCAGGAGAACAGGGAATGGTAAGATCCACCAGGAACTTTTGGGACCATCAAGTTTGATCCTCTAGACAGAATGAACATTAAATGTCCAAAGAACAAATGTGACTTGACTGTGGAAAATTACAGTGAGACTATCTCCCTCTGCCTATTTTAGACACTATACTTGTGTTGGCACAATCCAATATCATATTAAGTTTTGTTTGGTTCCTTTATCACACTTTTAATTCATTTCAAACCATTCATACCAGGCTTTGGCAAGCCATGACAAAAGCACCACCAAGTTTGGAGGTGCAGGGATCTCTTCTTTTTTCTCCCTGTCTTTCCCATGGTCCAGCTTTTCTGAATTCCTTGCTAACAGTGATAACCTAACAGTGATCTGTTAATCACAGGTACTAATAAAAAGTTTGCTTAATCAATTTTTTTCTCTTTTCTTTGAAAGTACCCTGTGCCTCTCTCCTCATCTTAACATGGTCTATTTTGCACCAGTTTTGAAGACAGGGTCACCTGCTCTTAGTATGTTGCAAGTTACATGAGGGCAAGGACAAAGTCATATTTATCTCTATCAGTCCTCAGCCCTCATTCTTCTGCACTCAGTAAATGTCTAAATATTTGTTCAACTTCTTATCCTTATGCATGCCTTGGCCCTACCAAACACCAATGCCAGGACAATTTACTTAACTCCACCCCCATTCCCAGGGCCTCTTAGAGGTAAACAAAAGTTAACTCCGGCCAGGCTTCACAAATACCACCACAGAATACTTGCACCAAGGACTCAACACATGCAACATCTTAGTTTTACTAGCAGAGTAAAACTCTTGATCCAAGGGGTAGGAAGCAAGGGGAAACTAGGTTCAGCTAGAATGAGTCAAAGCAGTCTATGTAGAAAGTAGCTGGGGGCGGGGGGGGAGCCTCTTCCTTGTCTTCTCCTGGGAAGAAAGGCAAGCAATAGGACTAAATGGAGACCAATCCAACTTGTGACCTATCTGGAGAGCAGGTAGGTCCTTCTTGCCTTTGCAGAAACCATCCCTAAGGCCTGGAATGCACTTCTTCCTGACCTCTGCCTCAGAATCCCAAGTTTCCTTCAAGGCATCTCATGTTATACCTCCTCCAGGAAATCCTTCTTGATCCCCCAAACTGAGAGTGCCATCTTCTTCCTCAAATTATCAGGCACATACTTATCTATTTACACGTGGTATCCTTCCCAATAGAATGCAAGCTTCTTTAGGGCAGGGGTTATTTTTCATCCTCTTTGTATTTCCAAGCACTTCAGGTAATACAAATGTACTTAATAAATGCTTGCTGTATGTGAGATACAGATAAGCTGCACTGACACTGTATATAATTCAATGGGAACATCCAGGGGACTTAGCAGGTACAGACGTCATAAATCTCTCTTCCCTTGTCACAAGTTCACTGAGATGCCCTTCCTGCCCCAAAGATACCATGTGATTCCTTAGCCTTGACAATATGCATTCCTTGGCAAGTTAAATACCACTAGGCCATTGACTCTTGTGGTGCCACTGGACTTCGATGACTCTGGAGGAGAGAGGGAGGCTGATGACTTTGCATGACTCTGCCTCACTTAAACCCAATTCACTCCCAAGTCAAAAAAATGAGGACAAAGGATGAACAACCACACAACGAAACCAGTTCAGAGAACATTTGCACATCATGTTATGGCTTTCAAACTTTTTTCATTCATTACCCCATTTGATCTCTCCAAGATGAGTAGGTCAGGGACCATTATACCCATCTTACACTCAGTTCAATTTCGCAAAACACTTATTAAGCACCTTTCATGTGCAGAGAACCATGCTACGAACTAGCAAATAGACAAAGATGACCAAAATACTTTGCAGCCATCGAGTTTACAACATAGTAGGGAGATATAGCACACATAAAGCACTAGAATATAATATAAGCCATGATAAATACAAGAAAGAGAAAGTACTATATGAGGCCTAAGGGAAGAAAAGTCATTTACTAACAATATGAAAAGGGTAATAAGATCAGGCAAAGCTTCTTGAAGAGCATTGGCATTTCAGCTGGCCTGGAAAGAACTGCTAGGAATTTCAATATGCAAGGGGGAAGAAGGGAATTCCAAGCACAGGAAACAGGGTGAGCAGAGGCACAGAGGCAGGAAGCACAAAGTAAATACAAGAGAGAAAGAGTTATACAATTATAAAGGAAAAGTAAATGGTAGGAGATAAATCTGGAATGACAGGATGGTGACAGATGGCATATAGAGCCTTAATACCAGGCAAAGGACTATGAATTTTCCCAGGGAAGCATATGAAGTCACTGAAGAATTGGCAAAGGAGTGGCATGATCAGATAGATGCATGAAGATGATTACTCCAGCATGAATGACATCAGGAGAGAGAAAGAAAAGGGCACAAACCCTGTTAGGAGGTTATTGTAGTGAGGCAGGCTGGTAGTAATGAAGGCTTATCCCTGGATAATGGCAGTGGGAAGAGATAATGGAGCAAATATAGAGATAGTGCAGAACTAGAATTAAGGAGATTTTGGTAACTGACATGATTTGAGAAGGACAATGGCTGGAGAAGACCAGACACCACAGGCCTTGAGGGAAGCCCTTGCAAATGGATGGACAATTTGGTGAAAGAGTAAAAAGCAGCCACCAAAACGTGAGTCTGTCCAGGCCTGGGTGAACACAGAGGAGGTGGGAAGCTAATGAACAGAGACATACCGCATAAAAATTTCTGCAATTCGGAACCCAATTCCTGAGCCTCCTCCAGTGATAAAGGCCACTTTGTCACTGTGGAGAAAAGAAAATCCCTTTAAAAATGTTACAGAAAATGACATGGTGTAGTTATTATATGCTTAAAAAGAAAAACAAGTGATTATACAAATCTGTTAGAAGATGGCTTTTAATTTTTTTTTTCCAACGGGGATGGGAGAGGGTGAGAAGGAGAGAAATAGCAATCGAGTAGAAAAGGAAGGAAGGAAGTTGGGAGGAAAGGAAGAAAGAGAGGCTCGTTGATTATCTTATTAAAAAATGCACAAAGGGCCAGAAAGAATCACAGACAAGCAGAATAGCTTTGAAAGATACATGTTGAATTTATTATACATTTTTTAAAACTGCAAGCTGCACTTAATAGAGAGCCACAGTGTCATGTACCACCTCCTTTTCCTTTTCTACCATGTATATGGAAATTCCCTTTTAATTTGGTGTTAAGTTCAGAATAATTTTTAAAAAAGATTTTAAAAAGAAGAAAAGCAAGATCTCCATAATGGAGGTTTGTAGTTTCATGTACAGTCTCTCCTGTTCTACACCGTATATGTATGGAAATGCTCATTTTGTTTGTGATTGTTAAATTCTGACTAATAAAAATGTAAAATAATAAAAATTTAAAATGTTTCCTAAACCCTCTGAATAATAAAAATACTTCACAAGATCTATAATTTCATCAGAGTGTAGCTCTGTATTGTATCCCTGCCCTCTAGTCACCCACCTTAGTATATGGGAACTAAAAAGAAACAAAGGTGGACAACTTTCTAATGATAATCCTCTCCAAATTTAGGCTGGTCCTTAAATCACAGAAACACAGCCCTTCACCTGTCCCATACTTGATGCATCATGAAACAGCTGGAAAAAAAATAATGCCTCTAGAGTTAAAGAAACTGGGTTCAAATTCCACTTTGTGACCAATTACTGTATGACCTGGAGCAGGTCATTTTACTTCTCTGGAACTCAGTTCCCTTAGCTGTAAAATGAAGGATTGGACCAGAAAGCTTCTAGCATTTCTTTCATCTCTAGGTCTCTGTGATTCAATGATGCTTTTGAGCTTGGCAAGGTCTGCTAGTAGGTGGCAGAGTAAGGATGTTTCCTGGCCCATCATCATAGCTAGCACTTATGTAGCAGTTTAAGGTTTGCAAAGCACTTTACAAATATTTTCATCTGATTATCACAGCAGCCCTGGGAGGTAGATGTTATTATTAGAAACTGAGGCAGAGGTTAAGTGACTTGCCCAGGGTCACACAACTGCTAAGCATCTGAGGCAGCATTCTAATCACTGCACCCCCTCCTTTCACCTAAAGGTAAAGTCCTTTACACTAAAGATCCCTAATGAATCACTATCTTACTCTGTCCCTCACTGATAATTTTTCATTAAAATTTTTTTAAAATCAGTATTTTTAGTTTCAATGGCTATAGATTGGTTCTTTCTAAATGCTTCCCCAGAGGCAAAATAGAAGTCTTAATTTATAAGTATGAAGTTCTACTTCCATCTCATGCCAGAAGCCCTTCTCATTTTTGTCTGTAGTGATTTTATTTTTTAATAGTTTTATTTTTCCCGATTACATGTAAAAACAAATTTTAACATTCATTCTTTTGAAATTCTGAGTTCCAAATTTTCTCCCTCCCTAAGATGGTAAGAAATTTGAACTGGGTTATATATGTGCAATTATGTAAAACATTTCCGTATTAGTCCTGTTGTGAAAGAAACAGACCAACAGAAGAAAAAAAACATAAAGTGAAAGTTTGCTTCCATCTGCATCTGAACTCCGTCAGCTTTCTCTGCCAGAAGCCCTTCTACTGCATCCCCCAGTGAGGGTCAAGCCTCAGAGGTCTTGGGTTGGAGGATCCACTTCTCCACACCCCAGTGCCTGGGGTGAGGGTGCGGGCTGTTGGGAGCGCTCACCGAAGGATGTCTGGGCTGAAGAGGTAGTTATAGCTTCGGAGGCAGTCATCACTGGGGACGTCTGGGGGTGGGTGAGACATGGTGCCGGCCGCTGGTCACCTGCAGGGCCCCTGGAGAACCTGGAGATGGGAACAGGCTCAGCACCTCCCTGAGACGGCAACGGCGGCACCGACCCTGCTCTTCCTTATTTCTTGTCAGATTCCCGAGATGGGCGGTGTGGCATTAGAGGGAGTGAGGGGAAGGGGAAAGTCCAGGAAGGGTGCGTAGTTACGCAAGCCTGGGAGAAGCGGCCCTGTGCACCCCACCCCCCTTCCAGGCACAGGGACGGGTTCCCAGACTGGGGAGAGGGGCTAGAAGGCACAAAGGCCTTTGTGGGGAGAGGTCTCTTCCCTGAAGTCCAGAGACTTCTTGGGTCCCCTGGGGGTTCCCTGGCGGGGAAGGGCCAGGGGCCCGGGAGGGTGCGACCTATCTCAGGATGCAACAAGTGCGTCTCGGCCGGGCAAGGGGCGGATGGAATGGTCCCTCTGCTCCCTGGGCTGACAGGAGGGGCACTGTGGTGCAAAGAAACCTCCACCACCGCCAAGAATTCCCTCTGGAAAACCGAACGATCGGGGAAACCGAGTGAGGAGCCTCGAGGCAGACCGCACGCGCCCACTTTCCTTCCCTCCTCACAGAACGGTCCAGCGAAGCAGAACTGGGCGTGGCTTCCGCACACTCCTCCCCCTTCCTCTAAGCGTCTGGAAAGCGGAGTGGGCCGCTGGGAGTTGAAGTCTTCCCGGGCCGGAAGAGAGAGGGGCGCAGACGCAGTGTGATGCCGGTGTCTCTGGCAGGGACTTTTGGACTTGGGAATGCTCAGCATGCTGAACCTGCGCAACAAATCCCCAGAGGAGGGCATAGTGGAAATCGTACCCTTTTTTCTTGTGGGGGCTGATAACATCACATAAGGGTCAGACCTGTATTCCAAGTTTACAAATGACCACAAGCTGGAAGGATCAGCTGACAGGCGGAACCACTGGCCCCCTGGATGACCCAGAATCAGTCCCTGGGCTTTGGTTTCATAGGATCAGAGACTTAGAGTTAGAAGGGCCCTCAGAGCCCCCTTTTATGTTAGCGATGGGCAGTCTGAGGCCTAGAGAGGGCAAAAAGGCTGCTGGCCAGAGGTTGCAAGGGGAGCAAGTCCCAGAGACAGAGTTTGGCCATTGTGTGCCTTGTGAAGATTACTTCAAGACCTTGAACCTCAGTTTCCTCAACAGTAAAATGGGGGCGGGGAAGGTGCACGAAATGGCCTCCAAGGACTCTTCCTGTTCTAAATCTATGACCTAGTAAACCTAAAACGAGATCTAAAAATATTCCAATATGCTAGAGCAATGAGCTTGTGAATTGAATAATATAATTTTCATAGAAATTTGCCTTTCTTCAACAAGAATGTGTTAAATTCTTCCTATGAGATTCGAATCCTGGTGGATGGGGGTGGGGAGGAAACCCCTGTCTTCCAGGAGTTTGTATTATAGTAGGTAAAGGGTTAATAAAGCATATACACAGATAAGTATAACACAAGGTGATTGGAGAAAGAAGAGAAAACTAATTGAAAAGATCAGGAAAGGTCTGTAAAGGAGGTGGAACCTAATCTGAATCCTAAAGAAGGTAAAGATTCTAAGAGTTTGAAATGAAAAAGTGTATTCCAGGCATGGGGGAGGGGGGGGGGCTGCTAAAATGTTCAGAGGAAGAAAATATTCCTAGGAGTTTTCTTTTTGGGATCTTTTTCAGGAAGTGATCAGTGGATTCTTTCAACCTCTATTTTGCCCTCTGGTTCTAAAACATCAGGGCAGTTTTCTTTGAGAACTTCCTGGAGTATGATTTCTAGGTTCTTACTTTGATCATGGCTTTCAGGTAGTCCAATAATTTTAAAATTATCTCTCCTGGATCTATTTTCCAGGTCAGTGGTTTTTCCCATGAGATATTTCAAATTGCCTTCTATTCTTTCATTTGTTTGGATCTGTTTAACAGGATCTTGATTTCTCATCAAGCTTCCATTTGTTCCAATCTAATTCTGAAGCAATGATTCTCTTCAGTGAGCTTTTAAGATTCTTTTTCCATCAGGCAAATTCGACTTTTTAAAGCATTCTTCTCCTCATTGCCTTTTTGAGCCTCTTTTGCCATTTGAGTTAGTCTGTTTTTAAGGTATTATTTTCCTCAGTCAGGCTGTTGACTCTCATTTCATATTTTTCTTGCATCGTTCTCATTTCTCTTCCCAATTTTTCCTCCACTTCTCTTATCTGCTTCTTAAGGTCCTCTATGGCCTGTAACCAGCTCATATTTTCCTTTGAAGCTTTTGGTGCAGGAGTTCTGACTTCACTGTCTTCCTCCTGTTCCATGCTTTGCTCCTTTTTGTCCCCAAAATAGGAGTGTAACGTTGAAATCTTCTGTTTGCTTTGTTTCCTTTGCTTGGTCATGTCGCCCCTCAGTCACTTGACCCCTGGGCTTTTTGCCACAGTAGGACTCTGCCACCAGACTGGGAAGCTTTCTTCCCAAACGCTGGGGTTTTCTCGGCTGCCGGAGGTATTAGATGGGTGCCCTCTTTGAGGCCTCTACACACTCTGGCAAGCTGGACACACACCCCAGAACCTCCACCCTAGACTGCAATCCAGATCCAAGCAGATTAAAGCAAGAGCGATTCCCCTCAGGCTGGTGCTTGGTCCCCCTACATTCTGCAGGCCAGGAGCTGAAGCTGCCACGTGGTGCTGGCTGGCTGTGCTGGACATCTCAGGCTTCTTGCCCCAGGGGCAAAAATGAATGCACTCCCACTTATTGGGTCCCAAAGTCCAGACTGCACTGACCTCTCACTTTGTCCTTCGAATCTATGTATTGATAAATCTGGAAATGGCCACAGCTGCTGCTGATCTGGAGTCCCTCAGGCCAGAGGCTGGTCAGGCCCGCCCTGAGGCTAAAGCCTCGTTGTGGGGCTGGGCTTGGCTCCCAGAGCACTGTTCTGGCCCCTTGCTGCGGGCCTGCCGGGCTGTCCTCAGTGGGAGGTTAGCTTCTCTGTGTCATTTTGTGGGTTCTGCAGCTCCAAAGTTTGTTCAGAGTCCGCTTTTTACATGGATTGGGGAAGGTGGAAGCTGGAGCAGTGGGGAGGTCCTGCTTCTACTCTGACATCTTGACTCCACCCTCCCCAGAGGAAGAAAATAGAATCCCTAGTTGAGTAACCAGTTAGGTAATGGTCCTGTTTGGCAATAGCCTCTTAAATGGTCTTCTTTCCTCAAGCCTCTCTTTCCAGTATGCCCTGCACACACTGTCATGTGTTCATCTTTCTAAAGCACCACTCCCTGTATTTCAGTCTCTTGTTCAAAATCCATCCGTGGCTCCTTATTGTTCTGGTTTTTAATTTCCCCCCAGTGCTTAGCATAGTGTCTGCACTTAGTATCACTAATTAAATGTTTGCTCTATTGCAAACAAAGTCTAAACTCCATAACCACCTTTTACTTACCACCCTCCAACATCTTAACCTTTCCTGACTCATCTCCCACACTAACCTTATGTTTTAGACAATTTATACAATTTACCATTCCTCAAAAATGCTCCATACTTCCTTGCCTCTGTCTGGGTCTTCATTCTTGCTATTTCTCCTGCCTGGAATAACCTCTCCCACAATACAACACACACCACCCTATCAGCATCCATTTAGGCACAACTCAATGCCACTTCCTAGAAGATGCTTTAAAAAAAAAATCCCTGCCCTGCCCTTTCATCCCTGGTTGGAAGTGATCTCTCCTTTTTCTGAACTCCTATGGTATGATGCTTGTGCCACTTAAGTCATAAGGCATTTATCACACACTGCTGTGGTATAACGCAAAGAAAGTTAGACTTGGAGTCAACAAACCAGGGTCTGATTTCTGGCTCTCCCACCTGACCTCTTTGAACATCAGATTCCTCACCTGAGAAATGCAGATAGCATTGCCTACCTCCATAGTTTCAAGATAAGTATCTCCTAACCTAGCCTCAAGATCAATAAGCCTCAAGATCAAGGACTATGTTTCATATGTCTTCATACCCAGGGTAATGCTGGGTATGCATATTTCAAGTACTCAACAAATACCTGCTGAATAAACAAAAGATTATAAAATAATGGCTGGAGCATAAAAGTATTTCACAAGCCAAATATGGTGTCTGATTTCTTTCTAAAAATCCATAATAACAAAACTAAAAACAAAATTCTTCTTGGCTTTTCAAACAGGATAGTCTACTATTGGACAAGTTAGCAAACCTTATCCTCAGATTATATTATTAACTATATTAATGTGCATCAACAGGTTTGTCTAGTGGAAATGTGCTAAAGTACAATCTGAAAGAAAGTGGAGGGAGAGAGGTCATTGTCCAACAAGAAGAAGGAAAGAAACATTACGTTTTCATATTTTAAATAATTGTATTGTATGGGAATTACTTATTTCTGGAAATCCTGCTAAACTAGTTTGTGTTTATTTATTAGGTTTTACTTGTGGTTATTTTAGGCAATCAGATTCAGAAAAAAAATTGTTGAAAGAGAAGTTAATAAAATCAACATACCCTTTTTTTTTTGAAAATTTGTTTGTTTACTTTAAGTTTACAAGATTCAATTCCACAATTCCTTGAGTTTCACATTTTGTCTCCTTCCCTCCCCTCTCCCCCATGGTGGCATGCATTCAAGCATAGGATCTGTAAATACTTTCACATTATACATTAGTCAGGTTATAAAGACAGATTGTATCAGATGGAATGAAAAATGGTAAAAAGGACATAAAACCAAATAAGAAAAGGAAAAAGATCAGGTATTTTGCTTCCATCTGGATATAAACTCAGTTCTTTCTCTGGATGCACACATTTCTCTCCATCATGAGTCTTTTGGGATTGACTTATATCACTGCATTGCTGAGAAGAGTCCAGTCTATCAAAGTTGGTCATTACACATACGTTGTGTCTGTAATTGTGTACAAATGTCTCCTGGTTCTACTCTTCTCACTCAGCACCAGTTCGTATAAGCCTCTCCAGGTAAATATGAAGTCCATCTGCTCCTCGTTTCTTATAGCACAATAGTATTCCATAACATGCATATACCACCTGTTCAGCCATTCCCCAGTTGATGGGCACCCCCTTAATTTCCAATTCTTTGCCACATACCCTTCTTTGTTGACTGATATGAATTCACCTCTTCTTTTCCTCCACTCTTTGATAGGACTAACAAATAATGAAGTGTTCAAAGTGTAGAAGCAGCAGGAGACAGATCACATATCTGATTTTTTCAAACTGTATCACTGGATTTTGCATAATTGACATTTCTTTATTCCTTTTAAGTATTTATTAACTAGTATTTATGTAGTACTTTACTGTTACAAACACTTTTACAAAAACATGCCATTTTATCCTCACAACTACCCTAGGATATAGGTGTTATTATAATCCCCATTTTACAGATGAGAAAATTGACACCAAGAGTGATTAAGTGACTTACCCAGGGTCACCCAGCTAATAAGACTGAATTTGATATAAGATTAAATACTATGTGGATTTGAACTCAGATCTTCCTGATTCATGAACCAGAGCTCTTCATACTGGGCCACTGTCCTACTAAGTATTTTTTAAATACTAAAAGCATCTTTTCTGTTCAACAATTGCCTATACATACTACCTAATCAATAAAAACAAGCCCATTTCTGTTTATTAGCTATATAGTTTAAGATTAACAGAATACCAAAGTGGCGCGATTTCATGGAAAGAGGACTATGGTCAGGAGACCAGGATGTGCTAGCTCTGCTGGTGAATCTCACTATCTCAGACAAGTCACTGGACCTGTTTTTTCACTCTTACCAAAAGAGGTAAAATATCTCTTCACCTTTTACTAGTGGTTCTGTGGGTTCTCATGATGCCACAAAATCCACATGGCATCACCACACCAATGAATACTCCATCCACATCAGGAGTATTATCTTGAACACATTAATCACTTCCTTCACCATCGCCACCCCACCATCAATCACCTGTTCTATAACTTCAGCCTCCCTTTTGGTATTGTAATTGCTCTTAAAGACCTAGGGAATCAATAGAGGGAAATAGAGGAGGTTGGTTCACTTTGTCCCTAGAACCACCATCAACGATTCAATTCAACTACCAAGTATGGAACACCTAGAAAGTGCCGTTAGATTCTGGGGATACAAAGACAAAAATAAGTCATTTCCTGCCCTCAACGTGCTTACATTCTACATTGCTTTTATGTTTATTTTTTCCAATTAAAATTTTTGGTTTTGTATTCCATTAATTATAAGCTTAGACAGGAAGTTTTCAGACAAACTTGGAAAGACTTAAATGAACTGATGCAAAGTGAAATGAGCAGAACCAGGAGAATGTCATACCAGTAATAGCAGCACTGTGTAATAATCAACTATGAATGATTTAGCTCTCCTCAGCAATATAATGATCCAAGACAATTATAAAAGACTCATGATGGAAAATGCTATTCATATACAGAGAAGGACTCTGGTGGACTCCAAATACAGATTGAAGCATACTATTTTGACTTTCTTTATTTTTTCATGTTTTTTTTTCCTTTTGTTCTGTTTCTTCTTTTGCAATATAACTAAGATGGAACTATATTTTACATGATTGCACATCTATAACATATATCAAATTGCTTCCTGTTTTAGGAAGAGGGGAGGGCAGGGGAGGGAGGAAGGAGAAAATTTGGAACTCAAAATTTTGGAAAAAATAAATGTTAAAAAATAGTCTTTACATGTAATTGAAAAAAACCAAATAATGTGAAAAAACATTACAAGCTCAAACAACTATCATCAAACACCTATTTAAAGATCTATGGCCTCTGTTTTAATTACATCCTTGGGAGTCTGCCTAGCCCCCACAACAGATATCGACCATTACTTGGAAAAACATTGCATTTTAGAAATTTAATTAGAGTTCAGTGAGGATTTGGAAGAGGGGTGACAGAAGGAGAAAAAAAGTTAACAAACACTTAAAAGGAATAAGGAAATGTCAATTATGCAAAATCTAGTGATACAGTTTGAAGAAATCAGATAGTGATCTCTCTCCTGCTGCTTCTACACTTTGAGCACTTCATTATTTGTTAGTCCTAACAAAGAGTGGAGGAAAAGAAGAGGTGAATTCATATCAGTCAACAAAAAAGGGTGTGTTGATTTTAAGAACCTCTTTCAAAAATTTTTTTTTCTGAATCTGATTGCCTAAAATAACCACAAGTAAAACCTAATAAACAAACACATTGTCACAAACTAGTTCAGCAGGATTTCCAGAAATAAATAATTCCCATACAAAATCAAAAGAATCTCAGTTATCTTCTAATCCAAGACTACTGAACCTCTTCAAGAGAGAGAAGTTATAAATCTGCTAAAAAATGAAGCACTGAAAGGTAACTACTTCTGGCCTTCTTAAGATAAAAGTTAATTTCTTTTAGACACTAAGCAGCTAGCCATACCTTATAGGTATCATTTGCCATTGCTATTAATAGCCAAGGAGATGAGAGAAATGAAGCCAGATAGAGCAAATTAAAACATGATTTAGAGACTATTTATACAAAAGTTATGACATCACTACTGTCAGCCTCTCTGAGTTTGTTCTAAGAAAAGACAAACAAAATTAGGTTGTGTCCATGTTTTTAATTTCCCTCAAGTTGGTGACATGCATATATTGCATGGGAGTTGCAGTCCAGACTGGTTCAATTTGGGGGTTGGAGTACATAGTTATGTATCCTATGAAGAGTAGGTGTTCCCAAGGGGTGCCAATCAACTTCGACTGGTCAATACACTGGGAGGTGGGCTATAGTACAAATCAGGGTTTGGGGGTATTTGACTCAGGTCACCCAATCTTGGTCAAAGAGACATCAATTTCCATTTCACCTGTCATGACAACAGGGAGGAATGAACATTTTCCCAGACCTGTCTGAGCAACACAATGAGCAGGAATAGACCCATTAGATTAAATCTTAATGTCCTTCAGAAGAAGAAATTGAACTTTGGAAGAAAGGGGGATGAGGGGAAGCTCTGAGTCTCCAAAATAATGATTACTAAGAAAAATAATTTTTCACAGTATTATTAGAACGGTTCAGGACATAAAGAAAATCTTCTGGCAAGGAATTGGCAGAGTACGGAAGAATTTCCCAGAGGGGGAACCACATGACTTCAGAGATGATAGTAGCCTGAGAGAGTGGTAAAGTGGTGGGCAGAACTTTTTATACCTTTAGGTGACCAGGAAGTTGTGTCAAGGATAAAGGGGCCAATCAAGTCCCAGGGACAGCTTTGTTGCCTTTTAGGGAAAACTAATCCTTGTTGCAGAAAATGGGAGAAACCTAATCTCAGCACAGTTTCCCTCAGCAAAAATAGGAAAGTTAGAAAAGGTGGTGGATTGGGGGTAGAGGTAAGATAATGAATTCTATTTCAGGCATGTTAAGTTTGAGATACATACATTTGTAGATAACCAACCATTGGCAATGTGGAACTAGAGCTCAGGAGAAAAATTAGGCCAGACATAGAGAACTAGGAATCATCTTCAAAGAGATGATAATTGAACCATGGGAGCTAATGAGACCACTAAGTATAGGGAGAGAAGAAAACAAGTTTTCTGATAGAGTCTTGGGGAACATCTACAGTAGGGGGTGAAACATAGGTAATGATCCAGGAAAGAAACAGAATCAAACGAGAGCAGAATTTTAAAAGCCAAGGGAGAAGAGAGTACCCAAGAAGAGGGGATGGTTAACTGTGTCCATTTTTATATGTGTCCAGTTATAGTGAGGTCAGGAAGAATGATGATTGAGATAAGCTATTTTAGTTATTACATAAGAGAAGGTTTGGGGGTATTTGACTCTGGTCACCCAATCTTGGTCAATGAGACATCAATTTCCATATCACCTGTCTTGACAACAGGAAAGAATCAACATTTTCCCAGATCTATCTGGGCAACACAATGAGCCTTGAACACAAAGATTGCCTTGAAGAGAGCTCTTTTATTTGTGTGATAGGATCAAAAGCCAAATTACAAGAAGCTGAGAAATGAATGAGAGAGGAAGTAGGTACAAGGGATATAGCTTTGTAAATGAAATATTTATTCTCGGTAACTAGGTAACTAGGTTGGTTAAATCAGTCTCTGTCTTCCACCAGCATTATTCATTTCTTTATTCAGGTTCAACCTAGAATATCCATCTCTCTATTCTAGCTGATGAACTGAATTGAATTAAGTAAATAGGTTGTGCTGTTCACAAGGCAAGTGACTCCAATCTGCCAACATCTCCCTTCTCCATTCCTGAAGAAGCAATTCGTGAAAAGACCAAAGAGAAGTAGGGAGTGAAAGTAAATGGTAGTTTTCTCCTTCCTTGTTTTATTTTTTGATATGAGTATTAATTTTTAATTAGAAATATTATGTTTTAAATAGTAGTGAAAAAATAGAAATAGTCTATATAGAGAACTGGAGTGGTTTTACAGAAAGAATCAATAGACCTGCCTCAAATTCTAGTTTCCTCTTATTTTCTGTGTGGCCACAGACAGGTGAAAATTTCAATTCCTCATCTGTAAAATGGGTAAAATGATACCATTAGAATCTATCTCAAGGTGTGGTTATAAGGAACAAATCCCATTAGATGCTTGTAAAGCACTTTGTACGACTTAAAACGCTAGGTCAAAGTGCTATTTAAATGCACCTCAAACAAATATGAATTAAACACCTACTATATGCTAGGTCTTGAAGCACAGGATCTATTTATGGAAACCTTGTCTAGGGGGTCTTGGGGAGCCACTGTGAGTGCTATCTTTCTTTCTTCCTAGAGAGTGGAGAAGGTAGAGAGGGCACAAGGAAAGAATTAAACTAAAATGGGGGGCGGGGCAAGTTTGCTCCTTCATCCGAAAGTCCAAAGGGGCTGCTGCCTCAAGGCCAGAAAACAAGGGTCTGGTTCCAGTTTTGTAAAGACATGCTTTGGATGGACAGACCCTTTTACGTCTTAGCGCTATATTCTTTAAAACCTAGAGGATAACGCTGCCCCCATGAGGAGATGTGAAGAAACTAGAAGGTGTTTGTGAAGGAAGTTACAAGATGGACTCAACTTAAAATAATTTATGAGAATATGAACAGCTTCTAAATTATGGAGACAGAGAATATCAGAGCTGACAGGGTTTTAGAACATACGATAAGAGATCTGGAGGGGACTTAGAACACAGAATATGAGAGTTTGTTGTTTGTCCTTCATTCTCAAAGAGGACCAATGACCTTAGGAGGGTGATATCTTTTTTTGTTTGTTTGTTTTTTGGAGAGGGGAAGGCAGGGCAATTGGGGTTAAGTGACTTGCCCAAGGTCACATGGATAGTAAGTGTTAAGTGTCTGAGGCCAAATTTGAACTCAGGTCTTCCTGACTCCAGGACCAGTGCCACCTAGCTGCCCAGAGGAGGGTGATATCTTGACTTGCAAAGGAATTAGATTTAAGTGAGGCAGGGCTGGGCAAAGTCATCAGCCTCACTCTCTCCTCCTAAGTCATTGGAATCCAATGGCAAGATATAAATCAAGAAGACTGGCAATGGCCCTAAACAGAAGAATCAGAAGGGACTTAGAACACAGAATGTCAGAGCCAGAAGGGTCTCTAGAACATACATCATACAATGTCAGAATGGAAAGGGATGAAAGGGGAGGGATGAAGAATGGAGGAATAAAACGGAGCTCAGAATGATAGGAAGGTACCTAAGAGATCATCTAGGTGAACCCCCTTCCATCACCGATTTTATATAATTGGGCAAGGGAGAGCTCTGCTGTACTTGGATGCATAGATATTTTGATACTAAAATACATACAAATGCTCGGTGAAACATTTAACAACAATCTATAGATTTTATAGGGCAGGAAAAGACTTTAAATGTCATCTACTGCAACCCCTTCCCTCTGTAGATGAAGAAACTGAGGCCAAAAGATGTTCAGAGACTTGTCCAAGGTTAGACAAAGGCAGCATTCAAACCTAGGTCATTTGTTTCAAGTCCAGGGTTCTTTTAACTATACCATGTTACCTCTGAGATCACCATCTAAGCTAGTGCAAAGTATGAAGGGTATATCATTGTGGCTGCACTTGCTAGAAAGCTTCCATATTTGGCTGCATAGGGAAGCGTCTTCAGAGTCCAGGTAAATGGAGCTGTAGTGGCAACCACACTGGCATACCCTGGATGACTGCTAGCACAAGTTCTTAGATCTGCTTTACTAGGAAAGAGAGCTGTTTAAGGGATCAATATTCTTTTTTTAATTATAATCACTAGTTCTGGGGAAAAGTCAGCACCCTGAACTTCAGAGAAAATACAAGTAGAGAAATAAAGACCAACAGAAAGGCTTTTGACTGGCTGAATCAACTATACACTTTACATATATCCCTGAATAGAGAGAGTCTTTACATGTGAGCAGTCAAGGAGATCTGAATATACAGCCACTCAGAATCTCAACCAGGAAATTACAAGATCCTTCTCATGTGAGCGCCCAAAGCAAAATACCAACTCAGAGTATATATTCACTTCTCAGAGCCAGAAGGCATCACCACCCTCTTGACTCAGTGCCTAATTAGAAATTAGCAAAAGGTGTGAAAGCCTTCCTACAAGCAAATTTCCCCAAATCAAGCTTCCCTTAATGGGCTCCACATGAGGCCTCTTAATGGGCAGGGAAGATCTTATACCCCATTAACAAGGTGATATAAGGAGTCAAGATAATATAAGTCCTACAACACCCAGAAATTCACAGAAGACAAAATCCAAGAAAGGAACTAACAAGACAACCCTGGCTTTGACTCTCAGTAGTTTTAAGACCATAAGCACTTGACCTGTTTTCAGCCTTAGTTCCCTCATCAGTAATGATCAGTACACAATTACAATTACACCAAGTGTGTTAATGATAACAACATAGCAACCATGATAAACTAGATACTAATACAAAGAAGTAAATTTGACCTTGTAGGCATGACTGAAATTTGTTGGAATGAGATACATGACTGATCTATGGGTCCACAAGGGTATATATCAAAAGGAACACAACAGGTGAGGTGGGGAGCACTGGAGTAGAACCAGATACAAAGAAGATGAGATGGTGACAAAGTGAAAGAAGTAGAAGGGCATGGAGGAGTGCCTTTGGGTAGCAACTGTGGCAGACAGAGAAGCAATACTGTCACTATATTGGTGAAAAGGTCTTTCTCAGGTCTCAGTTTGTCTTGGACAATTCAATGGTTAAGGCTAGGTAAAAAATGAGGCATAGAAAGGCCACTTTTTTTTACCCAGTCAAAAACAAAATCAATCTGGGAGGGGAAGACCCTCAGGGTTTCTGGCCAAAACAGAAAATAATTGCTATTTACACTCACTCTGAGCCAACAGAATCCAAACAATAACCAAGTAAGGTTTGAGCTGGAGCCTGTTGTTGGCCAATCAGTGAGAGCCAGAGTGATTTAGGTTTAGGGCATGGTCCATAAAAAAGAAATCTAGCCTGTAAACCTCAAGATATCTTGCTAGGTTCCAGCGTTCAAAGTTTATCTTCCTTTGGACAGAGCACCTGCAGGAAAGGGTATGATTCCCTAAGTAGACAAATGGAGAGTGAAGAGGGAGAGGGAGGGAGGAAGGGAGGGAGGGAGGAAGGGAGGAAGGAAGGAAGGAAGGAAGGAAGGAAGGAAGGAAGGAAGGAAGGAAGGAAGGAAGGAAGGAAGGAAGGAAAAAATAAATCTCATTTTATGCTCTTGGACAAAGTGGAGGGGTTTGGGTTACATAATATAGTTAGATGGATTCTAAACTGGTTTAAAAAACAGGAACTCGTTCACACTAAAAGTCACAGGAGCCTCAAGGCTTGTGCTCAGAGCTTAAACCAGGGGTCTCTTCCAGGCTTTGCAAATGATACACTTTGGTCCGACCCCTTCACCTTTTAGGGAACTACAATTGTCTCAACAGGACAGTGCCGATGGACAACACTGCCCTCATGTGGGTGTTTGAAGAAACTGTACATGTTTGTTCATGAACAAAATCAACTTTGCCCTGTGTAAACACAACATTGAATTTATGAATCATAGAGACATATTATGAGAGATAGACTTTTCCTGACAACAAAGAACTGTAAATCAAGTAGCTGCCAAATTGGAAAGTGACTAAATAAATTCTGAATATTTATTGTGTCATAAGAAATGATGATTCTGAAAAAAATTCGAAAGTGCATGGGAAGAATTATATGATCTGATACAACATACAGTAAGCAGAACCAGGAAAATAATAGACACAATCAATATAGCAATGTAAATGGAAAAAACAAGAAAACAAAATTGAATTCTGTGTAATCTGTGTAATTATAATGACCAAATAGTTCCAGGGAAGAACTGAGAAAATTCACCTTATCCCTGAAGTACAGAAATTGGTGGGATGATATAGAATATTGCATATGCTATTAAAAGCAATTGATATATTGGTGTATATGTGGGGGGTGGGGGTAAGGGATATATATGAAAGGGATATATTTGGAAATGAGTGTTATATAAAAACAAAAGACATTCTTATTTTTTTTTAATTAAAAAATAGCAGAGCTGGAAGTAACTTTAAAAATAGCCTGTCAGAACTATAAGGAACTTTAGAACATAGAATGTCAAAACAGGTATCACTTTAGATATCATCTAGGTCAACTCCTTGATTTTATGTAGGAAGAAAAAGAGTTGCTGTGTTTGAATGAGTCAACATTTGTAAGGAAATAATGCTAATAGTAAATGCTAATATTAATCCAAATGCTTGAGAAATGTTTAACATCAACATAGAGACACATAGCATGTTAATGATTTGAGGTTAACATGGATGGATATTTCTGGTGGACTGAGCCAGAGCTCTGTCCTCAGTCCTATACTGTTCAACAGTTTTATGACAATTTGGATACAGATACAAATGACATATTTATCAAATTTGCAAATGAATAGCTAACCAAATGAATAGCTAACATATTGTATAACAGAGTCAGGATCCAACAGGCCAGAATGAGGGGTCAATTCAAATAAAATGTACGCTTAGGTTCAAAAAATTAATTTACAAGTACAAGGTGAGGGAAGCATGCCTAGATTGCAATAGTTTTGAAAAAAAATTGGGGTGTTTTAGTGGACCTCAAGATCAATAGATTAGAGGCAACAACCCAGCCAACTTCTCCCAACATTCTCTTCCAAACAACTTTTAAAAAACGCTTCAAATTGAATTTTGGAGCAGTAGAGACAATAATCTAACAAAAGGTCTTTCCAGCCTAAGGAAACAGGAAGTCGGCAAAAGGGTCTGTGACACCAGGGTAGGGGCCAGTCTAGAGCACAATGGTGGCTTGGGCCTTGGAGGTGGCTGTGATAGCAGCAGTAGTAGCTTTGGGAGTTCTCAGCCCAGAGATGATAAGGGGGTCAGACAACTGGACAGAAAGAGATTACAGGGGAGGGACCCTTTGCTGGCTCTGGGAATAGTTGATGTTGATTAGTAATTCTATTGCCCACATGTAGATCTGAATCACAGTTCCCTGGCAGAGAGGAGTACTTGTGGTCAGTCACAAGGGAGAAGGGGGCCCTGTTTGCAGTTCCAAGGCAGAAAGAAGTGGGGCAGCGAAGTGGTGCAGCGAATAAAGCACCGTCCCTGGAGTCAGGAGGACCTAAGTTCAAATCAGGCCTCAGACACTTAACACTTACTAGCTGTGTGACCTTTGGTAAGTCATTTAACCCCAATTTCCCTGCCTTCCCCCCCACCAAAAAGCAAAAAAAAAAAAAAATTAAAATTGGGCAACTGGAAGCTGACTCCATGAGATATCAAGAAACAATAAGACAAGGTCAAAAGAATTTTAAAAAGAAGAAAATGTGAAAAGTAACTGCCCTGGAAAAGAGTTTGAGGAGAAATAATTTAAGAATCATTAGACTGACTACCTAAAAACCATAATCAAAAAAAGAACCTAGACATCACATTTCAAGAAATTATAAAGGAAAACTTCACTGATTTCTTAGATCCAGAGGGTAAAATAGAAATTGAAAGAATCTACCAATTATTTCCTGATAGAGATCCCAAAATGAAAACTCCCAGGAGTATTATACCCAAATTCCAAAGCACTCATGTCAATGAAAAAATATTGCAAGCAACCAGAAAGAAACAATTCAAATATTGTAAAGCCACAGTCAGGATCACACAAGATTTAGCAGCTTCCATGTTAAAGGAGCAGAGGGCTTACAGCCAAGAATAATCTAACCAGCAAAACAGAGTATAATCCTTTGGAGGAAAAAAAATAGATGTTTAATGAAATAGAGGACTTTCAAGCATTCCTAAATGAGAAAATTAGAGATGAATGGATAATTTGACATTCAAATACAAGACTCAAAAGAAGCATAAAGAGGTAAACAGGAAAGAGAAATTCTAAGAGATACAATAAAATTAAACTGCTTGCATTCATATATGGGAAGATGATACATGTAATTCCTAAGAACTTTACCATTATTAGGGCAGTTAGAAGCAGTCTACATAGACAGATGACACAGGTGTTAAGTCAATGATTTTAGGATGATCTAAGAAAAAATGAAGAGGTGAAAAATAGGGATGTACTGGGAGAAGGAAGAAGAGAGAGGTAGAATGGGAAAATTATCTCATCAAAGAGGTTCACAAGGAAGAACTTTTACATTGGAAAGGGAAATGGGGGGTAGCAGACAATGCTTGAGCCTCACTCTCTTGGAATTGATTCAAAGAGGGAAGAAAAAATACACATACACGTGTATATATACATACATATATATATACACACACACACACACCCAGTTGGATATAGAAATCTATTGTACCCAATGGGGAAATAGGAGGGTAAGGGAATAAAAGAAATGAGAAGAGCAATGATAAAAGGGAGGGCAGATTAAGGGAGCCAGTAGTCAGAAGCAAGACAGACTTTTGAGGAGGGGTGAGATAAAAAGAGAGAAAGTAATGAATAAACATAAGAAAATAGAATGGAGGGAAATACACAGTTAGCAATTATAATTGTGAATATAAATGAGATAAGCTCATCCATAAAATGGAAGCAGATAGTAAAATGGGTTAGAAACCAGAATCCAACAATGTAAACAGTTATTTACAAGAGACACATGAAACAGAAAGACACACACAGAGTTAGAATAAGGAAATGGAGCAAATTCTATTTTGCTTCTGAAGTAAAAAAGGCAGAGGAAGTAGCAAACATGATCTGTCATGATCTCAGACAAAACAAAAGCAAAAATAAACCTAATTAAAAGAGATAATCAGGGGGGTTCCCAGGTGGGTTCCTCTTCCCCATACCTGGAGCCTCCCGAAGCCTCCCCTGGCCATGGCTGGCAACATGAACAAAGGCACCATGGAGGGGCAGTGGTGGCTCTGGGGGCTTGGGCTCAGGTGGCCTGATAAGGATGCCTTCCAGCCACATCACCACCACCACCACCTCAGTCCCCACCCGCCCAGAGCCGTGGACAAGAAGATGGTGGAGAAGTGCTGGAAGCTCATGGACAAGGTGATGTGTTTGTGTTAGAATCCAAAGCTGGCTCTAAAGAATATATTAGACCTGTTACCAGATAATACCTACCAGCATCTTTGCACAATCTTGTCAAGATATGGGGGGAGAATGGAGACACTAGGAGAAAATGAATATTTCAGGGTATTCATGGAAAATATGATGAAGAAAAGTAAGCAGACCATCAGCTTTTTAAAGAAGGGCAAGAGAGGATACATGAGGAAAATTCTCACCCTAGGTAATGGAGAGTACCATAGAAATACTCAAGGTTCTACTCTTTGGTAGTTGGAATGAGTGATGTCTAGAAATAATTGAATTAATCTCCTATTTTAGGTATATTGTACCAAGAATATAAAGGTAGGGGGCAGCTAGGTGGCACACTGAGTAAAGCGCCGGCCCTCAGACACTTAACACCCACACAAAAAAACTAGCCATGTAACCTTGGGCAAGTTACTTAACCCCAACTGCCCTCCAAAAAAGCAAAATAAATAAAAAGAATATAAAGGTAGAATTTGTCATAATGGCATTTTTATAGTGGTTTGGATTGCTATTTGGGTCTTGAGACCACATCTTAACTTCTACAATCTTCTAGTTATCATCTTAAACTGGGGCCAAGAAAGTGACTACATGGTTATGGAGTTGGTGAGTGATTTGGAGTCTAGCTCTGTAGTCCATTAGGGACTTCAAAAGACATTAAAATTTGAGTTTCAGGAGAAAGATGGAATTGGGAATGAAGTGGCAGGTGAAAGTGAGGTATTGGAAAAGAGTAACTGAGAGGCTAGTGGACCAACTGGCAGCAGTTTCTGGGGTGAGCTTCTGGTATTTGGTTTGGTCTCTTAGCAATTCATAATGTTTAGACCCTTTTAGGGTTTGTCATGTGTGGGGAAGCAAAGTCTCATATGTGTGCATGTAAGTATGTGGCATGTAAGTATGCTATATAAGTACATGGTGATAAGATACAGTGCTTTGTGAAATGCACCTAAAATATGACTGAATTACACAAATTCACAGAAAAAAATAAGTGGGTAAGGATGGGGCTAGACAGATGTTATTTTTGAAGCAAAAAAGTAAAGCATTATTTTCTGTATTGATGAGACTTTTTTTTTTAAAGCAATTGGGGTTAAGTAACTTGCTCAAGGTTACACGGCCAGTTTGTGTGTGTGTGTGTGTGTGTGTGTGTATTAAGTATCTGAGGCCAGAACTGATCCTAGGTCCTCCCAACTCTGGGGCCGGAGCTCTTACTCACTGCGCCACCTAGCCGTCCCTTGATGAGACTTTTTAAAATTAGAATAGATATAGGTAAATTCAGTTACTCTCAGTAGATTTTTATTGCCCTTATGTATGACACCATGCTGGATCCTTTGATGGTAGGATGAAAAGGAAGTATGTCATATATTGAAATATTAATGTTAATGACTAAGTTCACAATAAAAATGAAAATTAAAAAAAAAGATAATCAGGGAAAATACATTTTGATAAAAGGTACCATAGACAATAAAGTAATAAAATTTACAGCAATTTTCTCCAATAAAGGCCTCTTTTCTCAAATATATAAGGAACTGAGTCAAATTTATAAAAATAACAGCCATTCCCTAATTGATAAATTTTCAAGGGATATGAACAGGCAATTTTCAGAAGAAGAAATCAAAGCAATCTATAATCATGTGAAAAAAAATGTTCCAAATAACTATTGATTAGAGAAATGCCAACTGAAACAACCTTTTACCTATCAGAAATGACAGATGCTAGAAGGGATGAGGGAAAATAAGTATATTAATGAACTTTTGGTTGAGTTGTGAACTGGTCTGATAATTCTGGAGAACAATTTTGAACTATGCCCAAAGGGCTATAAAATTGTATATACCCTTTGAACCAGCAATAACACTACTACATCTCTACCCCCCAAAGAAATAAAAGAAAAAGGAAAGGGACCTCTGCATACAAAAATATTTACTAGCAATTCTTTTTGTGGCAGCAAAGAATTGGAAATTGAGGGAATGACCATCATTTGGAAAATGACTGAACAAGTTGTGGCATCTAATTGTGATGGAGTACTATTGTGCTGTAAGAAAGGATGAGGGGGGTGGCTTCAGAAAATCATGGGAAGACCAAATGAATTGGTTCAAAGTGAAGTGAGCAGAACCAGGAGAATGTTGTAATGATGATCAACTGTGAAAGATTTAGCTACTCTGATCAATACAATAATCCAATAAAATTCCAAAGGACTCATAATGAAAAATGCCATGCACCTATAGAGAAAGAACTGATGAATTCTGAGTGCAAACTGAAGTATAGTTTTCTTACTGTCTTTATTTTTCTTGCTTTTTTTGCAATATGGTTAATACGGAAATTTTTGTATGATTTTACATGTATAATGTCATATTGCTCACTTTCTCAATGGGTGGAGAGGGACTAGAGGGAGGAAGATAATTTGGAACTCAAATTTAAAAAAAAGAATGCTAAAAAATAGATAAGACATATACATATATGTAAGAAATCAATGTAAATTTTTAGTATTTTTTTCCAATTACATGTAAAGACAATTTTTAACATTCACTTCTTTTATATACAATTTTGAGTTCCAAAATTTTCCCTTCCTTCTCCCCTCCCTAAGACAGTAAGCAATTTGATATAGGTTAATCATGTAAAACATATTTCCATATTTGTCATGTTGTGAAAGAAGAAAGAGAACAAAAGGAAAAAGAGCATAAAAAAGAAAATGAATATAGCATGCTTTGATCTGCATTCAGAATCCATCAGTTGTTTCTCTGGATGTGGGTAGCATTTTCTTTCTTTTTTTGGGGGGGAGGGCAATTGGGGTTAAGTAACTTGCCCAAGGTTACGCAGCTACTTTTTTTGTGTGGGTGTTAAATGTCTGAGGCCAGAACTGAACTCGGATCCTCCTGACTCTGGGCCGGTGCTTTACTCATTGTGCCAACCAGCCACCCCCCCTGGAAGTAGCATTTTCTATCATGAATCTTTTGGAATTGTCTTGTATCATTGTATTGCTTAGAAGATCTAAGTCTATCAAAGTCCTCATACAATGTTACTGTTACTATGTACAATGTTCTCCTGGTTCTGCTTACTTCACTTTGCATCAGTGCATATCAGTGTTTTTCTGAAATCTACCTGCTTGCCATTTCTTATGGAACAATAGTATTTCATTACATTCATATACTATAACTTGTTTAGCCATTCCCCAATTGATGGGTGTCCGTCACTTTCCAATTCTTTGCCACCACAAAAATAGCTGCTATAAATATTTTTGTACAAATAGGTCCTTTCCCCCTTTTTATGAAGATCAATATAAGTATAATATGATGATTAAAAAAAATGAATGCTGTATTTTATATGTAAATAGGCTGTAGAAAGTTTCAGAAAGAAGGGAGGTGATAGTCTGTAATGTTAATGTGATATAAGATCTTCTCCACCCATTAATAGACTTCACATGGAGCCCATTAAGGGAAGCTTTATTGGGGAGGCTTGTTTTTTTCAGGAAGGCCCACACCTTTTGTCACTTCATAATTAGGCAGTGTGTTATGAGGATTATGATGCCCTCTGACCCTGAAAAAGTGTGTGCGTTACACACACACACACACTCACACACACACACTCTGAGGTTAGCATTTTGCTTTGGGGCTCACTCATTGGAAGAGTGTTTTTGTGATTTGACCAGATGAGACTCTGGATAGCCATTAAGGAGCCCCCTGGCATTGAAAAACTGAGATATTGTGCTTCTCTCTCTGCTAACTATGTATGTATTGCCTTGGTCAGACAGTTGAATCTGTTTGGTGATTTGTGCTTATTTCTCAGATAGTTAGAAGCCCTGTCTGTTGGTCTTTATTTCTCTGCTTGTATTTTCTCCATTTTCTCTGTTTGGATTTTCTCTTAAGTTCAGGATGCTGACATTTCCCCTGAACTAATGAATGTAATTTAAAAAGATTGTTGACCCCTTAAGCAGCTATTTTTCCTAGTAAAACAGATCTAAGAACCTGTGCTAGTAGCCATCCTGGGCATGCCAGTGTGGTTGCCACTATATAGTCCCACACTGTTCTCTGGCCTTGTTGAGGAATATCTCGTCTGGAATTTGCATTTGCTTCTGGGTACTCCAGTTTGGAAAGATATTGACAAGATGGAAACAAAGGCAACCAGGATGGTAAGAGTCTCAAGAATAGGCCATATAAGGACCAATTGAAGGAACTGGTGATGTTTTACCTGGATAAAATTAAGGGGCAAGATGATGATTGTGTTCAAGTATCTGAAAGGCTGAGAAATTGAATGAGGAATTAAGATCCTTCTGGTTGGTCCAAAAAGGGAGAACTCAGGGATGGGTGGAAGTTGTAGAGAGACAGACTTTTACTTAATGTAAGGAAACATTTCCTGATAATTAGTAGAATGGACTACTTCCAAAGGTGGCAGGTAGGTTCTGATTTGTTATAGGTCTTCAGTAACACATTGGATAACCACTTGTTGGGATGTTGGAAAGGGGATTTCTATACAGACTATATGGAGCTAGGAGGTGCAGGGGGTGGAGAGCTAGACTAGGGATTAGGAAATTCAAATTCCACCTCCAATTCTTCAGCTATATGACCCTGGGCAAGTCACTTAATCCCTTTGAATTTCAGTTTCCTGCTCTGCAAAATGGGGATAATAACAGCACCTACCTCAGAGGATTATTTGTGAGGATCCAATGAGATAACATATAGAAAGCACTTTGCAAACCTATTAGATGCCCTTTGAGGCCTCTTCTAACTTGGTAGACTCCCTCCTTTACTCAATAATCCAGTTGGGAGTTGGATGGGGGGAGATGCCAAGGGAATGGGATTCAGTTCTTTTAGGGGGCCACATGTTTAGGAAGAAAATCTCATCCTTTCTAGAGAGTGCATACCTGCATTCAGGCCACCAGTGTAAGCTACCTTATTGCACCCATTCCTACAAAATCCTTTTTTTTTTTTTTGCTTTTTGGAGGGCAATTGGGGGTAAATGACTTGCCCAAAGTCACAGGGCTAGTAAGTCTGTCAAGTGTCCAAGGCCGAATTTGAACTCAGAATCTCCTGACTCCAGGGCCAATGCTCTATTCACTGCCACCTAGTCGCCCTGAGAAAATGGATTTGAATATCAGTTCTGCCATATACTAGCTGTGTTCTTGGGCAATACATTTCATCCTCCTGACCCTTTTCCCTTATCTATAAAATGGAAACAAACAGTAGTTCTACTATCTGTTGCTGATTAAACGAATTAATGCATGTCAACTGCCGCAAAGATGCTATTTGAGTTTGCTGTTTTTTTAGTGTCTGCTGCACTGTAGTGGAATTGAGAAATCAGAATCACTTGGCTTTGTGACATGCCTCAGTTACTAAGGTTCCAAGGCTAGGTCCCTGGGTCCATCAGGCAGTGAGAACAGGGATATTTGGGGCTGTAGCTTCATTCATTTTTTATTTTTTAAAATACTCATTTATTTTTAGTTTTCAACATTCATTTTTATAAAATTTTGAGTTCCAAATTTTTTTCTCCCTTCCCTCCCTTTCTCTCCTCCCCTCCCCAAGACAGCAAGCAATCTGATATAGGTTTAGCTTCATTCATTCAATAAACCTTGATGTGTGTGTGTGTTTTCCACTCCCAGGGCACTATGTTAGGTGCTCTTGGGGATATAAAAAAGCCCTACGTGCAATCCTGGACCTTGAGGCAGCTAGATGTTGTAATGGATAGAGCAGTGGGCCTGGAGTTAGGAAGACCTGAGTTTAAATCCAGCCTCATAGACTTTATAGCTGTATGACTCTGGGCATATCACTCAAATCTCTACCTCAGTGTTTTTATGTGTAAAATGGGGATAATAATAATAGTACTTACTTTGAAGGGTTGTTGTAAGGACTAAATGAGACAATATTTGTAAAACACTTAGCTCAGTACCTGGCCCACAGTAGACTCTTACTAAATCTTTCTTCCCTTCCCCTTCCCCATCTTAAAATCTTATGGAGAATCCCCGTTTATAGAAACAAGAAAGGATGAATTATTACCAAGTTATAGATTGAATGTTAATGTGTTTCCTTTAATAGTCATCATTATCTCTGGTTACAAGCAGTTACCCTCAAGGTTGATTGGCACTGTGGTTGAGGGAAGGATTAGACTCAGTCCTTCAATGGCTTGGGGTATGGAGTGAAAAGGCACATAATTTGGCATCAGAGAGGTCTCTGTGGAGGAGAGGGTATTAGGATAGAGGGATGGCAGGTAGCTCGGACAGGAAGGAAGGGAAGAACATAGCATTCTCATTGGCAGAGGTAGTTACTCCTGGGTCCTTAGTCAGTGTGGGCGGGAGGTGGGCTGAGCCCCTCCCTCACACGTGGTACAGGTTGCTGTGACTGCAACAATCCCAGTCCACCAGCTCACTGCTATGAAACCACAGGCTGATCTCTCTCTGGGCCACTTCCACCGAATCGCTGGCATGAACAACATTCCTGTACCAGAGAAATAAGCAACAAGGATGAGCGCCAAGGTGGGGGGGCCTCCCTGTAGTTGGTGGCTGGTGCTGTCCCCCACACTGCCAGTCCTACCCCACCCTCAGATGTCTGCTTCTTTTGCTCCATGTTGCTTAAACAGATAGAGAAATGAATGATCTGAAGAACAGGGTTTTGTTTTCTCCTATCAAAACCCCATTTTGGTTTTGTCTTCAGTCCACCAGAATTTCTATATTTCCTTCCCTTTAATAATTGGAATAATTCACATTTATATATATATATATATAATATGTATATAATATATATGTGTTGTGTATATTTATATATACACACATATATTTACATCCTCAGAAAAAGCCCAAAATAAAACCCAAACCTCATGGTCCATGTATCCCCACTAGCTATTGTCTCCAGGGGTGTGGAACCTGCAAA
Source organism: Petaurus breviceps papuanus (assembly GCF_028583685.1). NCBI lineage: Eukaryota > Metazoa > Chordata > Mammalia > Diprotodontia > Petauridae > Petaurus > Petaurus breviceps. Next base: position 22,524,569 of record NW_027185694.1, on the reverse strand, counting down.
CTCCAGGCCCTCTAAGTCCTCAAGTGCAGCCCTTTGACAGAATACAAACTTCACAGAACAAATCCCCTTAATAAAAGGATTTGTTCTGTAAAACTTAGACTTAGTCAAAATACCACAACTAAGGACCTAGAAGGCCACATGTGGCCTTGAGGCTGCAGATTCCCCACCCCTGGCTCTTAGCTATAGACCTATTGAATCTTCCCTCTTGTGGCCAAAGTGCTTGAAAAGACCATTTATAAGAGGAGTCTCTGCTTCCTTTTCTCACTCTGTTTTTAACTCTCTATAGCATCTGACCTCATCATTCAGTGACACTACTCCCTTCAAAGTTACAAATAATCCCTGAATTGACAATCTAACAGCCTTTTCTCAATCTTCAGCCTTCTTTTTTTTTTTCCTTTTTTATTTTTTGGAAGGGCAATTGGAGTTAAGTGACTTGCCCAAGGTCACATGGCTAGTAAGTGTTAAGTGTCTGAGGCCGGATTTGAACTCAGGTCCTCCTGACTCCAGGGCCAGTGCTCTATTCACTGTGCCACCTAACCACCCATTCTTCATCCTTCTTGACCTCTCTGAAGCCTTTGAAGTGAACAAGCATTTATTATGTGCCTACTATGTATCAGGCACTGTAATTTTAAACACAGGCTTTAAACTATGATCTCATTTGATCCTCACAACAACCTGGAAGGTAGGTACTATTATTATCCCCATTTTACAGATGGCAGAGAGAAGTTAAGTGACTGTCCAGGGTCGTGCAACTAGAAAGTGTTTAAGGCTGGATCAGAACTCAGGTCTTCTTAACTCCAGGGTCAGTGCTCTCCTCGCTGGGTCACCTAGTTTTGATACCATCAATCACCCTCTTCTCCTGGATACTGTCTTCTAGGTTTTTTGTGACATTGGCTCATTTCTTCTGGCTCACTTCCTACAGCTTCTTCTCAGTCTCCCCCCCCTTTCAGGCTGCCCAGTCTGCCAGGCTCTCCCCACCAGTACCTGCTGATGTGAACGCTGAAGTCTCCCCGGATTGTTCCAGGGGCAGCTTCTGCTGAGTCCGTGTCTCCTACCATGGCCCTAGAGGTACGGACCACATTGTACCCTTCCCAGACCTGCAACAAAAAAAGACCCTGCCTGTTCCTGTCAATGAAAGGCAACTGGACAAGTAGCTAGTCCCCAGGATCCTTCTCTTGGCCTCTTTTCTGCCTTCATGGTTCCACTCACGTATCCCCCACCTCTGTGAAGATTTCTCTGAATTTGCCAATCCTAGGGAATCAACTAAAAAACTATTTGAAATAATTAACAACTTTAGCAAAGTTACAGGATATAAAATAAACTCACATAAATCATCAACATTTCTGTTTATTACCAACAAATCCCAGTAGCAAGAGACAGAAACAGAAATTCCACTTAAAATAACAATATGAAATACTTGGGAGTCTACCTGCCAAGACAAATTTAGGAACCATATGAACACAATTACAAAGTGCTTTTCAAACAAATAAAATCAGATCTAAACAATTGGAAAAATATCAGACTCTCCTACCATACTTTGCCCAACCCTCTCTGCTTTATCACCCTTTACCTCATACCAGACCCGGTTGTACATATATCCCAGCCTATCTCTGAGGCAATCAGTGAGTCAGCAAGTACTTATTAAACATACGCCATGTACCAGACAATATACCGAGCGCCAGTTCGAAGCAAGCATTGAGACTCTGCTGTTTTTCATCTTTGTACCCAGCACATATAAGGGAGAGACGAATGTTTGTCAAGTCACAGAACTGAGCACATCTTTACGGAGCAGTTGACCCAGCACTAACAAAACTCCACACTCCTAATAGGAGGTAGAAATGTGGAGGACAAAAAGACAAGGACACTGGTCTAGGGAAGGAACTTTGTTTTCCATCCCTCTAATATACTTATCTAGTAACTGTGTATGTTAGAGCTACCCATTTTTGTATTTTATCCCTCCTGACTAGACTGGAATTTCCTTGATGGCAGGGCCCTTGCAAATCACCCATTTCCTAGCACAATGCTTTGTATACAGTAAATGCTTAATAAACGTTTGGTGAGTGAAATAATTGCTCTGGTGTAAAGGAGGACTGATTGACTCTAGAATCAAATATAAAATCCTCTTTGGGACTGGAAGCCCTTCACAACCTGGCCCCTTCCTTCCTTTCTAGGATCCTTATACTTTATTCCCTTCCGTGAACTCTTTGATGCATCTACACTGGCCTACTCACTGTTTCTCACATCTCTACTCTATCTCCCAACCCTGTGCCTTTTACTGGCTATCTCTCATGCCTGGAATCAGGGGTGTGCTGGAGTCAGCTTGATGAACAACTCTGGTTGTTAAATTTTCAGTGTGAACATTCACTCCTCAAAACTTGGCAAATGCTACAGATCAGGGCTTGATTTATTCTTTTGTTGTTTGTCTATACTTTAAAAAAGTGATAGAGAAAATGTTGTTTGGAGAGGGGGAGGAAAGGCAATTGGGATTAAGTGACTTGCCCAAGGTCACACAGCTAGTAAGTGTGTCAAGTGTCTGAGGTTGGATTTTAACTCAGGTCCTCCTGACTTTAGGACATTCACAGTGACACCTAGCTGTCCTGAGAAAATGTTAATGATGCAAACTCAATTTAAAAGTGTGCCTTGGGGGGCAGCTAGGTGGCCACATTGAATAGAGCACCAGTCCTGGAGTCAGAAGGAACTGAGTTCAAGTTCGGCCTTGGACACTTGACTGTGTGACCTTGGGCAAGTGTGACCTTGGGCAAGTCACTTAATCCCAAATGTCTTGCCTTTCCCCCTCCCTCCCAAAAAATGTTCCTTGAGTACATTCTCCCTCCAAAAACAAATAAAATGTGCCTTGGGTACATTTTCCCCTTGGAGAGCCAGTTTTCAAACTGAAAAAATACACCACTGCCTGGGATGTTTTCCCTCCTCACTTCTACTTCCTGACTTCCCTGGCTTCCTTTAAGACTTATCTTCCTTAGGAGGACTTTCCCAGACTCCTACACAAACACACAAATACGCCCTCGCCCCTCCCACTAATGCCTTTGACTCTCAGAACATTTTCCATATCTTGCATGAGGATAGTCGATTGCTTCCTGGGAGCAACTTGGGGGGAGGAACCATGTCCATATTTGTTTTTCTTTGTGTTCTCAGAACTTAGCACAATGCCTGGCCTACATGGTGAGGACTTAACTTTTACCATGTTTCTGACTGACTGACTGACGGTGTACCTTCTCATTAGGCAATCCCCTTTTGAGAGTCAAGAAAGACTCTAAAACATCTGGGAAGGGACCGACAAAAGACCAGAGTACTTGTGTCCCTTTCGTCATCATCAGGAGCTAATAAGGAAGCATCGGTGGCATTTGCCGAACTCCTAACCCCCAAGGAAGCCCCACTCCTTCCCACTTCCCCTCTTAGCAGAAGCCAGGCCCAGCCTAGTCTCACCATAGCAACGACAGGACCAGAGCTCATATAGTTGATCAAGTTTGGATAGAAGGGTTTCTTCTTTAGATCGTGGTAATGCTCAGCAAGGACTTTCTCCGGGGCCTGGAAGGTAATGAAGAGAGAGTTGGGAAGAGTTGGGAAGCCACACAGCAACAGGAGAACTTGTGAAAGGTTAGCCTACTCAGACCCTGCTACATGTAGTGAGCCCTCAATGGATGCCGTGTTGTTTGGCTGATTGCGTAGTGGTACCCTCAGTTCCAAAGAGCCCACAAGACATCTTTTTCTAACCCCAAGATACCACACTTTCCCAGAGCATATCAGTTATGCCAATAAGGGAAACAGGAAATACAAATACAAAACATGGCTACTGTTGGAAAACTAAATGCCATTGGCCCTTGTAGACATACACAAAAGAAGTGGAGTCAAGTTAGAGAGGTGCCATGATATTTCCCCCACATATAAAACATAGCCCTGACTGCTTGGACCAGAAATGATGGGCCTCAATGGAACCAATGAGGATGGATTGCTGAAATAGTGACTCGAGTCAAGTCGTTTTTGACCTCGAGTCTCTGGGATGGAAGGCTAAGCTGGGTAGTCTACCTAAGCTTGTCTGGGGCATCATGCAGGAAAACCTGGCTCAGATCAGTACTGGTGCCTTGCTTTGGAGTCCCACCTCTAAGCAAGGAACAGAGCCCCCACAGGGAGATTCACAGCCCCATCCATGGCAGGCACTGTTACCTGTAGTAGCTTCATGCCCACCAGTTTGAATCCTCGTCTCTCAAAGCGCCTGATGACATCTCCAACCAGCCTCCGCTGAACACCATCTGGCTTTACTGCAATTAATGTGCGTTCCTGGGTTCTAGTAAGTCCCCCTATAGGAAAGGGAGAAGGTCATCACCAGGACTGGCTTCTTGGGCCTGCTGGGGTCTAATAAGACCAAATTCAATGAGTAGAAATGTAAAATCCTACAATTGGGCTCAACAAAATCAATCGCACAAGTACAACACAGGAGAAAGATGACCGGATAATATTACAAGTGAAAAGATCTGGAGATTTTAGTAGACAAGCTGACATTAGTCAAAAAATGTGACAAGGCAATCAAAAGAGCTAATGTCACCTTAGGTTGCACTGATAGAGGTACAGTGTCACTGTATTCTACATCTGGAGAATTTGATGCTAGGGACCCTCTGACAAGTTGGAGTGTGACCCAAAGAGAATGATGGAGATAGTGCAGGAACTGAAAACCATATCATATGAAGATTACTGAAGTAATTAGGGATATTTACTCTAGAGCAGGCATGGGAAGGGAAGGGAATGGTGAAGAGTGACAGCGATATGATTACTTTCTTTGAAGTATTCAAAGGGGCATCATATAGAAAAGAGATTAGACATGTTCTGCTTGACCTCAGAGGGAAGGACTAGAAACCACATGTGGAAGTTGCAGAGAAACTAATGTCAAGTCAGTATAAAGAAGGCCTTCCTAACAGTGAGAGATGTCCAAAAGAGAAAAGGAGGGGGCAGCTAGGTGGCACAGTGAGTAGAGCACCGGCCTCGCAGTCAAGAGGACCTGATTTCAAATCAGGCCTCAGACACTTAACACTTACTAGTCATGTGACCTTGGGCAAGTTGCTTAACCCCAATTGCCCTGCCTTCCCCCTCCAAAAAGACCAAAAAAAGAGAAAAGGAGCTGTGCCAGTAGGCCTTGGGTTCTACATCGTTGAAGGCTTTCAAGCAGAGGCCAAATGACATACTGGGGACATTGTAAGGGAAATCTCTATTCAAGTATTCAGGTATGGGTTGGATGAGATGGAATCTGAGCTTCTTTCCTACTCTGAGATGGTGTTGTTTGTTCATTTTCAAAGAGAATTGGGGTGGCCAGGTGGCTCAGCAAGTAAGAGCACCGGCCCCAGTGTCTTGATGACCTGGGGATCAAATCTGGGCTCAGATACTCAGCACCACACCCAGAAATAACTGGCCATGTAACCTTGAGCAAGTTACTTAACCCCGATTGCTTAATAAAAAAAAAAAAAAGAGAGAGAGAGAGAATCAATGACATTATGGGAGATGTCTTGACTTGTATATGAATTGGATTCAAGTGAGGAAGAGTTCCACATCAGCCTTAGGGCAGCCAGGTGCACAGGCCCTGGAGTCAGGAAGACCTGAGTTCAAACTCAGCCTTACTTTGCAAGCCTGGACAAGTCATTAAACCTCATTGCTTTAAAAATAGAAAAAGTCATCAGCCTCACTCTCTTCCAGAGTCATCCAAGTCCAGTGGCAGGGCAAACATCAAGGTGACTGGCAATAGTCTGGGATGTAGTAGATGACCTTGGCATCTTTGATGTCTGACCAAGTTCTAAGCACTCCACAGAACCTGCTTCAGCTGCCTTTGTGGCCCCCGGAACAAAATGTTCTCATCTGCCCATTCCGCCGGGAAAGTCTTCACATGCTTGAGGTGCATTTCCTTAATTCACCAACAAGTTTGAGGCCTATCAGTTACCCTCAACCTGGTTTAACCTGCCTGCCAAGAAATTTACTGGGGTGTAGTCACTGTACATGCTACAGCTACTTGAAGTCACAGGTGAGATTTGGGTGAATCAAGTGGACACCGAAAGTGGATGAGAAGCCCTGAAACCAGAAGCCCTCACACCAGAGGCGAGTCTTCCTGAACACCCCATACACTCCTCTATGAACCAGACAGTCTCTTCATCTCCCCCACTAGCCTGGACTGGGGGTTGGAAGCATATGCTAAGTCACAAGTGGGCTCAGTTTTTCTGACCAAGGAATTCTCTTTTTCCTTCTCTTCAGGAAACTTATTCAGTGCCCATGGAACACTCCACCCCAGAAGTGTGCATTTCAAGGGAGAAGAAGCAGGCCTAAAGTCTGTTGAGATGTTTCAGGATCTCTCTCATCTCACTGTAATTTTGAGGAGACTCCAACCTAGGACTGTCCTGGATACCTGGAAGAAGAGCACCTAGAGACCAGGTCCTTCCAGTTATGACAGCAACATGCATGTTTAGCCAATGTCTGGCACATAGTAGGTGCTTAATAAATGTATATCGATTCATTGACTGATTGCACGGTAGCCTAGGACTCCCAGCTAGGCAAAAGGCACAGACACAAAACAACAGTTTTTCCAGAGCAACACAGCAGTCCTAAAAATACCATTCAATGACGCAGTCTGCCCAGTTACTGAGACAGCTTTGCTGGGAATGAGGAAGGCTAATTAGGAACACATCCATGGGGAGACCTGGAGGTAGAGGCAGAGATAGCACAGCTCCCCAGAGTAGGAAAAAGGCAGGGTTCTGCCTCTTCTTGTTACATTTGTGTCCTGCATCCCAAGACTGAGGGAAAGGCAGCATTTCCCAACACACTGAAGGAGGCAGACGGTTATCCTTCAGTTTCCTCATGACTTTATTTCATGAATCAGCATTTCTGAAATTAAGGAATGGCAGAGGTCCAAGTTGGGGGTTGGGGAATGTGAACTAGGTTATCCCCTAAAGGGTAGTTTATTTCAAAACCAGGCAATAAGGCACAAGGCAAAGGGAGTAGATGGGGAGGGAGAGAGAGGGGGAGGGAGAAAGGGAAAAGAGAGAAGAGGAGAATAGAGGAAAGGACAGGAGAGGAGAAATGAGGGGAAGAGAGGGAAGGAGAGGAAGGGAGGGAGGGAGGAAGGGAAAGAGAGACAGAGACAAAGAGAGACAGAGAGAGAGACTACACAAAGGAGAATGGAATGTATTCTTTTCCATGTGTAATAGTCATAGATTCAGGTAATTCTGACTGTAATTAGTATCTGACTGTAATTAGTATGGCAGCAAATGCTGGGAACCAATAATAATACTCTCATATTTAAATATCCATACTCTTTGACCCAGAGATCCCACGGCTAGGCATATACACCAGGAGGTCAATGATTGAAAGAAAGGGCCAATCCATACCAAAATATTTATAGCAGCACTTTTTATAGAACTGAAAACAAATAGATGGCCATTGCTTAAGGAATGTTTAAACAAATTATGTCACACAAATGTAATGAAAAGTTACCAAATTCTAAAAATAAGAAATATGACAAATTCATAGAAGCATGGGAGTTAAATGAAATGAGGAAAAATTAAGTAGAATAGGAAAATACATGATACCTATAAATTGCAATAACAAGAAAAAATATTGAACATTGTATAAACATAATGACCAAGCTCAGCCCTGAAGATGAAAAAATGCCTGTAAACATGCCCATGTCTCCCCATCCTCAAAAAAAAAAAAGTTGGGGAGGGGGGGGCGGAGTCAAGATGGCGGAGTAGAAGCACGACCCTCCCGCGGCTCCGGCTTCCACACTCCCCAATCCATGTAAAAAGGGGACTCTAAACAAACTTTGGAGCTGCAGAACCCACAAAATGACACAGAGAAGCTAACCTCCAGCTGAGGACAGCTCGGCAGGCCGGCAGGAATCGGCCATCGCAAAGCTCTGGGAGCCGAGCCCAGCACCACGCCGAGGCTTTAGCCCCAGGGTGGGCCTGACCAGCCACCAGCCAGAGGGACTCCAGATCAGCAGCAGCTCTGGCCGTTTCCAGATTTATCAATACATAGATGCGAAGGACAAGGTGAGAGGCCAGTGCAGTCTGGACTTTGGGACCCAGTAAGTGGGAGTGCGTGGCTTTTACCCCCAGGGTGAGAAACCGCTGAGATGCCAGCATAGCCTGCCAGCACCACGTGGCAGCTTCAGCTCCTGGCCTGCAGAGTGTAGGGGGACCAAGCACCAGTCTGAGGGGTAATCGCTCTTGCTTTAACCTGCTTGAATCTGGATTGCAGTCTAGGGTGGAGGTCCTGGGGTGTGTGTCCAGCTTGCCAGAGCATGTGGAAACCTCAGAGAGAGCACCCATCTAATACCTCCGGCAGCTGAGAAAACCCCAGCGTTTGGGACAAAAACTCCCCTGTCTGGTGGCAGAGTCCTACTGTGGCAAAAAGCCCAAAAGTCAAATCATTGAGTGGCAAAATGAGCAGGCAAAGGAAACAAAGCAGACAGAAGATTCCAACATTACACTCCTATTTTGGGGATAAGAAGGAGCAAGGCATGGAACAGGAGGAAATCAGTGAAGTCAGAACTCCTGCACCAAAAGCTTCAAAGGAAAATACAAACTGGTTACAGGCCATAGAGGACCTTAAGAAGCAGATAAGAGAAGTGGAGGAAAAATTGGGAAGAGAAATGAGAACAATGCAAGAAAATTATGAAATGAGAGTCAACAGCCTGACTGAGGAAAATAATACCTTAAAAAACAGACTGACTCAAATGGCAAAGGAGGCTCAAAAAGGCAATGAGGAGAAGAATACCTTAAAAAGTCGAATTTGCCAGATGGAAAAAGAATCTCAAAAGCTCACTGAGGAGAATCATTGCTTCAGAATTAGATTGGAGCAAATGGAAGCTAATGACTTGATGAGAAATCAAGATGCTGTTAAACAGATCCAAACAAATGAAAGAATAGAAGGCAATGTGAAATATCTCATGGGAAAAACCACTGACCTGGAAAATAGATCCAGGAGAGATAATTTAAAAATTATTGGACTGCCTGAGAGCCATGACCAAAGTAAGAGCCTGGAAAGCATCCTCCAGGAAGTTCTCAAAGAAAACTGCCCTGATGTTTTAGAACAAGAGGGCAAAATAGAGGTTGAAAGAATCCACTGATCACCTCCTGAAAAAGATCCCAAAAAGAAAACTCCTAGGAATATTATAGCCAGGTTCCAGAATTCCCAGATTAAGGAGAGAATATTACAAGCAGCCAGGAAGAAACAATTTGAATATTGTGGAAACATAATCAGGATAACCCAGGATCTGGCAGCTTCTACACTGAGGGATCAAAGGGCCTGGAATGTGATATTCCGGAGGTCAAGGGAGCTGGGATTAAAACCAAGAGTCACCTACCCAGCAAAACTGAGTATCATGTTTCAGGGGAAAATATGGTCATTCAGTGGAATACAGGACTTTCAAGCATTCTAGCTGAAAAAACCAGAGTTGAATAGAAAATTTGACATTCAGATACAAGAAGCAAGAGAAGCATGAGAAGGTAAACAGGGAAAAGAAATCAAGGAACTTATCAAAGTTGAACTATTTTTTTTTAAAGCAATCGGGATTGAGTGGCTTGCTCGGGGTTGCACGGCCAGTTGTTGTTTCTGGGTGTGGTGCTGGGTGTCTGGGCCTGGATTTGATCCGGGTCGTCCTGGCACTGGGGCCGGTGCTCTTGCTTGCTGAGCCACCTGGCCAAAGTTGAGCTATTAACATTCCTACATGGAAAAACAATAATTGTAACTTATGAAACTTTTCTCAGTAGTTGAAGGGATTAGAAATATATATATATATATGAATGTATATATATATATGTGTGTGTGTGTATGTCTTTATATGAGGGTATGCGGGCATATGAATACATATGTGAATGTGTGTATATACGTTTACAGGTATACATAGATAGAGGGCACGGGACCAATTTAACAGGAAGGGATGATACTTAAAAGGTGAAATTAAGAGGTGAGAGGAATATAATGAGAGGAGATGGGGAGAGACAGAGTGGAGCAAACTATCTCATACAGAAGAGGCAAGGGAAAATGGTTACAATGGAGGGGAAGAATAGGAAGGAAAAAGAGAATGGGTCAACCTTATTCCTATTGAATCTGGCTTGAGGAGGGAGGGAAATACACACTAAATAGGGGATCTCACCCTCCAGGAGAATAGGGGGGGAAGGGGATGTGAGGGGGGATGATGGAAGGGAAGGCAGGCTGGGGGGAAGGGAAGTTGGAAGCACCCACTTTTGAAAAGGGACAGGATCAAAGTAGAGAATAGAACAAGTGGGAGGTAGGATAGGAGGGAGGGAAATATAGTCAGTCTTTTACAATGCATCTACTATGTTATTGTTTTGCATTAGCCACACATGTACAACCTATACTGAACTGCTTGTCCCCCCAGTGGGGGTGGGTGGCAGGGGGGGAAGGGAATGAATCTGGAATTGAAAGTTTTAAAATCAAATATTCAAATATATATATATATATGTGTGTGTGTGTGTGTGTATATACTATTATTAATACCATCTTACATGTTATTAAGAAAAAAAAAGATATACAGGCACTGAGGCATAGAGATCCACTGGAAAAGTTGAAACATGTATGGGAGAGAGCAGATTGGAGGAGGGGAGATCCTGCGGGACTGCTGTTTGGGGGGGATGGGTGGGGGAAAGAAAAAAAAAAGTTGATCCACCTTTCCCCATTAGCTATTGTTCTAAATCCGTCCACATTTTTGTGGCTAAACTCCTTGAAAAGGCCATCTACCATAGGCTTCTGCTTCCTTGCCTCTCATTCTCTTCTTAACTCTCTACAGTCTGGCTTCTGACCTTATCGTTCAACTGAAACTCCTCTCTCCCAAGTTACCAGTGATTTCTTAAATTGTCAAATCTGATGGCCTTTTCTCCATGCTCGTCCTTTTTGACCTCTCCGCAGCCTTTGCCACTACTGAGCACCATCTCACTGACAGTCTCTTCTCTTCTCCTTGTCCTCCTCCAACCTGTCTGTCTGCTCCTTCTCGGTCTCCTTTACAGGACCCTCCTCCAGGTCATGCCCACTAATCTTGCATGTCCCACAAAGTTTTTGTCCTGGGTCCTCTTCTCTTCTTCTTCTATGCTATCTCACTTGGGGATCTCTATGCAGATGATTCCCAGACGTTTGTCCAATCCTAACCTCTCTCAGGACCTCCAGTCTCTCATCTCCAACTGCCTATTGGACATTCAATTTGGATGTCCCATGAACATGTTACATGTCCAAAACTGGACTCATCTTTCCCCCCACAAATCGTCCTCTTTTCCTGACTTCTCTATCATTGTAAAAATTATTACTATGCTCCCAGTCACGTAAGATGTAACTTAGGTGTCATCCTCAATTTTTCATTCTCTCTGACCCCCACTTCCCATATCCAATCAGTTGTTTCCCCTTTCATAATACGTCCCCTATATAGCCCCTTCCTCCCTCTAACACTGCTACCACTCTGGTGCACTCCTTCATCACCTCATGCTGGACTCCCTTGCCACAAGTCTCTCTCCACTCTAGTCCATCTGCCACTAAGCTGTGAAATTGATCCTCCTTAAGCCTGTGTGGGGTCAGACCTTGTTACCCCATCCCACCCACACTTAATTAACTCCAGCAGCTTCTTATTACTGCTGGGATCAAATACAAAACCTTCTGCTTCACTCCTAAAGCCCTTCATAATCTGTTGCCCTCCACCCTCTTTCCACTCTCCTTTCTCAGGATGCTCTATTTCTTCACTCAGCGTTTTTACTTCCCGTCTCCCATGCCGGTAACTTTCTCCTTTCTCATCTCCGACTCTTGGCTCCCCTAGCTACCTTCAAATCTCAGCTAAACACATCTGCAAGAAGCTTTTCACAATTGTCCTTCATCTCAGCATCTTCCCTCGAAAATAATCTCCAATTTAGCCTGCATAAAGCTTATTTGCACATAGTTGTCTCCCCCATTAGACCATGAGCTCCTTGAAAGCCTTTCTTTATATTACCAGCATTTAGCACAGTGCCTAGTTTAAGAAATGCTTGTTGAATGACTAATGTGAAAATATGTTTAATATGAATGTATATGTAGAGCTTGTATCAGATTGAATGCAATTGAATTTGGGGAGGGGGAAAGGAAGGAAAGGGGAGAAAATTGAAAAGTCAAAAGCTTATGGAAATGAATGTTGAAAACTAAAAACAAATTTTAAAAAATAAAAAAAAAAGAACTTTCTACCAGTTTCAAAAATAGAGCAGACTACCTCATAAAGGAGTAAGCCTCCTATCGCTGGAAGCATTCAAGCAGAGATCTGTCAAGTATGCCATTTTCTAGGAATCCACTGGAAAGAGCTCAGATTATTTGACCTCTAAAGTTCATTCTGACTCTAGAGTCGAAGAGAATGAAACAACGTTCTTTGCTCCCATGTTTGATGATTCCATTTTGTACTTAATAAACATTTATTGATTTCATTTAAAAAAAAAGAAAGAAATGCTTGACTGATCAAGCTTGGCCCTGAAGAAGGAATGAGAAAAAAGTCCCTTCTTTCTTATCCTCGGCAGAGGTAGGAAACTAGAGGAGCAGAATGTCCATATATGTTTAGATGAGTTTTGCTAAACTGGGTTTTTTTGTCTTTCTTTTTTATTCTTTGTTATAAGGAAAGGCTTTTTGGGGAGGGATGAAGGAAAAGATATGTAGTATCTTGAAATAAAGGTGATACAAAACCAAAATATATCTATTTATATTAAGAGAGTAATATTATCATGTTTCTATAGCACTTTACTGTTTACAAAGCATCAACTCCATAATAATGTCTTTATGTAGGTGGAGCAAATATGATTATCTTTACAAATGAGGACATCAAGGCTCAGAGAAATTAAATGACACCTGTTGTCCTTAGCAAATAGGTGGAAGAAGTGGAACTCAAACCCAGCTCTAAGACCTTTCCACTCCTGATAGCTCAGACCTTTTCTACTCTAACACTTATGGACCATACCCTACAGCCTACCCCATCCTAAGCTACAGGAGTTGGTAACTTCTTGAGGACTTCTTAGCAGCAAGATTTAAAGCAGATGTTATTCCAGACACCAGGGAGAGCATCTAGAGCCCACCTAAAAACACCCCTCCAGTCCTGATTTTTTTCTTGAGAGGGGAGGGGAGACAATAGGTATTAAGTGACTTGCCCAGGGTCACACAGCAAGTAAGTGTCAAGTATCTAAAGCCAGATTTGAACCAAGGTCTTCCAGACTCCAGGGCCACTGCTCTATCCACTGCACCACCTAGCTGCCCCTATTCCTGTCTTCTTGTTGAATCGTTTCAGTCATGTCTGACTCTTCATGACCCCAGTCTTACAATTGAATTTTGTTGTCAGAGATACTGGAGTAGTTTACCACTTCCTTCTCCAGATCATTTTACAGATGAGGAAACTGAAGCAAAAAGGGTGAAGTGACTTGTCCAGGGTCACACAGCTAGTAAGTATCTGAGGTCAGATTTGAACTCATGAAGATGAGTCTTTCCCTTTCCAAGCCCCATACTTTATCCACTGCATTACCTAGCCCTAACATCTAGGAAGTCAGGATAGAATGGAAAATGTCAGCACAGGGACACCCCACCAACATGGAAGTTGTGCTTTGGCTCCTGACTATTCTTTCCCCAAGAGATAAGACTGTCCCATCAGTACAGGTAAATAAATCATAGTGATCACTCAGTGACTCAACCCAGATATTCCCATTTGACTGACGTTTCTTCTTTCATCTACTAACTTTATGTCAAATCCTAGAGCAAATCTTTTTTTTTCCCCTATAACCTTATTATTTTAATATCAATATAGAAATGTAGTTCCTTAACTAGGGCAAATCATTTTAAGAAATGTTATAGCTACTGAAGCAGCAGCAAAGAATACTTCCTTTAAGGTGATGGTTCCTGATTTACTATGGCTCAGTCTGTCTTCCTGAGTCCAAGTTCAGGTGAAGGTAAGCAAGACTACATAATGCCAGCCCAAGCCAGCTCATCTCCCCCATCCCCCATTTCATTAGGTCTTTGCTGAAAAAGTAGCTTACCAACTAGTGCTTTCTATTGTATCTGGAAACACCAGACTGTCTTCTCTGAGGCTCATGATGTTTTGTGACATCCTCCTATCCACTCAATTCTTATTTATCTGCATGTGTTTATGTTTCATCCTGATAAGGTAAATCACTCCAGGTGAAGTAGCTAGGTGGGGAAGTGAATAGGGCACTGGGCCTAGAGTCAGGAAGACATCAGTTCAAATCTTTACTAATTGTGTGATGCTGAAAAAGTCATTTAACCACTCTCAGTTTCCTAATCTGTAAAATAGGAATAATAATAGCACTTACCTCACAGGATAGTTGCAAGGATCAAATAAGTTTATAGGCAAAGAGCTTTGCAAATCTTAAAAGTGCTATATACACATTAGCTATTATTATTATTATTATTGGGGCAGTTAGGTGTCACAATGGATAGAGTACAGGACCTAAAGTTAGGAAAATTCATCTTCCTGAGTTCAAATCTGGCCTCAGACATTTTCTAGTTGTGTGACCCTGGGCAAGTCACTTAACCCTGTTTGCCTCAGTTTCCTCATCTGTAAAATGAGCTGGAAAAGAAAATGGCAAACTGCTCCAATATCTTTGCTAAGAAAACCCCAAATGGGGTCACACAGAGTTGGACACAACTAAACAACGGCATTATTATTACTAATTCTCTGAGCCTCTGTTTTTTTCATCTATATGTAAAGTGCTATATACATGTTAGCCACCATTATTACTTCTCCGAGCCTCCATTTCCTGATTTATAAAATAAGAATAACAGTACTTAGACTCCCTGCCTGGCCAGGTTATTGTGAGGCAAGCACTATAACATATCAGTTTTCACTCTTTCCTTCCGATCTTACAATAACCCTTAAGGTCAGGTGGCATTATCCCTATCTTATATGAAGAATTGATGAGGTTGAAGTGATTTGTCCAAAGTCACAAAACTAGTAACTGAAGGAGCTAAGTCTCCTGACTTTAAAACTATTGTTCTTTCCATTAAACTAAGCTGAACTTCCAAGCAATGGCTGGAAACCAAGAGGAAACTCTTAGCATATAGGATTTAACCGTTTATCCTCAAAGCCACAAAGAAATACTGAGGTGACTGGGGTTAGATCAACTGCCCTTCTGCTACTGCCAACCAGCCTGGCTTAGACCCAGTCCTCATGTGCACTCTCTAGTCCCCCTACAACAGTGACTCTGAGATAAACCGAACAGAGATGAAAAGGGGCCGACTGAACCTAATCATAGGACATTCTCCTAAAGCCCGCCCTGTATGACAAGAACTACAGGGTGACTGTCAGCAAGCAGCCGGAGGAGATAAGAGATTTGGAAAGAATTTTTTTTTAAAGGCTAGAAGAAAAGACCCAGAATTGGACGGGAGGGCAAAAGTGGGCTATGTTGTCTTTAGGAAAACACAGAGGTCTTTTAAGGACCCCAAGTTTCTCCCTGAAACAAAACCTTATCTTTTTAATAAGGCTGCATAGTCTACAAAGGATTGAAAATGAGAATCTCCCAGGAAGCAATGGACGTTGTAAAAAAGAAATTATGAAAGATGTCGTCAAAATGGGGTGAAAGCTATCACCAAAGAAATCTATGGACTGGTCTCAGGACAAGATTGAGAGATGCTGATAAAGATGGCAAGAAAAAGAACAAGAGATTACACCAGGATTTATGGGAGGAAATAAAAAAAAGAGTTGCACAAAAAGGGCAGATATGAGTGGGTTTCAATCTATGAGCTAAGAGAGAATATGTGAATTGAAGGGATTACAGATCCATTTGAATATTCAATTAAGAAAAAAATGTCAGACCCATTCTAAAGATATAATTTCCCACTCTGCATAAGGGTGCAAACAGCTCTTCTAATAACCTCTCACAATGTGCCCAACCCAAAACTAACATGTTATGGTCAAGGGCAAGAATGAGGGTGCAAAGCTTTCTGTATGTGGGTCAAAGGCTGGAAGCTGGGCACCATGTCAGAGCCTGTGTGGTTTGACCCAGTTTTTGTTTATGGCTTTGGGAAATATTATCTTTGCATTTGTATATAATTTTTAACTTTTCAAGGAGACTTTTCATCCATTATCTCATCTGATCCTCATTACAACTACACTGAGGAGGCAGAGCTGGGATTTTTGCTGAGAAAACTGAGGCATAAAGGTTAAGAAATGTTTCAAAAATCATATGTTCTGTGGCTAGCTACTTAGTGACTAAGCTGGTACTGAAATTCCACTTTCCTAATCCTTAAATGAGTAGTACTATAAATCTGAAGGCTTGTGTTCTAGACCTACCACTGCTACTAACTTCTGTGTGAGCCTAGACAAGTCACTTCCTCTCTCAAAGTCTCAGTTTTCTCATATATAAAAAGCAGAAGTTGAATTATATAACTTCCAGGATCTCTTGCAGTGCTCATACTATGATTTGTATAAAAACAAGCCGCTCCAATTTCCAAGTTCCCTAAAGTCACAGAATTGAGAAGCAGCATGAGGGTGGCTAGGGGGTGCAGTGAATAAAGCACTGGCCCTGGAGTCAGGAGGACCTGAGTTCAAATCTGGCCTCAGTCACTTAATACTTGCTACCCATGTGACCTTGGGCAAGTCACTTAATCCCAATTACCCTGCCTTCCCCCCTCCAAAGAGAAAAAAAAAAAGAGAAGCAGCATGTAGATAAAGTACTGAATTTGGAGTCAGAGGACATGAGTTTGAGTTCCAATCCTGTAACCTTAGGCATAACAATTAACCTCTCTGGGCTTGTTTCCTCATCTATAATGTAAGGACTGGACTAGACAGTCTCTGAGATCCCTCCTACATCTAGGACTATGATTCTGTGATCCTATATCTTGGTCTTGAAGAGGCAGTTGAGTTAACATACGGGAGAGGACATACATTGAAGGCTATAAAATTCAGCCCCTTCACAATGACAGCTTTCTAGTCCCCTAAACCTTGTTTTAACCTGTCCTTTCTTAAATCAGGGCTGATATCAATCACTTCAGGCCAGTATTCCCTGAATCTGAGTCAATGCCTTTTTTGTGGCTTGGTCCAAGGAAAAGGAAATTCGAGATATTGAATTCAATTCAATTCAAGGAAGGTAGGTAAAGGTGAGAATCTAGCACATTTTCAGCACGTTCACATAAGCCTTGAGAACCCCAAATGAGCAAACCATCTGTCAGGTTACGGGGACCTCTGTCTCTCCTGATACAAAACAGAATACCACATGGTAATCTTCAAAGCAACAGCCTTCATTATGTAGCCCTTCTGCAGCTCAGTTTCTTAGCAAATGATGGGGGGCCATCTCCAGTCATCCTGATCTATATCTTGCCGCTGGACCCAGATGGCTCCGGAGGAAAAAGTGAGATTAGTGACTCTGCGCAGCCCTCTTTCTCTTAAACCCAATTCACTTGCAAGTCATGTCATCATCTTCCTTATGTCACAGACTTCTTTGTAAATGAAGGACAAACAACAACAGTAGCAAATGATGCAGTCTTCATTTTATAAACAGGGAGGTGGGGAAATATAGATGCCTGGTTCATCCAACCTGCACGATAAGGTAGAAAGGTACCCTCTACAGATGCTTGAACCAGAAGGAACATTAGACTTATGATCAGAGAAAGTGGATTCAATTCCCAGCTTTACTGTTTACTATCCATTTGAGTTTAAGCAAGTCACTTCCCCTCTCTATACCTTGGTTTCTGCATCTGTTAAAATAAAGAAGTAGAGCTAAATGATTTCTAAGGTCCCTTTCCTTTATAATCCTTAGATTATAGTTAGAGGAAATTAGTAGGCATAGCAGATGAAAGCTGGACCTGGAGTCAAGAAAACCTGGGTTCAAATACTGCCTAGTATTTACTGGTTGAGTGGCCCTGGGCAAGTCACTTAAGCTGTCTGCCTCAGTTTCCGCACCAGTAAAATGATAATTATAGTATCTACTTCCTAGGTTTGTAATGGAATAAAATGAGTGTCCCAGGAATTCGTCCTTGGTCCTGTGCTATTTAAAATTTTATCACTGATTTGGATAAAGGCATAGATAGAATGCTTATCAAATGAGCTAATGACAAGAAGCTTAATGAAAGAACTAAAAAACAAATGTCCCTTTATTGGGTAATGGCTAAATAGATTGTGTTTTTTAATGTAACATTATCATCATTATTATTATTATTGTGCCATAAGAAATGATGATCATGAAGAGCTTAGAGAAACTTGGGAAGATTTGTATGAACTGACACAGATTGAAGTAAGCAGAACCAAGAGAGCAATTTTGTAATTAATATAAAGGAAAACAACATGGAAAAACATAAGTTAAGCGATCAATAAGCATCAGAATTCAGATCACTGCAAGGACCAGTTGTGTCTTCAGGGAACTGACATGTTTCCAGGAAGAGAAGTGGTAGACTACACAGGCAGAATGAGGCATGTATTATCTGACAGGACCAATATGTTGATTTGTTTTGCTATACTTCTTTGTTATAAAGGAGAGTTTCCATAATGGGGAGGGGAGAGAAGGAGTCATTGGGAAGTGGCAGTTTTTTAAGGGAAAAAAAGCCTCAATAAAACATTTCTAGGGGAGGCTACGTGTCACAATGAATAGAGCACCAGCCCTGGAGTCAGGAGAACCTGAGTTCAAATCCGGCCTCAGACACTTAACACAGAAACTAGCCATGTGACCTTGGGCAAGTCACTTGACCCCAATTGCCCTCCAAAAAGCAAATAAAACACTTCTATTTTAAGAGAGACAGAAAAAATGACACAGAGACAAAGAGCGAGCTTGCTAACAAGTTGAATGACAGTTTGGATCCACAAAGATCTCAATTAACTTAGAATATTGGGCTGAAGCCAATTAGGATAAAAAATTTTTTAGTAAAATTTTTTTAAATTAAATTTTATGTTTATTTTTAGTTTACATCATTCATTACAACAAGATTTTGAGTTACAAATTTTCACCCTGTCTTTCCCCTACCTACCACCCCAAAACAGTGATCCCACTGTATACCCCCTCCCCCAATCTGCTTTCTCCTATATCCTCCCCCATCCCTCCTCTGACTTTCCAGTAGGGCAAGATGGATCTCTATACCCCAGTGCCTATATATTAAGATAAAATTTAAAAGGAGTAAACATAAAGTCTTACACTTTACATGTGACAATATGACAAATACAAGGCAAGATCGAGGAATAGTTAGAAATCAGTTGCTCTGAAGAAGATCTTGGAGCTCTAATAGACCGTTTGAGTCTATTAGACTCCATATGAGTCATTTGCTCAATATGGTAGCCAAGAAAACCCCCCAAAGTGACCTTCAGTCTTCACTGAGATGCATAGTATTCAAGATGATTCAAGATGATAATGCTACTGGAGTCTTCTCTGGTCAGACCCTATGTGGAGCACAGTGACTAACTACTTCTGGGTGTCATATTTTAAGTAGGACATTGATAAACTGGGTATCATCCAGAAGAGGGTGAGGTGAACAGGATGATGAAGGGTCTTGAGATCATGCCATATGCTCTGCTAAAGGAACTAAAGTTGTATAGTGTGCAGAAGAGAAGATTAAGACATCTGTCTTCAAGAGGCAGCTACATGGCATGCTAGATAGCTTTATGGAGTTGGCTTTAGGAACACCCAGCTTCACATGCTGCCTAAGTTTTGTGGCCCTGGACAAGTCACTTAATCTGTCTCAGTCTCAGTTTCCTCATCGGCAAAATTAGGATAATAACAGTATCTACCTCAGGTTTGCTGTGAAAATCAAATGAAAAAACCTATGTAAAGTGCTTTGCTGTCCCTAAAGTGCTACATAAATGTTAGCTGTTCTTATTATTAGCTGGAGAAGAAAATGACAAACCAGTACCTTTGGCAAGAAAACCCTAAATGGGGTCATAAAGAGTCAGACCTGACTGAAACAACTGAATGATAGCAACAGTAATTATTATTATTAGGATGGGAAGGGAAGATTTGTTCTGCTTAGTCCCAAAGGGTAGAGCAAGGAAGGATGGGTGAAGCTTTCAGAGAAGCATATTGAGGCTTAATACAAGGACAAGGATAATTATTATTAGAGCTATCCAAAAGCTGACTGGGACTCTTCAAGTGGTAGTTGGCTTTTCCTCTATAGAAGACTTTGAGTCAGTTAATGAATATATTGTAAAGAAAATTCTGATTCGGGTCCAGATGTCCTTCCAGGTTCTTTCCAAACTTCTGAGCTACTGTGATTCTAGGGACAGTACCCTGAGCCACCTGGCCCTGCTTTCCTCTACTGCTCACTTTACTGCCTCACTACCTGCTCTCAACAACCTGACCAGCATTGTTCTCTAGCAAGAAAACAATGATGCAGCCCTATAGGAAACGGAGGGAGTCGTCACCCAAGCTGGAGCTAAGGACAAACAGCAGGTCTGAAAGAAAAAGCTATGGGTGACTTGAAGCTGAGAGGTAGGGCTGCAAAGATCACAGGGTAAGGGTTTGGAGAGAAGGAACTAATTTTCTTCCTCGATTTCAATCCTTCACAGCTGCTGGCTGTGAGAGTCTGTCCACTGTCCACCGTCCATAGTCCACGTGGGCGCCTGTGCAGGCTCGGGAACAAAGAGCTCTGCCTACGACCTAAAAGGGTTCAGAAAGTGAAGCAGGCCACAAGGAAGGATGCCGGCCGGCTAAACCACCGGCTGACTTTGCAATCATCCCGGAAGATCGGGTGGGCCTAGGGAAGAGGGAAGGATTGGCCAACGTTTGGATCCGGAGCTCTTCTCTAGTTTCGGGAATGCAGGGCTATAGAGAGACTAGGGCAGAGGGCGGCGGTAGGTGGAGGGAAAGGAAGGCGGGTCAAGCTCACATCCTTGGGCAGAGGGGAGTCCCAGGCTGGACTCCCTTCTCTCGGGTGCAGGGGCTTCCTACGTTAGACAGCTAGGGCCCTTGCTTGTCCATCCCCACCCCTGCCACTCTTTCACGTTCTCCTGGGCGACCTTTCCCTTTCCACTCACCAGAGTTGTAGCGGAGCAGAATAGAACTAGGCGCTCCTCCGTGGGGGAGGGACAGGAGCAGCTGCCTCGTGCTCAGGGTGCGGTTAGTGCCCTGGACTCGGCCACGGCCCAGGAGGCTTCGCAGCGCGCAGCATGGGAAGAAGCCCATGTCTGCCCCCTTGCCCCGAGCCCCGGGAGGCCGGGCTGCTCGCCCTCAGCCCGGCCCGGTCCCCAAGTATAATGGGAGTGTAGGAGGAAAGGATGGACAGGGCCGGGGCCGGGCCAAGTCCTGCACTAACCTCCCGCCCCTATCCTAAAGGGGAGGAGGATGGAGGGTGGGGCGGGGAGTGGATGGGGTATGGGTGGGAACACAACTCGAGTTTCAAGTTTCAGACCCACCCCTTTCAAATAGCAGTTTTTTCCTTTCCTTCTCTCAGGCTGGCTGTTGGCCCATCCAAGGAAGTACCTCTCTCTCCCCAATCCCCAACCGCTCCCCCCTGTGACTGGTTTAGGACTGGGATCTCTTTATCCAGCTCAACCCCTCCCACTCTCTTTTGTATTATCCAGGATAGGGTGGATTGTGGGGTAGAGAGGAGTGGGGAAACCAACCTAGCAGGTCACCTGGGCACCTAAGAGAAAAAGAGTAGTGTATAACTTAAAAGTAGTTAGAGAGCAGATCTTTAAAACCCCATCAAACAGATGGCCTTTGAGCAGGGATAGGGGCAAGGCTTTCTCCCCCTCTCTTTATTAACAATAATGCTATAAGGTAGGTTATTCAAATCTTATCCATAATTAACAGATGAGGACACAGACTTAGAAAGGTGAAATCAGCTTGAATTATAGCACAAGAGGTTCTCTCCAACCCCCGCACTTCAATATCCGAAAAGATCTGTATCTAAGGGACAGGCAGAGGTCTCTTAACGCTGGAAGGTTAATTAAAGTTCTCTCTGGCAAGAGGATTTGTGTATAATATTTGATTTTTGTTGTTTTGGGGGGAGGTGGACTGGAGGGAGAAGTATGGGTATGCCTCTTTTCTACTTTTCCCAAGCCTAAGTATCTGGCAGGGGCTGGACTAGTTGGACTGGAATTAGACACTTCCCTCTCAGCCTCAGAAAGGGGGACCAAGAACTGACTTGTCTTAAACCTCTGTTAGTGGGTTCATGTGATTAGTTCACCCTCTTCTTTCACAGGAAATTGTCCTGTAACTAATATCTGCCTGAGGGGCTATTTCTTTACATTCCATCAACTAGAGAAAGACATATGAGCTTTTAGCTCTGAACCAAAGGAAAGAATTAGGTCAGTCCCCAGACCTTGGGAGAGTCCTAGACATTTCTGCCTGACTTGTGTGCACAGCCCCATGCTTTCCCCCACCATTTCTCTGAATCTTATCTTTGCTTCCTCTGGAATAGATGATAACAGAAGAAGGGGCATTCAGAATCCTTTCTGAAGAGAGGGAACTTGTTCAATGTGTTTGTGTTCTGGAAGGGCTAAGTCTGTCTATTCTAGTGTTCTGATCTTTAACTTAGAATTCTAGACTTCCTGTTGGAAGGGACTTTAGAAACATCTTGTCCAGGGCTGGGGAACCTTTGGCCTCCAGGCCACATTTGGCCCTTCTAGGTCCTTGGATGGGACCCTTTGATTGAGTACAAGTTTTACAGAACAAATCTTTTTATTAAGGGAATTTGTTTTGTGGAGTTTGGATTTAGTCAAAGGGCCACATGTTCCCCACCCCTGATCTAGTCCAATCTTCTAGCCAGTGGAGAAATTCTTTCTATAACACCTTTGACAAGTGGTCCTTCAATCTCTGTTTGAATGCTTATCATGTTAAAAGTCAGTTCATTTCATTATTGGATGGGATGGTGTAGCAGCAAGCACCCCAAGCGTCCTCAGGGTTTGCTGCCACCACAGGTTCTTGGATCTGTTTTGATAAAGGAAAGCAACTCAAAATGGGTTAACAAGCTTACTTTAATCAGTCAGATATGTATCGTTTACCTCGTTCAGGGGAAAAAGGTCAGCACCCCGAACTTCGGAATATACAGACAGAATTATCAAGACAGAAACAGATCAAGTACACAGCTTTCCAAACTGTGCAACCATTACATCCATACCAAACAACATCTGGGTTTCAAAGTCGGGGGGCTCTGGACAATGGCTAGCCCAGAGTTTCATCAAATCACAGAACACTTCTCAAAGTGAGCCCCCAAACAAAGCCTCAAATCAGGGTTTATATACCCTTCTCCTGGCTCAGAGAATGTAACAACCTTATTGACCCACTGGCCAATCAAGAAGTATCTACTGAAAAACAAGCCTCCCACCCCAGGCTCCAGGTGCACTTTAGCCTAGGGGCAGGGAAGATCTTCAAAATTTACATTCCCATTACAGATGGTAAGAAGTTCTTCCTTATATGAAGCTGAAATATGCCTCTCCACCCCAGTTCTGCTCACTGGGACCAGAAAAGCTATGCCTCAGTCTGTCCATGCAAGGACTACTTCAGTCAGTCAAACCAAAGTAGAGCCAATAATGAGCAGCTCTCCTGAGGACTTCTGCTGTGAAGAACTTTAAGGATCTAATCACATAGTATAGTGAACTCTCTATTTATTCAGCCATAAACCAAAACAAAACATTCAAGAAACTAAAGCACAACATTCACAACAATATAACATAACAACTTATTACTAAGGTGGCCACATAGTCTTAAACAAAACATAGCATTCAGTAAATCACAATCTTGTGGCAGCTAGGTGGTACAGTGAATAGAGCACTGGCCCTGGAGTCAAGAGGACCTGAGTTCAAATGTGACCTCAGTCACTTAACACTTACTAGCTGTGTGACCTTGGGCAAGTCACTTAACCCTAATTGCCCTGCCCTTCCCCCTCAAAAAAATCATAATCTCCTCAATCAACATAAAGTACCCATCTAAAGTCTTCTTTCATCCTGATTGGAAGCTGGTTTCCAATCATCCTTAAGGCAGTCATCCTTAAGGGGTAATAGAAAGTACAAAGGCCATCCACCCTTAGGTCACAGTAAACTACACTATGACTGAGCATCCAAGTAAAGTTCTCTTTTATCTTTACTGGAGGCTGGCTTCCAAACCCCACAGCTTCTCTTCTATGCTCCCAACTCTTGCCTGGATTCACCTTCCTGTTGCCTGGATTCACAGGTAGGCAGCTCTCAGCTACTGTTCCATATTGCAGCACACAGGGATTGCTCTACCCCAGCTCTTCACAGTTTCTTTTTCTAGGAAAACAAAACTCAACAGGGCTACAACAATATTTACACACATTGCTGGCACTATCATCTCAATTCACTTTCTGTCTGAGAAGTCAACACAAATCAACAGACAGAGGGCTTCTTTCTGACAAAGTAACAATACAATTCAACAGAGTGCTTCTCTCTGACAAAGTAACACCAACACAGAACAACAGACAGAGTGCGGACACCACAAACATTAGCTCTTAACTCTTAGCTCTGCTTGATCCCAGCTCATGCTTGAGCTTTTATTTGCTTTGCTCCTTCCTGTTCCACCCTTCTTGTTCTGCTCTTTTGGCAAGCTCCTCCCACCTTGGGCTCCAGGTGATGATGTTAGGCCTATTAAGGGCAGGGAAGGTCTCCAAACTCCTTTAGGCCTATTAAAGGCAACACAGTGTATACTATTTCCAAAAAAGTCTTGACACAATCAAAAGCTAGGCTCAAAGGCACTTGAATAGCTCAAACAAGGAACAAAGTGCTACTTTGCTTGCCATTACAACCAATAAGCATTTATTAATCACCTACAACGTGTGAGACACTGTGCTAACCCTTTGCTATACAAAAAGAGGCAAAGGACAGTTCCTGCCTTCATGGAACTCACAATTCAACGGAGGTAAAAGGAGTAGAAGAAGACTTTGAGTTAAAAGAAAAAACCACACCAGAATTGTAAAGGTAGTTTGGTGGGCTTTGGGATTGTGAAGAAGGCCAGAGACTGAATGGAGTTGAGTGTGTAGAGTGGGAGGAGTGAGAAGCTGAAAGAAGAGAAGATTTAGAATTGAAGGAGGCCTTGAGCTAACGGTGAAATATTTGAACTGAACAGTTTAATGAAAAGGAGAAAGACTTTACTGAAGAACAAAAGAAGGATTTGAGCTCAAGAAGAACTGAACAGGAGGAGGTAATCGGTAAAACAAAGGAAGTTGATCATAAGCTAAGAAGAGGTTACTAACACAAGTCAAAGGAAGCTGGTTGTGGCTGTCCAAGGTACTACTGAGGTGAGGAGAGTGACAAGTCTAATATTGAAGACCCCATCAAGCACTTTGCCAAGAGTGGAATGGCTTTCTCAGAAGATAGTGGGCTCCCCATCACTAGAGGTCTTCAAGTAAAGGCTATATAGGTTTAAATCTGCCTCTTCTTGTTGAAATCTGTCTCCTCTTTCTAATTCTTGGGCATTTTATGGAAGGAGATTCATTCATATATGACTTCCAACTAAAAGTCTGTGATACCATGAACATTTCAAGTATTAAAGACAGCAAATATGAATCTCTCTTCTCAAGGCTAAACATACTTAATTACAAAAACTGATCTTCATAGAACATTTCACCATCTTGATTGTTCTCCCTTGGACATGCTTCAGTGTGTAAATCAATGTCCTTCTAAACACAATATTCCAGGTGTGGTTTGAGACCCAGAGTAAATCATCTCTTGTTTTTAACATTGGAATTCTGTCATACCTTCTGAAAATAATAAGAATTTGGCATGACCCAGGGGGCAATGGAAAGATGCATGAGATGGTATGAAGCTACCACATTTCAGCAAAGATACTGTATGCATAAGAAATGGCCTTAGAGACAGTATCAAGGACATGTACGGCTAGAAAAGATGAACTAGTTATTTAAGGAGAGAGAAGGATACCAGATGGACAGCACAGGTGTGGTACTGTTACCCACGAACTATTAAAAGAAAGAACCAGAGGAAGAATTCCATTGTGTTAAATAGATCCTCTATTACGGGGGCTCTAAATCTTTTTATGTCCTGAACCACTTTGACAGACTGGTGAAGCCTATGGACCCTTTCTCAGAGCCATATTTTTAAAAGTTTAAATTAAAATATACAAGGTTACAAAGTAAACCAATTATACTGAAACATAATTTTCAAAATATATATTTTAAAAGCTAGTTCACAGACACCAGGTTAAGGATATCTCCTCTATGGAAAACTGATGGAAGGACTGAAACAAGAATAGCATGGGATGAAAAGAGAATGCAATCTCTAATAGAACGTATTATAAAATCAGTTAGATCACCGATCCCACCTTAACATCAAAGGATCTAGGAAATCACCCTGGAAAGGACCTTAGAGATCATCTAGTTGAACTCTCAGCTTAAGCACCTACTATGTCTGCTGTTTTTAAGATGATGATTCTTTGTATTTTTGTGGGTAAGCCTCTATTTCTTTTGAGTTCTGTGTCATAGGTTTATAACTATGCATAATAGTTCTGTCATTCTTTTTATTTTTTCTGGGTTTTGTTATAATTTCATCTTGCTTCATTTATCTTATTTATTTGGTTTTCCACATTTTTCTTTTTCATCAGGTTGGCTAAAGGTTTGTCAATTTTGTTGGTCTTTTGAAAGAACAGGATGTTAGCTTTGTTTAGTAGTCTTACAGTTGGGGTTTTTTTAGTTTCTGGTTTATTTCTTCTCTAAATTTCTTATTTTGTCCTTATTTTTTTAATTTGGTGACTTTCTAGTTTTTTAATGCACAGTTCACAAAACCTCTGTTTTTTTCTATTTTTGTTAACATTTATTTTCAGGGATATTATTTTTCTTCTGAGGACTAATTTAGCTGCATCTAAGCAGAGGAGGAAATGAAGGTACTCAACAGCGACTTGGGAAAATTGACAGCAAAGAACTCCTGCTCCTAGCAGTGAATTATAGGGGTCAAATGAGGCTTGTGTTTTCAGACATGGACAAAGTGTTCTTTGCTTTACTTGTCTGTACTTATTCCTTACCATGGATAGTCTTATTGAGGAAAGAGAGAGACATTAGGAATAACATTGATGGCTAAAAAAGAAAAAGACATCAATATTTTTTTCCTACTTAATAGTATTTAATTTTTTCCAGTTATATGCAAAGATGGTTTTCAACATTCACTTTTACAAGTTTTTGATTTCCAAATTTTTTTCTCCCTCCTTCTCCTTCCCCCTCCCCAAAACGGCATGCAATCTGATATAGGCTATACATGTACAATCATATTAAACCTATTTCCACATTAGTCATGTTGTGAAAGAAGAATATGATATGCTTTTAAAAAGAAAACAAACTGAATTACTAAGGGGATATAACTTGCCCAAGGGTCACATGATTAGTAAGTGGCAACTAGTAGTAAAAATTTCCATCTCTATTATACTAAGGCCAAAAAGCTCTTTTTAGGAGCAGCTAGGTGGCAGAGGCAGCTAGGTGGCAGAGTGGATAGAGTGCTAGGCCTGGAGTCAGGAAGACCTGAGTTCAAATCTGGATTCAGACACTTACTAGCTGTGTGACCCTAGGCAAGTCACTTAACCCTGTTTGCCTTAGTTCCTCATCTATAAGATGAACTGGAGAAGGAAATGGTGAACCCCTCCAGTATCTTTGCCAAGAAAACCCCAAATGAGATCACAGATAGTAAGATGAAACTGAAACAACTCAACAACATCTCATTCAATCCTGGGAAGCAGTTAGCACAAGAATTATTATCACCAATTTACAGATGTGAGAAATAGAATCTCAGAAAGGTTAGATAAGAAGCCAGCACTCAGACCTAGGTCCAGTGTTCTTTTTACTAGTGATGTCATTGTGGTTGCTTTTCTCTAAGACTTACTCCATCTTTTCTTTTTCTTGACCTCTTTTAAAAATTCTTTTCTCCTTTCCTTTCCTTTATTTTCTTTCT
The DNA here is from genome assembly GCF_028583685.1 of Petaurus breviceps papuanus. Lineage (NCBI taxonomy): Eukaryota > Metazoa > Chordata > Mammalia > Diprotodontia > Petauridae > Petaurus > Petaurus breviceps. The sequence goes on along the minus strand of NW_027185694.1, from coordinate 22,496,728 downwards.
TTCTTCCTTTTTTTGTTTTTGAGACTGGGTCTCCCTATCTCAACCAAACTGGACCTGAAGTGGCCAGCCTGATCCCTCTGTTGACCAGTACAGAAGCTGTAAAATGCTTTATTTTTCAAACACAAGTCCATTAACCTCTCCTTAGGCATCATGGTAGACCTGTGCTCCCTGGAGTGAGCTTGTTGTATTGTGCCATTGGTATCACATTTAGTGTGGATACCTGGTTGGCTTTAGCCCTACTGTAACTCAGAACTCTGGAGCCCAAGTGATCCACTAGCATTAGCCTCCCCAAATAGCAGGAGCTACAGGCAAATGTCACAATGCCAACATTGATCTAGTTTTACAATGTCTTTTTTAAATTGTGGTGCTTCCAATTGGAGACAACATTTCTATAGTACTTTTCATTTCTATAATACTTTTAGGCATAGCAAGAGCTTGGCTCACTTTGAAGGTTATACAAATATTACTGTCTCCATATAATATATGAGAAACAGGGTCACAGGAATTAAATGACTTGCCCAAAGTCAAACATAAGTGTGGGATTCAAACCCAGGACTTCTGATTCCAAGTCCACCACCTTTTCCCACTACCCCAAATAACTAAGTTCCAGATGTGGTCTGACCTGGTCAGAGGACAACAGAAAGACAATCACCTTCCTCCTTTGGGATACTAGACTTCCAGTTTGTATTTGCTTTGGTTTGTGGTTTGGTTTGCACCAGACCTATAACTTCACTGGTGCAGATAACTTGAGGTAAAGATTCTTCTAATTGCAAATTGGCAATTCCTCTGCAGTCTGTAATCTTAGAAAATTTCTGGGGGTACTGAAAAGTTAAGTGACTTTCTTAGGTTCACATGGCCAGTGTGAGAAGCAAGACATGAAACTAGTTCTTCCAAAAATGTCCTCTCCATTCACTGCAGGATACTTCTCAGACTTCTGTTACTGGAATCAAACTTCATAGAACTTCATAGAAGTTGAAGCCAAGAGCTTGTTAGCTCACTTTTGTTGTTCAGTTGTGTCCAACTCTTTGTGATCCTATTTGGGGTTTTCTTGGCAAAGATACTGGAGTGGTTCACCATTTCCTTTTCCAGCTCATTTTACATGAGGAAACTGAGGCAAATACGTTTAAGTGACTTACCCAGCATCATACAGTGATTAAATATCTGAGGCCAGATTTGCTCTCATTAAGGTGAGTCTTCCTGATTCCATGCCTGGCACTTTATCCACTGTGTCACTGTAGCACCAATGCAACATTCACAGTACTGACAGTGACTATGAATACACCGGCACAGTTCTAAATTGGAAAATATAGCAGACTCTTCATATAGAAGACAGAAGCAAAACATTTATCCAGACACCAGAAAGCCAAATCCCAACACCAGGAAACCAAGTCCATCATAGCAACAAAGAAGTTAATATACCATAATACAGCAGGGAGCCACATCATCCTTTAGCCTTCCTAAAAACAAACACTCACAAGCCTAACTGTCTCCTTGCCTGCATATTCTCTCCTCCCTCCATCTAAGTGCTCTGACTCCCAGCTTCTTGTGGGCTCTGCTCCAACTATCCTTCAAACTCCTCCCACCATGGGCTCCATGTAATTACATTTAACCTATTAGGGGGCAGGGAAGATCTTCAAATTCCCATTACCCTTACAGCCACCAGCTGCCCCATAACTCTCTAGGCTAAAATAAAATTCTATCAGAGCCTGGTCTCAGCTATTTGAGTCAGGTAGCTTTGCTCCCAAATTTATTTATTGCTGACCCTATTTTTAAAATTTTTATTTTTTGTAAATAATATTTTCTTTTATCCAAGTACATGTAAAGATAGCATTCAACATTCATTTTTTTTGAGTTCCAAACATTTTTCCCTTCCTCCATTTCTCCCCTACCCCAAAGTAGCAAGTAATCTGATATAGGTTATACATATATGTAGTTATGTTAAACATATTTCCACATTAGTTATACTGTGAAAGAAGAAACAGAACAAAAGGCAAAACCACAAAAATTTTAAAAAGTGAAAATAGTGTTCCATTACATTCATATATCATAACCTGTTCAGTCATTCCCCAACTGATGAGCATTTCCCTAATTTCCAATTCTTTTCCACCACAAAAAGGACTACTATAAATATTTCTGTATATGTAGGTCTTTTCCCTTTTTTATGGACTCTTTGGGATGCAGACCAAGTAGTGGTATTGCAGGATCAAAGGGTATGCAGTTTGATTGTCCTTTGGTTTAGGTGTCAGAACCATATTTGCGTCATAAAAAGAATTTAGTAGGACTCCTTCTTCACCTATTTTTCCTAAAAGTTTATATAGTATTGGAATTAATTGTTCTCTAAATGTTTGCTAGAATTCACTTGTAAATCTCTCTGGCCCTGGAGGTTTTTTTCTTATGTTCATTGATGATTTTTTCAATTTCTTTCTCTAAAATGGCGTTATTTCAGTTATTTTATTTCCTATCCTGTTTATCTGGGTAATTTATATTTTTGTAAATACTCATCCATTTCACTTAGATTGTCAGATTTATTGGCATACAGTTGGGCAAAACAGCTCCAAATTATTGTTTTAATTTCCTCTCCATTAGTGGTGAATTCACCCTTTTCATTTTTGGTATTAATAATTTGGTTTTCTTCTTTCCTTTTTTAAAATCAAATTAACCAAAGGTTCAACTATTTTATCGGTTTTTTCATAAAGCCATCTCTTAGTTTTACTTAGTAGTTCAGTAATTTTCTTACTTTCTTCTCTTTTGTTGCTTTATAATTTTTTTACTTTCCAATTTATGTATTTATTTTTAGTTTTTATAATTCATTTCCACAAGATTTTGAGTTACAAATTTTTCTCCTCGTCTTTTCTCTACCCCCACCCCAAAATAGTGAGCCTACTGAATACCCCTTCCCCCAATGTGTTCTCTCTTATATCCTCCCCCATTTTCCTCCAAACTTTCTAGTAGGGCAAGATGGATTTCTATATCCCAGTGCCTATATACCTTATTTCCCAGTTGATTGTAAAAAACAATTTTTTAAAACATTTTTAAAAAACTTTGAGTTCCATATTTTTTCCCTTCTTCCCTCCTCACCCACCCACACTGGGAAGATAAGCAATTCAACATAGGTTGTACATGTTCAGCCATGCAAAACATTAACATAGCAACTACATTGTGAAAGACCAACTACATTTCCCTCCATCCTATCCCGTCCCCCACTTATTCTGTTTTCTCCTTTGACTCTGTCCCTTTTCAAAAGTGTATGCTTCTAACTACCCTCTCCCCCAACCTTCCCTCCCTTCTATCATCCCCTCTCTTATCCCCTACCCCCCTATTTTCCTGTAAGGTAAGATACCCACTTGAGTGTGTATGTTATTCCCTCCTTAGGCCAAATTTGATGAGAGTAAGGTTGTCCCATTCCTTTTCACCTTCCTGCTCTTCTCCTCCATTGTAACAGTTTTCTCTTGCCTCTTTTATATGAGATAATTTAACCTATCTGTCCCTTTTTCCTTCTCCCAATAAATTCCTCTCTCACCTCTTAATTTTATTTTTTAGATATCATCCCTTCATATTCAACTCATCCTGTGCCCTCTGTCTATGTATACATGTATATACATATGCTCACATATATATTTACACACATATATCCTCCTATACATACATGTATGTATGTATACATATGTATATATACATATATTCCCTTCAACTATCGTCATACTGAGAACAGTTTTATGAGTTATAATTATCATTTTTCCATGTGGGAATATAAATAGTTCAACTTTAATAAGTTCCTTATGATTTCTTTTTCCTGTTTACCTTCTCATGCTTCTCTTGTTTCTTGTATTTGAAAGCCAAATTTTCTGTTCAGCTCAGGTTTTTTCATCAAGAATGCTTGAAAATCTGGGGCAGCTAGGTGGCGCAGTAAGTAGAGCACCAGCCCTGGAGTCAGGAGGACCTGAGTTTAAATCCAGCCTCAGACACTTAACACAAAAACTAGCCTTGTGACCTTGGGCAAATCACTTAACCCCAATTGCCCTACCTTCCCCCCTCCAAAAAAAGCAAAAAAAAAAAAAAGAATGCTTGAAAATCCTCTATTTCATTGAATGATCATATTTTCCCCTGAAGCATTGTACTCAGTCTTGCTGGGTAGGTGATTCTTGGTTTTAATCCTAGCTCCTTTGACCTCCAGAATATCATATTCCAAGCCCTTTGATCCCTTAATGTAGAAGCTGCTAGGTCTTGTGTTATCTTCATTGTGTTTCCACAATATTCAAATTGTTTCTTCCTGACTGCTTGCAGTATTTTCTTCTTGACCTGGGAACTCTGGAATTTGGCTATAATATTCCTAGGAGTTTTCTTTTGGGGACCTTTTTGAAGAGGCAATTGGTGAATTCTTTCAATTTCTATTTTGCCCTCTGGTTCTAGATCAGGGCAATTTTCCTTGAGAATTTCTTGAAAGATGGTGTCTAGGCTCTTTTTTGATCATGATTTTCAGGTAGTCCAACAATTTTAAAATTATCTCTCCTGGATCTATTTTCCAGGTCAGTTGTTTTTCCAATGAGATATTTCACATTGCCTTCTATTTTTTCATTTGTTTGGATCTGCTTAATAGTATCTTGATTTCTCATAAAGTCATTAACTTCCATTTGCTCCAATCTAATTTTGAAGGAACTATTGTCTTCAGTGAGTTTTTGAAATTACTTTTCCATCTGGGCAATTCAGCTTTTTAAGGAATTCTTCTCCTCGTTGGCTTTTTGGTCCTCTTTTGTCATTTGAGTTAATCTATTTTTTAAGGTGTTATTTTCTTCAGTCAGGTTGTTGACTCTCATTTCATAATTTTCTTGCATCATTCTCATTTCTCTTCCCAATTTTTCCTTCACTTCTCATTTGATTTTCAAAATCCTTCTTAAGGTCCTCTATGGCCTGTAACCAGCTCGTATTTTTCTTGGAAGCTTTTGGTGCAGGAGTTCTGACTTCACTGTCTTCCTCCTGTTCCATGCTTTGATCCTTTTTTTGACCCCAAAGTAGGAGCGTAAAGTTGGGTTGCTCTGTTTACTTTGCTTCCCTCATTTGCTCATGTTGCTCAATTACTTAGCTTTTGGGATTTTTCCCACAGTAGGACTCTGCTACCAGACAGGGGAGCTTCGTCCCAAATGCTGGGGTTTTCTCAGCTGCCTAAGATATTAGTTGGGTACCCTCTCTGAAGCTTCCACACACTCTGGCAAGCTGGTCGCACACCCCAGGATCTCCACCCTAGACCGCAATCCAGATCCAAGCAGGTTAAAGAAAGAGTGATTACCCCTCAGACTGGTCGCTTGGTCTGCAGGCCAGGAGCTGAAGCTGCCATGTGGCGGTGGCTACACGGCTGCAGGGCCTCAGCGGCTTCTCCCTCCAGGGGATAAAGGCCAACCGGAACTCCCAACTACTGGATCCCAAAGTCCACACTGCACTGACCTCTCACTGTGTCCTTAGCATCTATGGGTTGATAATTCTGAAAACCTCCACAGCTGCTGGTGATCTGAAGTCCCTCCATCCGGGGGCTGGTCATGGAGTGCCCTGGGGCTAAAATCTCGGGCTCAAACAGGGCCTGGGTCAGCTCCCAGAGTGCTGCCCTGGCTGCTTACTTCTGGCCCCTTGGGCTATCCTCAGTGGGAGGTTAGCTCTTTGTGTCATTTTGTGGGTTCTGTAGCTCCAAAGTTTCTTCAGAGTCACCTTTTACATGAATTGGAGGAGGTGAGAGCTGGAGTGCTGTGGAAGTCCTGTTTCTACTCCACCATCTTGACTCCAACCAATTCTATTTTTTAAGGAGTTGCTTTCTTCAGTCAATTTTTGTGTTTCCTTTTCCAAGCCGTTGACTCTTTTTTCATGATTCTCTTGCATAACTCTCATTTTCCCCCAACTTTTTCTACCTCTCTTACTTGATTTTTAAAATCCTTTTTGTGCTCTTCCAAGAGAACCTTTTGAGCTTTAGACCAATTCATATTCCTCTTTGAGGCTTCCAATGCAGTCATTTTGAGATTGTTGTTCTCTTCTGAGTTTGTGTTTTGATATTCCCTGTTGCCATGGTAGTTTTCTATGACCAGGATTCTTTTTTAATTTTTTGCTCATTTCTTAGTCTATTTTGTGACTTTTAAAATTGAGCTCTGCTCCTGAGGTATAAAGGGCACTATCCCAAGCTTCCTGCACTGAAGGCTAGGGGCCTGGTCATTGGCTTTCTATGCTGGGACCTCCTGGGCTGGTGATTTGCCCACTGCACTAGGGTGGCCCAGCCTAGTCATTCCTATTGTGCCCAGGGTTCCAAGGACAGCAGTTTTCCTGTTGTGCTGGGGTTGGAAGCCTCACAGCTGGTCTGCTCTGCCACTGGCCTGCTAACCCAGAACCACAGGGTCTTGGTTGCTGATCTGTGCTGTGGCTCAGAACTTCCTGCTGACTTGCCAGGACATTGCCCGCACTGGACTGTATTCCCCTTTTACTCAAGTAAGATTGACCTTTCTCAGAGTCCTTCTAAGTTATTGTGGGTTGGAAAAATGTTTCATCCATTTTTTTGTGGGTTCTGTCACTCCAGAATGCATTTAGAGGCTTGATTTAAGGTTATTTCTGAGGGAAGCTGGCAAGAGCTCAGGTAACTTCCTGGCTTTTCTCTGCCATTTTGGCTCTCCCTCCCACTAACCCCATTTCATGGATGGACCATTAGTTTCAATGTGGAGAGACCTTAGACCTCAAATCCCAGACCTGAAGTTGAATTCCAGGAGGGTTACAATTCCATGGGCTATACTGCCCTGCTGAGGTCAGACATGGAACTGTCTTTAGGAAGGAGTAGTGTTAACTGGATAATCCACATCTCCTTCTACCCTGCCCTGAACACACACACACACACACACACACAACTCCCATGTCTATAATGTTTTAAATTCTACAAATGACTTTCCTCACAATTATGAAGTATTTCTGAGACAAGTTATGTAAATGCTGTTATTCTCTTGAGCAAAGAATCTCAGAAAGATGAAGTAATTGGTCTTGAATCTCACTGCTAATAAATTTCAAAACTAGATTCTAACTTAGAGTTCCTGAATCCAAGGCCCTCCATCTCTCCACTACACCACCACTTCCTCTCATCTTCCCCTTCCAGTAGTGGATATAAATGATGCAAGAACCCTCCCCCTTTCCTGACTGGCGTCACTAGTATTTCTCAATAGCTTTCATAATATTATGATGCCTTCTACTCCTAAGCACCCTTCCCTAGGGACAAGAACCTAAAAGAAAGCTCAGCTAGTAAAATTCTGATAATCAGCATCCATTTGGATCAAACCACAAGTTCTTATCATCACTTCCCCAATTCTGAAATATTCTTAGTGGGGTTAGGGGATAAAGCTCATTACTGTCACATACCATGAACTATGGCTTCTACAGACATTCATAAATCCCTCTCATTCAACAATGATGGCAGAAGGGATAGAAACTCTGGACTACTCAGAAGTTTCATTTTTATCATAAAGACTTTTCCTCAAGAGGCAAGCAGCATAGCAAGTACTGATATCACAACAAATTAAATACATTGCTAGGAAATGATTAGTTACTGGCATAGTGGTAATATCAGAATTTATTATCTGTGAATAGCCAGAATACTGATCAATTAGACCAAAGCCCAAAATTAACAGAATAAGAATTAGTGATTACATTGAGGAACAATTTATTGATTGAGGAACAAATTAATAATTGAGGAACAAATTAATGATCACATAGAGCACTTCTGATCTATTTAACCAAGCAGATGTAGCAGAGGTGATTCCATGGAGCTGGGATATTTGATCAAGCTCCCAGAGGATGGACATGCACATTGATCTCTTCCCAAAGAAAAGGTGTTTCCCTTTAATAGGTTGATGGAGCAATTTCTGATTCCTTGATGTGTCTCTGTGGCTGGGGGTTGTGTCAAAGATGACTATCAATATTCCTTTTTTTTTGAGGGGGAAGTTAGGGCAATTGGGGTTAAGTGACTTCCCAAGGTCACATGGCTAGTTTTTTGTGTTAAGTGTTTGAGGCTGGATTTGAACTCAGGTCCTCCTGACTCCAGGGCTCTATTCACTGTACCACCTAGCTGCCCCAATACTCTTTAAAAAAAAACAGAAATGGAAAAGGGGCAAAGATACTGATCTTAATTCTTGTCATTTCCTTCAGAAATGTAACTAAAGTAAAGCAATCACTAAGGCCAGTAGCCAGAAAAACCTCACTCTCCTTGCCAAGCAGAGACATATAGTTGCTTAGGGTAAAATAGGTTTAGAATATAAATCCATTTGTAAAGGAAAATGGAGGAGACTAGGGGCAGGTATTGACTCCCAAAACAGTAGAGAGCAATGAAGGCAAAATTAAGTCTTCATAATGGTTGATGTGAAAGCCCACCCAGTCATATTATCCCAAGAGCATTCCTAGGAGAAACTGGCAAGAGGGCAATAAACAATTGATGGAAACTCCATCAAAGTTTTCAACATTTCCCTCTAAATCATTAATAATTAAAGAAATGCAAATTAAAAAATTCTGAGGTACCACTTCACACCCATCGGATTGCTTAAGATGACAGAAAAGGAAAATAACAAATGCTGGATGGGATGTGGGAAAATAAGTATACCAATGCACTGTTGATGGAACTATGAACTGATTCAACCATTCTGGAGAACAATTTGGAACCATGCGCAAATGATTTTAAAACCCTTTGATCCAGCAACACCTCTACTACCTCTATACTCTAAGGAGATCAAAGAAAAAGGAAAAGGACCCACATGTACAAAAATATTGATAGCAACTCATTTTGTGGGGGCAAAGGGTTGGAAACTGGGGGGACAACAATCAATTAGGGAATGGCTGACCAAGTTATGGTATATGAATGTGATAGAATACTATTGTGCTATAAGAAATGATAACATGAATGGCTTCATAAAATCTGAGATTTGTATGAACTGATGCAGAGTGAACTAAGTAGGACCAAGAGAATAATCTACACAGTAAGACAATAGTGTAAAGATAATCAACTGTGAAAGATTTGTTAAATCCAATCAATACAATGATCCACAACAACTACAAAGGACTAATGATTTAAAATGCTATCCACCTTTGATAGTCTCAGAGTGCAGACTGAAGAATATTTTTATTTCCATTCTTTATTTTCCTTTTCTTTTTTGGAGCATAATGGGAAAAGAAACTATGATTTGCATGACATCACAGTATAATAAGTATCATATTTCTTGCCTGTTCTCATCAGGCAGAGAGAGTAGATGGAGAGAGGGAGAGAACTTGGAACTGAAAATAAACAAGTGAAATCAGAAAAAAACTTTTTTTCAACATGTCTATAATTTTTTTTCATTATCAGTTACTGTAGGACCACCCACATTTGAACTCTTAGCACCTCAGTCAATTCCAGATGATCCATAATACAAGGAAGTCATAATGGCCTTTAAAACTAATTTGGGAAAAGAGACTAGATCAGATTATGTACACATAGAAGAAAATCATGCAGGAAGTTACATAATCTTGAAAACACTGAGGGATCATTTTACAAGATATCTCAGGGAGAGATGCTAAGGAATGGCAAAACTCATAAACAATATTATTATACTCCAAAAGGCAATTGAGGACAATACTAGTAATCCATATGCCTGGGATTGTATATGTGTATGTATGTGTGTCTCTGTGTGCATGTGTGTCTGTGCATATATATATGTCCTGTGTATGTATGTGTATCTCTGTGTGCATGTATGTCTGTGCATATATATATGTCCTGTGTATATATACATACACAAAAGTGTATATGTGTATATGTATACACACACATCTAGGTGTCATGGTGGAGATACTGCCAGACCTAGAATCAGGAACACCTAGGTTCAAATCCAGCCTCAGACACTTACTATGTATATGACCCTGGGCAAGTTACTTAATCCTGTTTGCCTCAGTTTTCTCATCTGTAAAATGAGGTGGAGAAGGAATGGCAAACTGCTCCAATAGATCTGCCAAGAAAACCCATAATGGGATCACAAAGAGTCAAACACAACTAAGTTTGAATAACAACTAACTCTCTCTTTCTCTGTGTGTGTGTGTGTATATGTAAGTATAAATGTATGTATGTATATTAGATTTAGAGACATCTAGCAAGGTGGTGGAGTAGATAGAGCATCAGACATGGAGTCAGGAAGACCTAAGTTCAAACACAATCTTAGATATATTCAGAATGTGACTCTGGGCAAATCATTTAAATAGCTTCCTGATTTAGTTTCCTCATCTGTAAAATGGCAATAATAATAGCACCTACTTTGTTTCTCAAACCTTAGATATTAACTACATAAATGCTAGCTATTATTATTAGACCCGGACTTTAGAGATCATTTGCCACCTCCTCATTTTATTGTAAAGAAACTGAACGTCAGAGAGGTCAGGTAACTTGCCCAGGATCTCAAAACCAGCAAGCATATGAAGAGAATTTGAACTCATCTTCCTGACTCCAAGTCCAACACTTTGTCCACCATGGGATGCTGCCCCTTTAAAATCTTTATGAGATTTTTGTTGAGGGACATATCATAACATGAGATATGTCGAGGAAATGCTTTTTGAAGATATGGGAAGGGAATCAACAAACTTTAATAAATGGTTTTCTGTTCATAGATGATCGTGTCTCTAAAGCCATGCAATTTGTCTAAAATATCTGGGGAACATAAGGCTCTACTGCATTTGTTGTTTGTCTATTACAAAAAGGCATTTAACTCAATATAACTTAATAGCCCTCTTCCATGTTGAGTCTGTGTATCTGTTAAAAGCATATGCCAAAATCATACAAGATTACTCGATAAATGCAGAGAGAACTTTGCTCAGTAATCCCATAATAATAATAGCTAACATTTAACATAGTTCTTTAAGGTTTGCAAAACTCTTTCCAAATATTATCTCATCTGGTCCTCATGTCAACCCTGGGAAGTAGGTGCTGTTATTGTCCCCATTATACAGATGAGGAAACTGAGGCTGAGATCGCACATCTAGTAAGAGTCTGAGGTTAGATTTGAACCCAGTGTGTTCCTGACTCCAAGCTTAGTACCTCATCCACTTCATTTACAGTGTTAAACTCAAATAGAAATGGTTCCATGAGGGCGGGGGTGGGGGGAGGTTGTGGGGAATAGTGACTCCGAAAACCAGACAACCTGTGGGCTATGAGTCTGATACCTCTGCACTTCATCATGCTGCCTCTTCAACTGAAGTGACCAGAGCCTCAAAGGACAGTGAGAGATTCAAGGTGAATGTAAGTAGGCTGCAGATGATTCCCAAAGATGATTTACATGCAAGGAGCAGTATAAGGATATCAGGATATTCAGGAAACATATAATTGCAGAAGAAGGTGGAATGACCACAGATGAGTCCCGGATGATCCAAATGCTTTGCTGATCCCCACATAATGTAAAAACGCCTCGAGGAAGGAGTTTATTGTGTTGCGTAAATCCTCTGTGGGAGAAAATGGACAAGAATTACACAGAATGAGATGTTTCAGTCAGGTTTCAATCTGCCCTGTTGGAAGGAATAGCAATAGTGGTGAGATACAAATTTGTTACACAACATCCTCCCCTTCCTGAGATTTGTGGTGATGATGATGATGGCGGTGGTGGTGGTGATGGTGACGAAATAGTGTCTCCCACTCACTCAGCATTCATCTAGAAGGAAGAGCAAGAAGGACCTAGAACAGAAAACGACAAACAGCAACTGGGGAATCTGAACCCTAGAGCTGTTTAGTAGCTATTAGGCAAATAGCCCTTATGTGGATGATTACTAAATAGTTACCCTAGCATCCAGAGATTAAAATCAGAAGGTATATAGAATGCTCAGCACAAGTGAGAGTTAGGTCACCCATGGATGGAGACTTCAAGACCAGAGACCAAGAAGTTAAATCCAATGAGATAAAAGATTTGATCGTAAAGACATTGGCCTAAGGACTTAACTAAGAGTGGATCTGCCCTTAGTGCTTAAGATCATCCCTGGGGGCTAGGAATTTCCCATTGGAGATGAGGGAATTTATACTGAAGACTCTGAAAGGAACAAGGTAGTTCATCCATAAGGATGAAAAAACCCACAAAGGTTCATTTTTTTTTTTCACAATGCAAATCCTGGTCCTGTGGCTGAGTGACTGCTTTCCTAAAAGAGCTATGAAAAACCCTCTGACTTTGGAGCTAAAAAGAGCCTGGAAGATTCCACTTTTTTCATGAGAAAGCATAATGGAGCTATGTTAGCAGTATAGGAAAGGAAGCCAAAGCCAGAAGCTGGAAGCAAAGAGCTCAGTAAACATGTGCCTACTAGGGCCATGTCAGTAATGCCCAACAAAGACCATTGGGGAATAGGCTGATAGTACAATGATGTTACCAGATTTCAGTGGCCCTGGGGGACCAGATATAAAATTGTTTCTCCATGAATGAGTCTTGGCTATGTGTACTCACTTTATATGTGCTACTCCCCACATAAATCTTGACCACATATATTTCCTATGTGTGTTCTTTATGAATATTCCCTATATGTTTATATTCTCCCCACTAAAGTATATTTGTGGGAGATGGTTTCTCAGGCTTATAATAGGAACTGTTTTATTACTACTTTTCTTACTTTACTTTGACCCAATTATATCCTCTAGCCAACTATTAAAGGTCAGTACATCAATGGGTGCTTGTGAACTAGTTTTAATGGATATGAAATCCACAAAGAACCTAAAACCTTGGCAAGCCATCTCTAGGGAACCTGGCCCATGGATGGGAGGGTGCTAATAATGCCAATATTAATTGTTTAGAAATGTATTTATTTTTAATAATTAATTAATTAGAAATTTCTACTTTTTTCATATGTGTTTTATTTTTTCTAATTACATGTAAAGACAATTTTAACATCCACTTTTTAAAAAGATTTTGAGTTCCAAATTTTTCTCCTCCTTCCTTTCTCTCCCCCTCCACAAGATGGCAAGTAATCTGATATAGGTTATACACGTGCAATCTTGTGAAACATTTCCACATTAGTCATGTTGTAAAAGAGGAAACAGAACAAAAGAAAAAAAAACCCACAAAAACAATCTAAAAAGTGAAAATAGTATCCTGCCATCTTTGTTCAGACTCCATCAGTTCCCTCTCTGGATGTGGATAGTGTTTTCTGTGATGAATCCTTTGGAATTGTCTTGGATCATTGTATTTCAGGGAAGAGCTAAATTAATCATAGTTGCTCATTGCAGTGTTACTGTTACTGTGTACAATGTTCTCCTGGCTCTGCTCACTTCCCTCAGCATCAGTTCATCTAAGTCTTTCTGGATTTCTCTGAAATATAAATGGCTTCCACTTTTAATAGTGCTTCACATTTGCAGGGCACTTTTCTCACAAACTTGTGAGGTGGTTGGGCAAGTATTATCATACCCAATCCACTGAGGAAGAAATTGAAATCTAGAAAGGAGAAATGACCCAAAGCTCCACAGTCTTATTAAATAGGTTTACCCTTCAAAGAAACTGTGGTTGAACCTTTTTTTTTTTTTCATGTAAAGTTTGTTTCTGGAAAGCCCCTGAGTCTGAGGCAAATGCCAAGACATACACTCTCTAGGGGGTGAAGTTTGAACCTGGAGTGTCTGAAACTCCTTGGAATAAGATGTAGAGCTGAGTTCTGTGTCTGAAGGACAGGCTATGCCTCAGGATAATGGCATAGCTTAGCCTGGCTTCTCCCAGAAGGACTGAAAATGGCTTATATTCTCAGAAGAGATACTCAGGGTTGGCCTGTGATTTGAAAGAGTCAGGAAATCAAAGAAATTCAATTTAACAAATACATTAAGCCTACATCATAATGGAAAGAGCCCTGGACTTGAGGTCAGGAGACTTGAGTTTGAATCCTGGCTCTTGTTTTGACCTTAAGCAAGGAACTACACTTTTCTGAGCTATAGCTCCTCTTCTGTAATTATCCATAGCATCAACCACACAGGATTATGGTGAGGAAGGCACTTTGTAAACAATCAAGCAATCTTTAAAAATTGTGAGTTATATTAGCCTCAGTATGAGTAATAACCATTTATAAGGGCAGAGGATATACAGATTCAATAAGATAATGATCTGTTCTCTAGAACGGTCTGATAGAGGAATGAGAATGAGAAATGTAATGGAAGTTAGAATGTGATTAATGGCAAAGGAGAGGGCCAGATAACATGCTTTGAGAGATTCAAAAAAAGCTAGGAGGGGATGGAGGAAGGGATCAAAGGTTTCATGGAAGACATAACATGTGAGCTGGGTGCTGAAGGAAGGGAAATATTTCAACAGGTTTACCAGGCCTCAGGAATGTTGACAGGAAGTTGGATAGAGGGACGGGTGGGGGCCCATTCCAGGCCTGGAGATGATGGGAGAGGGCAGGACCAGAATTGGGCTCCCAGAGGAGGAGAGGACATTGGGCTCCAAAAGGTGAGAAGGCTCCCTCTAAGACCATGTGTGTGTCTAGGTAAAAACACCTGCTCCCTTCCTCCCTGGAAAGGAAAGGGAAAGAGAGTTCCTGAGGGTGAAATTTGTCAAGTGATTGCACAAGAGATGATTTGAAGTCTGTATAATCGGTAGGTAGAAGTTTCTCAGGTATCATGCAATGTAAGAGACCTTAGCTATCACCAATCTGCTCCCCTCACCCGTCAGGAAGGAGATGTGACTTTTAAAGCAGCCAGTGGCAGAGTAGGACTAAAACCTAGGGCAGCCAATTCCCCACAGCTATACAACACAAACTGAGGTTTCAGAGGAAGCTTGCTGGGGCCATGGGAATCAGCAAGAGATTCAAGGAAGACCTGAAACAGCCTACTACAATATAAAGACAGTTGGATTTGGGTAAAACTTGGTTTTACTACTGATCCACTGTGTGACCTTGTCTGTTACCAAACCTCTGTTTCTTAGTTTCCTCATCTGTCAAATGGGAATCATCATCATCATACCTGCCCTAAATAATTCTCTGGGGTAGGTCAGAGGAGATTATGGAAAGAAAAGCCTTTGGAGAGCATATAAACGGGGAGCATTATTATCTGGGCCCTCTGAGGAGGATAGCAAGACTCCTTTGCTCTGTGAATGAATGAATGAACATAGACAATACAGCACACTGATTTGACTGACTATACATCTAAGAACACAGGACTATGTCTCAAGAGACCTAGGTTCTCACCCACAATTGTCTATTTACTTGTCCTCTGACTCAGGGCAAGTTTGCTAACCTCTCCAGGCCTCAGTTTCCTCATCTGTAAATGGGAATAATAATAATACCTTCTCTTGCCTTAGAGACCATCTAAATAGCATCCATACCTGGGCAATCTTGAATCATCATCATAGCTCATATTTATATAGCATGATATTATGGTGGAAAAAGGATTTTCTTTATAACCCTGTAAAGTAGGTAAGCTTAGAGTGTTTGAGGTAGAAGATAAAGCAGGACCTAAGATGATTACCTTCCCCCCCAGGATTTCCTACCTAGTACTTTGCTCTAGACCTACCTGATCCCTGTCTCTGGCCCCAAACTGACACTATCCAGCTCCCCCCAGCCAGGATCCTGTGATCATTGGGCCCCCTCTCCCTAGCAACTGTGGGGAGGGAGGGACTTTCCTTTCCATTCACCCCTACCCCTGGCATGGGATCTGCTGGAGGATCATTAGTTAGCAAAAAAAGGGGACACTCTGGCCATAGCTCTCTTCTCTTTCCAAAAGCTTCCATAGCAAACTCAGCCCTAGTCTCTTCCAAGACCCATCCACTTCAGCCCTCTCTTTCCACCTGCCCTCTATTGTGATACAGAGGGAGGGTGGCTGGATTTAGAATGAAAGCACCTGAATTTAAATTCTGACTCTGCTATTTAATATGTGACCCTGGGAAGTCACTTCACTTTCCTGGGCTTCAGTTTCAACTGTAAAATGAAGAGATTGGATTAAATGATATTTGAGGTTCCTTCTAGCTCTAGACCTATGATCTGTGACTCAGTGGATCTAAGGTGCCTTCTAGCCTTAAGCCAATGGATCCCTACCTTTGGAGCCTCTTCTCTCATTATTAATGCTGAATTATGACCTCTACACTCCATCCAATCTGGACTCTTCTCAGTTTGCTTTTCTCTTTAGCATTTGTCTCTTTTCGCTCTCCTCTCCCTCCTGAAGTCACCATTTCCAAGGATTGCCTCTCCATACCCCTTTCTATCTCTCTTATCAGTGGAGTTTCCTCACTGGAAGTTCCCTATGCCAATAAAATAATAAGTCTGGTCCAAAAAAGTATGTTATGATATGATAAACATAAAGGAGAGGTCCAAAAGAATGATAGGAGAGATTCAGGAAAGCTTCAGAGTGAGGTTGATGCCTGTGCAGGGCCTCGAAGCAGAGACCCAGACGTGGAGGGAAGGCCGTGATAGGTGTGGCACTAGGTGTGGCACTAGGTGTGGCACTAGGTGTCGCTATTAAGCTGGAGAGTCAGACACCTGGGTCACAAAGCAACAGGAACAGGTTCGGCTTGAAGTCCGATGGGGCTGACCAAATGCCCCAGGTTTGTAATTATTCTGCCTTTGGGAAGATAATTATGAAACATATGAGTGGCTGGTTATTATCTCCCCAATTCAAAGGAGAAAACTCTCTAATGATGGGCCTGAAATCTAGGAGCCCAGCCCTGTGCTAGGAAAGGTCACTTCTGGGTCATAATGTCACAAAGGGGCACAAGGAAAGGCACATATTAGATGAGTAAATTAGAGGTATGTATGAGAAATTAGAGGGGCAGTTAGGTGGCACAGTGGGTAGAGCACCAGCCTTGGAGTCAGGAGGACCTGGGTTCAGATCCGGCCTCAGACACTTAAAACATACACACAAAAACTAGCTGTGTGACCTTGGGCAAGTCACTTAACCCCAATTGCCCTACCCTCCTCCCTCCGAAAAGCAAAAACAAAAACAGAAAAAAAAGAAATTAAGCTAGAGTAAGGTAGGTGAAGGAGATGAGGACCGTCATGTTCTCCTCTACATTCCCTACAACACAATTATATCTGAGTGGTTTGGTTTCTTTTCTCAACACTCCAGCCACCTAAACAGGCCACCCAAAACAGTCTTATACATTGCTTCTTCTTCCTTTAGCTTTGACTTAGGGAGAGAAACTAAAACCTACAGTCACAAAACTGTGACCAAGGAGCTACCACTCCACTTGTATGGAGAGCGAATAATAATATTTATTATTTATATTTTTATATGTATTTATACAGTCCTTCAATGTTTGCAAAGCTCTTTCCAAATATAATTTCCTTTTATCCTCATAACAACCCTGAGAGGTGGGTGCTATTATTATCCCTATTTTACAGATGAGGAAACTGAGGCACATAAATGTTAAGTGACCTAACTAGGGAATTAGCATTTATATAGTGTCTATGATGATCCAGGCACTGTCCTATGCACTTTTTATGAATATTTGTCTTATCTGATCCTGACAACAATCCTGGGAGGTAAGTGCTATTATTATCCCCATTTTACAGTTATGGAAACTGAGACAGAGAAAAATTAAATTAGTTGCTCAGGGTAACAATAATATCAATAGCAATAACAGCTAATATTTTATATTGTGCTTATAATGTGCCAGAGGCACTTTGCTAAACATTTTACAGTTATTACCTCATTTGATCCTCACAAACAACCCTGGGAGCTAAGTACTATTATTATCCCCATTTTACAGATGTGGAAACTGAGAAAAATACACTCCAGGAAAACATTTCGGATTATTTGAGAAAAGTGTTCACACCCTCTGACCCAGACAACTTGCTGCTTTGGCATATGCCCCAAGGAGAGCATAGATAGAAAGAAAGATCCTATATATAATGAAATATTCATATCAGTACTTTTTCTTGGTTTCAGCTCTCTATTAATTTATTGTTTTGTTCTGTCCTTTCCAGACCAAAGATAATCTCCACAGCAGAGAAAACAGGAGAAAAATAAATAATTAGAAATAGATACAGGACTATAGCTCAGTGAATAAGGATGGCGTTGGAGGTGGAGGGTGTATATAATAGACTTGGGAGTCATTTGCACAGATCTGACAACTGAAACCTTGGGAGAGCATGACATTAGCAAGGGGGAGAGTATAAAAAAAGAACAGGCTCTGGGGGATTAACCCCACACCTCAAGGACAGGAAAATGATAAAAGGAATGAAAAGCATTTCACTCATTCCAGTGTTTGCATTTCCGTAATTTCCCCTCCTCTTTTCATGGCCCTCTAATCACTAGTCTCTAAGAAGGGACTGTTTAAGAAGTTTTCTGACTGGCAGGAGAAGCAGAAATGCCCAAGCAGAAGGTTATAAGAAAAAATAAAATCATTTCTGAGGACAGACTCCTTAGTCACTGACTTCTATAACCTAGGTAGGATCAGCTTTATCTCCATTCAATATGAACCCTCCCCACAGGTCCCAGTTAGCCCGCCAAACTTCCTCTTCCTCCATCCAGAGCTTTTTCATACTTTCAAGCTCAACACTGTTCCAGCCTCTGCCAAGAAACCTTTCCTGCTCACCATAGCCCCAGGTGATCTCTGAATGCAGCCTGGTATGTGTTGCCTGGTACGGTGAATTATCTTTCATCTTACTCCCTAACTAGACTGTGAATTCTTTGCAAACAAGGAATAGAATATTCCCTTCTCTTATATACTCTACAGGGCTTTATCACAGTTTGGGGGCACACAGGAGATATATACATATATACACATAGAGTATATACACATATATTCTATGTGTATGAGTATAAATAAATACAGTTATCCCTTCTACATCACAGGATTTTTTTGGCTTTCCCTTTATGCTAGAGAAGAAGTCTGAATTTTTTTCTTTTTCTATTATGGGGTGTTTACAGTACCTTACTGTAAAATTTGGATCAAGTATTTGGTCATGGACTCTGTGTTGTCTGCTGGCCTTCAAGTGGAAAACTCTCCCAAAATTCCTACTTAATTTCTTATGCCGACCTGTGAAATATCAAAACCTCAATGGGGAAAGTCTCGATGTGGAAGGGATAACTTTATACATATTACATATATCTATATATTTGTTTAATAGAATTGTCAATAGGCAAATAATTCCAAAATGTACTGCATTTAGTTAGTTTGTATGTGATGACTTCCATACTAATCCCATCTCTTCCTCTTCGCCTGGAAGAAGAGATGGTTGAAGACATTGAAAGGGGAAGAGGAATTGGGGGAAAGAGCAGAGAATCAAGGGGGAGTGATAGAGAGGGCCTCAATCTTTTCAGCAAAGTAGGATGGAGTTGAGTCATCTGCTGAGAGTGAGGGGAAAAGGAAATGGATTTAGGAGGTTGGAGAGGAAAAGGAAACAGCTGTTCTGAGGAATATGCTTTGCAAACTGACAAGTGCTGTGACAATGTGAACCCATTGTGGGCCCAAAGATGGCAAAAGGCCAGATTCCTAGCTAGTGTGATGTGGGAGAAAGAATATTGGATTTGGAGCAAAAAGACTTGTTTTACAATTCTAATTTTATCATTTATTAGTAGCACATAATTTCTTTGGGCCTCAGATTCCTCAGCTGTAAAATGAATGGATTGTATCCAATTGAAAAAATTGACAAAAAAAAATAACAAATTCTGGAGGGGCTGTGGGAAAACAGGTACATTAATATATACTGTTGGTGGAACTACAAAGTGGTCTAACCAATCTCGGAAGCAATTTGAGACTATGTCCCAAAAAACTATTAAACTGTGTATATATATCCTTTGGTCCACTGATACTGCTACTAGGTCAATACCAAAGAGATCAAAGAAAGAGGAAAATGATTCATATGTACAAAAATATTTATAACAGCTCTTTTTTTGTGGTGTCAAAGAACTAGAAACTGCCCATCAATTGGGAAGTGGCTGAACAAGTTATGGCATGTGAATATAATGGGATATTATTGTGCTATGAGAAATGATGAAGGGGATGGTTTCAGAAAAACCTAGGAAAGCTTGTATGAACTGATGCAAGGTAAAGTGAACAGAACCAGGAGAACAATTTATGCAGTAACAATACAGTAAAAAAAAAAAAAACCACCATAATTTTGAAAGACTTAAGAACTCTAATAAACATAATGACCAATAACAATTCCAGAGAATTCATGATAAAATATGACACCCATCTCCTGATAGAGAACTGATGGACTCAGAGTGTAGACCTTTTTTTAGACATCACCAATGTAGGAATTTGTTTTGCTGTTCTTGCCTTCTCAATGTGTGAGAGGAAGGCAGAGAGGGAAATAAGGGAGAGAAGTTGGATCTCGGTGAAAATAAAATTTAATTAAAAACAATGAATGGTTTGGCCAATTGAGTGGCGGGGCTAAAGGACACACACACATGGGGATGACAGCTCACATGACATACTCTTCTTCTGAGTCTATAACAATCACCAAGGAGTCTTTGGTCTCTTTGGCAATGGTACTTTAGAATCAGAGAACTTTGGAAAAAAAAAACAAAAACAAAACCCTGATATAAGAAAAGTCAGTCTCATCTTATTCTTTTTGCTCCAAACCAAACTAGACTATTTGATGTCCTCTGTATGTGCCCTGAGCTTTCCTGCTCAAACTGTTGTGTTCCTTTGAAAAGGAATGTTTTCCACCTCACTATTCCTGAGTCTAGCTATGAGGTGGAATTGATACTGCATGGTTAGCGGTGATGCTTATCTAAATTCAAACAGAGCTAAGGATGTTTTATCCTGTCATATTTGGTATAATCATATCCATGTTTTTTTTTTAGTTAGTTTCTATAATCAGAGCAAGTGGTCAGTAAAAGATAATGAGCATCATGTAAGCATGTGAGATCTTGCTGTTTTCAATCTGAATGTACTTGGGCTTGTCATCAACCTTCCTGTATAGTCATGTGAAAAATTAAATCCCTGGAATAGGACATTCTGTCTGAATGATATGGGAATAACTAGACAAAGGGAAAAGAAGTTTGTGAAACAAAGTTACAAATACAATGTTGATCATTATCCTATAGACTAAAGCCAAGAAACATCTGAGCTACTATAAAAAAATGTGTTTAAGATCTGAGCTATTAAGCCTAAAATTATTATGCTTTCTATATCTTAAACAACTTAGTAAATGAGTAATTAATAGTAATGAGTAATTAATTACTTAAAGTGTCTTCTCAAGTCTTTAATTGTAATTGGAGTAAAGTTAACCTCTTATAGGCAAATTCATTTGTATGACTATTGAACCCAGGGATGCCAAAAACTTGCAGTTCCATGGTGTGTTGTGGTGACACCGTCTCAAAGAATTCAGAGTCACATCACTTCTAATCTAAGTACAGGTATTTACTGAGGATTGATGTCCCTCAGAAGCAAACTAGGTTCCAAGAGGAACCAGGAACTTAGTAAACAACACAGACAAATTTATAGTGTAATGATGCTGATTATACAACAGAAATTATGAATATTAAAAAGGTAGAAGGGGTTTGTTAAAGGATTAGGTAGTGGGGGAGGGGTCCCTTCTATGGTTTGGTGGCCAAACATCCTGGTCATGTTGCTTTCTGATTGGCTAGCTGTGGTAGTCCAGTCTGGGCAAGATGGATAGTAAAGTATTGTGGTCCTGTCTTTGTTTAAATGGATGATGTGATTGTGGTTGAATATAAGAGCAAACCTATTCAAATATGTGAATTGGATCTAGGGGCAGTGGCTAGCTAAGGGCAGTGGCTGTACTGAGTCTGGGGGCCTCTGGCATGGTTAAAGTCAGATTGTGTTGCTAAATAAGAACATGCCTGCTGTTCAGTGAGGTCCATAAGGAAGTTAGAATATTGGGGCTGGGGACAATTTTATTAGGATTCCATCACTGGTGGACTAAGGACATACTGATGAGGGTTCTTGTTCATAGAAGCCCATCCATATTGAATTGAGGTTCTTCAGACAGAGAATGTCACAAGGCCATGCAACATCTTGTCCTGCCACCTCTTGCCCTGCTTTCCAGGTATGTTTCCACAGAGAATCCAGAAGAGCACTTCTACTGGAGCCAATCAAAGGATGCATATTAAGAGAATTCTTTCTATTCTATGGGGTATAAGCAAACCTCCTTTTGTTAACTGGTGAATGCCCCAATGGATGACTGTCATATTTCATTCCAATTTTTGTTGTTTGTTGTACAATCACTTTCAGTCCTGTCCAACTCTTTTTGGCCCCTTTTTGGGTTTTCTTGGCAAAGATCCTTAGAGTGGTTTGCCATTTCCTTTTGCAATGCATTTTACAGATGAGGAAATGGAGGCAAACAGGGTTAAGTGACTTGCCCAGGGTCACACATTGAATAAGTGTCTGAGGTCAAATTTGAACTCAGGGAGAGGAGGTTTCCCGACTCCAGGCCCCACACTCTGTGCACTATGGCATCACCTAGTGGCTTCCATTCACTTCAATATTGGACCTAAACTACTAGGAGAAGGGCTGTCATGCAGAAACTTGATCTTCATGGCCACAGAAAGCAGAATTGGGGACCCTGGGCAGAAGGTACAGAAATAGAGACTTTATGAAAGGAAAAAATTCCTAACAGTTAGACCTATCCAAATGTGTAAAGGCACTGCCTTGAGCCTCACTAAGGAGGCTTCAAGTAAGGGTTGGGGGACTCAGTCCAGGTTGGACTCCAGGGAGCCTTGTAACAGTGAAATCCTGTGATTCTATTCTAACCTCTCCTTGTTCAAGTCCTGGTCTGGACTTTCTCTACTATGTGCCAGATGTTATGCCAGGTGTGGAGGGTACAAAGAAAAGCCAACAGTCCCTGGTCTACCCTGACCTCATTCTCAGGCCCTTAGGTAAGGGGGAAGGGAAATAGGAGGACCCCAGCCTGACCCAGGGGTAGCCCTTTCCTCTCACCCCCCCCCACTCTCCTACTTTCCGTATATATAGTAGACACACAAACATCCTATCTATAATTTTCACAAACTTTTGAAGCTTTGAGAGACCTTACCCCTCATTTTATATTTCAGACTTGGTATTGAGGTAGATGGGTGTATTTAAGAACTCAGTCTAGCCTTTCTATTAGACTCTTTAAAAAAAAGTTTAGATAGTTTTCACTTTTACATCATTTTTTCGTCTTAAATTTACATTTTATATGTTTATATGTTCTTCCCCCTTCCCTATGTATCAGGTTTCTACTCCTAACAAAGAATAAAAGAGAAAAAAGTAGTCCAGTAAAACTAATCAAGTCTTACCATAGAAGTACTAATGATGACAGTTAAAATTTACTCTGTGCCAGACATAAACTTTATACTTATTCTCTCATTTGATCCTCACAGAAGTACTGAGGGGGGAGGGAGGGGTGCTATTATCCCCATTCTACAGATGAAGAAGCTGAGGCAAACAGAGGTGAAGTGTCTTGCCCAGGGTCATACAGCTGGTAAGATCTGAGCTCTGGTCTTTCTGACTCAAATCCTAAAACTCTATCCCCTGTGCCACTTAGCTGCCCCTGAATATGAAATGTGAAATGTTCCGTTCCCATTGTCCTCCATCTCTCCAGACAAGGGAGGGAGGTGCATGTCTTTTCATAAAGTCAAATTCCTGTGCAAATTCAAGTTGCTGCAGTTATTGTTATATAATAGTAGCTGTTAGGTAGATGGGGAAATTGAGGCTCAGATTTTTATTTTTATTGCCAGAGCGAGGAGCTGAAGCTCACAGATGACAAGTAACCCGTCTAAGGTAGAAGAATGAATCGGAAGCACAGGTCGGGCTCCCGACTCGCAGTCCTGCGTTCTCTCCAGATCCTGGGTGATTCTTCCTGGACTCCTAGAATGGGGGGGTCGATGGCCCAGTTTACAGATGGGGAAGCTGATGCCCTCTGCTCCTCCGCTGGCCTGGGGCGCGGCGCTGCACGGTGCAGGGCTGCTCTAAGGGCTGTCCCAGGCTGCCCCAACACGTATTCCCGCTTCAGGCTCTGCGCGCGCCAGACAGGTGGAACCACAGCAGCTGGTCCCTGCGGGGGGTGAATTTCTCCTGGGTCTCGGCGGGGCGGGGGTGCGCGGGGGCCGGGCAGGGCAGGGCAGGGGGCGGGGCCTGGCAGGCGGAAGTGGCCCGGGGCGGGGGCAGCGGCGGTCGGCTGGGACCGGCCGCGGCGATGGGAGCCCGGGGCACAAGCGGCTGCGGCGGCGGCGGCTGCGGCGGCGGCGGCAGCGGCAGGGGCTGCGGCGGCCGGGTCGCGGGAGGCTGGAGGCTGGACACGCTGGCCGGATAGAGCAGGGCCGAGCGCGGCGGAGCCATGGGCCGGGCCGGGGTCGCGGCGGGGCCGTTGGCGTGGCTGCTTCTCCTCAGCTTCACCCCCTCGGCCGCCGCCACCGCCGCGGTCCCCGCCGGCAACGCGAGTGGCGGCGGCCCCGGTGAGTGGGGGAGCGTCGCGCAGTCCCCAAGCCGGGCCCGGGGCCGGCCGGCGGAGCCCAGGAGCAGCGGGGAGGGGCGGCCCGGCAGGGGGCCGAGGCGGGGCTGGAGAAGGGGCGCCCGCACGCCTCCCTCATTGTGACCACCCCTAATAGTATATGTGCCCACGGGGCCCGTGCACCTGCCCCTTCTGCGCGGCGGGCGGGGCGGGAGGCATCCTGGTGGCCTGGGGGGCCGGGGAGGTTTGGACTTGCCAAGGCTGCCGCTTCTCCCACCGACCCACTGTGTGACCTTGGGCAAGTCACTTCCCCGCCCTGGCTTCAGTTTCCTCTTCTGTAAAGTAAGGGAGGGGGGAGAGGCTGGACTGGGACTCTAGGCACCTTAAGCAGCTTGGGATGGAGGGAGTCCATTCCTTTGGAAAGTTCTTCCTCGAGGGGAGTCATCAGAATTTATTTGGGAGGGCAGGTTCCTAATTTTAATTGGAAAAGGAGTATGGGGGGAGGGAGTGTTCTTTAAACCCCATGCTCACCGGGCAGAGATGATACTTCGAAGCTGGTCTCCAATGGAGGCTCTGGCCAGGGATTTGGCAGGTTCAAAGGACCCGAAAAGTTCCCAGACAGGACCTAGAGACCTGATTCAACAAACACAACGAACATTTATTAAGTACCTACTGTGTGTTCCAGCCACTGTGCTAAACCCTAGACCCGAGGGACCTCTGGCCCAGGTCCAGATAAGTGTCAGATCTCTCCCAGACCAGACGCTGTTGTGAGTAGTGTGTAGGTATGGCCATTTAGCTCTCTCCTTTGGCTGTGGTGAGTCTGGTTTTAGTCTACTCCATCCTCCCTTATAATGATCTATTCTCAAGTTGGCCTTGCTGAGTGATACGCGCTTTGGACTTTAAGGTAAGCTTCCTTAGTGTCCCCTGACTTGGTGTGGTTTTGAGGTAAAGCCAAGAGGAGTGAAGATACTCTTTGTTTCAGATAGAGACAATAGGCTGAGCTTAGGAGTATCTTGCAAGTAGTAGGTGCCTAATAAATGTTTAATTTAATTGGGTAATGATTTCTTGATTGAACTGCTGGAGGACTGGATTCTGGAATAGAATTCCTGAGATTAAAGTGCTGGGCTGACTTCCTTCTTTGGGCCAGGATGTGGAGGTACAAACAGTCTTGAGTTAGGGTGGGGCTGTGACCTTTGAGACTTTTCTCTTTCCCATCTAAGAGCCCTATTATAGGGCACTTAAGGGGACTGGGGAGGGGACTGGATTGTAAACTTCTGAAGTGACTTGAAGAAATGGTCTCTTTTCCTTTTTTAATCCCCTAAAATTATGTGGGGACCTCAGGCCCCAGGGAGACTTTTGGGAGACTTCTTTCCTTCCCTTTAGCTGTTTCATCTTTTTCTTGCAAGGTATTGCTTCAAGAGATGGGGGAAACCACATGACAGAATTAAGTGGCAACTTTTTTTGGAGGGGGGGAATCTTATTTTAGCTTTTAAATTGGACAGAAAAGTAAAAATGACAGAGTGGGAGGTCTGTTGGCTTGACAATTCAGCGATTTATTAAGCACCTGCTCTATATTTATTTAAGAGTCACAATCACTGGGGCTTCCAAGGAAGAAATGAAAAACTGTTCCTGTGACTGGTACAACTTATACAGAGATTAGTAAACACAAAATTGAGGAAGAAGAGAGGACTGACAGCTAGGGAGATTAGGCAAGGCTTTACCTATGCTGAGCTTTAAAGAAATCTAAGGATTTTAAGAGACTGAGCTGAGGAGGTAGGAAGTGTGTTCTAGGCGTGAACAAATGAAGCAAGCACTTAATAAATTCTTACTCAGCACTGTGATCCATACTGGGAATGCAAACAGAATAGCAAGACAGTCCCAGCTCTCAAGGAC
This sequence comes from Petaurus breviceps papuanus, assembly GCF_028583685.1. NCBI lineage: Eukaryota > Metazoa > Chordata > Mammalia > Diprotodontia > Petauridae > Petaurus > Petaurus breviceps. The sequence goes on along the minus strand of NW_027185694.1, from coordinate 22,470,523 downwards.
TTGTATTGTAATGGGATAACAACACAAATGGAAGGTTTTAACTGCTAATCAGGTGGAAAGGTCCCATGGTACTAAGGTGCAGTGGCAAAACACTAACTGTTAGTACCTCTTCCTTCATTTTATTTCTACAGATAAATCACACCTATTTCTGATACTAAGCCATTTGATGGTGCCAAGGGCTCTTAACAACAAGAACTTTCTTTTCTGGGTCCTGAGTAGCTGTGGCTGTAACACTTGCAGGAGTAACTGCCAGGCTGCATCTCTGCATGGACTACCTCCCAGGATAATGGCTGAAGGCATTGGAAAGCACTGTTATTCCCAAGGCTCTCTCTCAGACCTCGGGTCCTGGGCTGTCTCCCCCAAAATTGGAAGTTTCACCTTCCTGACATGCTGCTGCCTCCTGTCTTCCCCCTGGGTGCCTTGCTGCTTAATCAAGGCTGGCTTGTCTTCCTTGTGTGTGGTAGTTGGGATGGCTTGTTCCTTCCCCACATTTCCCCAAATGATGGTTATGGGGGCTGGACTGGAAGCAGGACAGGTGGTCTGGGGTAGGGAAGGGAGTGCTGCCACTCCCAGGGCTCCTGTGCTTCTGCCTGTTGGTGGCGGTTGATCAGCATCTGTTGCTTGTAGTGATGAGGAAGTTCAGCCTCCTCTCCACCATCACTTATCCCCTCAATAAAAAGCATGGGGTGTGGGGGCTTGCTGTTTGGGGGCACTGCTGTTCCCAAGGTTTTTGGATGCAGTCTGAGAAGAGATGATGGCTAAGGTGGTGGTTTGGCTTACCTTGCATATGCTGCCTTCTGTCTCTCCATCAAGGTGCCTGTCCTGAGGACCAAGCTGTGTGAAGGTAGGAGATGGAATGCTGAGGTTAGATAACTTGTAGGACAGTTGATTGGAATCTAGAGTTTGCGAAAGAGAATAATGTGAAATAGGCATAGAAAGGTATAGGCTGGAGCCAGATTGTAGAGAGCTTTAAATCATAGGCTTGTATTTCATCTTAGCAGAAATAGGAAGCCTCTCGAGTTTGTGGTGCTTTAGAATTACTTTGACAGCAATGTGTCAGGGTGGGGTTGGGGGGGAATCCTGAAAGCATGTAGAGCAATTAGGAGGCTGTTGATGGCTGCTTAGAGGTTGGCCCAGAAGTGCAGAGGTCAAAGAAGAGAGAGTTTAAGGGGGGGAAAAAGTATGTTTTGATATCCCTACCAGAGGTGGATCAGTGCTTTGGAGTAGTTTATTTTCAACTGTCCCCTTGGCTTCTCTGAAATATTTCTTCCCAGCTCCTGTTCCTTCCAGGAGTTGTGCCTTCTAGGTTTGCACTGTTTGGAATGAAGGTCTGTTTTTCTTCTCTGAGTATTGAATTCCTGATTTAATTGCTTCAGCACCAGTTTCCCTACTTCTCCCTTCTACCCTCCTACCTCAGGACTAAAGGCCTAGGTAGCTGGGTTATTGCTACCCCATTCTTGAGGGGAGGCCTCTGTCCCAGAGTGACCCCTCCAGCTGGCCTATTGCTTATCCTTTGTCTCACCTTCTCTCTCCCACCCCCTCCTACCTCCAACAGTGGGCCTCTGCTTGCTTACCTCCAAATCATATTCCAGACTGCTTTTGGAGCAAGGCCAGCCCAGTCTCAGGAGAACCACAGGCCCCCATGGATTCTACCTGTGCCTGTGAATTGGGCTGTAAGCACAGAGAGATTATTATTTTCCTTGGCCTTAGTTCTTTCTATCCAACTATGGCCTAATACATGGGCTGGGGGCAGGAACAGGTCAGAGACTGATGTTTTCAATGGAAGCTGGGAAGATTTCCAGACCAGAACTTCTGGCCCCTCTGCTCAGGAATACTTGAGGAGGCAGGTGGGGTAGGGGGTGATTCTAGGGCAGGGTTTTCCCTGGCCTGCTTATCTTTCCCTGGTGTTTGTGAGTGATGGCCTAATGTTACTCAGTGGTCCATGAATCCATGAACCAAAGCTCTGGGCTTCTTATACTCAAATCTGGATAGAGTACAAGAGGGAGAAATTAGAAGAGTGGTGGGGTTATGTATTTGATGTGGCAGTACCTGGGCCCAAATCTTACTCTTTGCTACAAAGGAGATTTTTGAAGGAGTCACTGAACTTGTCTCCATTTCTGGGTCACCTGTTACATGCTAGACTGCAAGCTCCCCTTTCTGCAGATGGTGTCTTCTGTATAGTAAACTCTTGAATTTGTTGTAGAAAGGGGAGTCTGAGTCACCACCCTCTTGTCAGACTGGGATTTCTAGAGGATGTTTGGAAGAATGAGTTCCTTGGCATGAAACTATAGAAGTGGATGAACTTACAAATATTTTCATATTCACACAGTCACCCACACTCCCGGACTCTCTTTGCCACTGGGTGCCCAACTTGTCATCTTTCTGCCTTTCCTTAATCTACCATATCCTGCTCCTCAGACTACTGATGTTTTGCCCTTGTAACTTTCTTAGTGTGGAGGACAGGTCAGCCAAGTTTTAATTGCATTTAATTGAAGCTGTCAAGTTATGGGATTATAACCCTGAGCCGGGTCACTGAGCCCTTTTAGTTAAGGCCCCAGGCTGGCTGGTCAAACACCTTTCCTTCTAGGGTCCCAAGGGAGTATCGACTGGATGTGATTGGATTATCTGTCCAAAGCCCTTAACACTGTCTTATATCTTGGAAAGTATTCTCCAAAGGAAAGCCTATCAAACTGAGCCTCTTGGTGATGTATGTGTATATGTATATGTATATGTATATGTATATGTATATGTATATGATGAGATGGGAGTGTCAAATCTTCCCCCTTCAGAGAGAAGTAGAAGCTGCTGCTATAGATGTCTGGTCTCTTCAGGAAGCTTTGGAGAAAATCAAGCCTTATCTGTTTGCTTAGCCAGTGTCCTCAAGGGACTCTTTCCCTCTGCCAGCTGCTTTTTCCAGGGATGCAGTTTCTGGGACAGCTCCTGTGTCTACTGCTTTAACTTCTTAAGACAACAAGACTCTGTTGAAGTGTGGCCATTTTGTTTAGGGGCTACAGTAAATCCTGATAAGACAATGTTACCACTTCATGTTTACCTACCATTTACTGTGACTTCTGGTATTGTAGAAGGGGCCATTCACCAAGAGAAGCTATGCTGGGTTCCCAGGTTTAGTCTAGAGTTGCTGCTCTCAGCCTTGGAGAACCCTGTCACTCTTTCCCTCTGACCCCTTTGAAGGTACAGCTATAAAGGCAGGCCTGTCCTGATGTCCTTAATTTTTTTCTTCAAACCCTGCCCCTAATACTGGGAGGGAGACTTGAAGTGTGATGGAAAAGGTTAGTTATTTCAGATCAACCTGGATTATTCAACAATGCATTTTTATCTGGGTTAGTCAGCCCAATACCTAACAGCAAGATTTTACAACATTACTATAGAGTTGGATTATAACATATTAATAACCTCATTGGATTGAATTGAAGTACAGGCATATCCATTATCACATTACCCTGACCAACCCATTTCACAATAAACATTTATTTTAGTGCCCTTCGTGTGTGAGAAGCAGTGCTGGGTATTAGACATAGATGTGACACAGATCAAATGTGCCTTGAAGGAAAGGATATGGATTGGAGATAAGAGGAAATCTATTCCAAGCATGAAGAATGATATGAACAAAGACAAAGGGATAGAGACCAGTCCATTTTGGCTGGAATTGTAGTCTACTGAAAGAGATATACTAGTATGAGAGATGGCTGGAAAAGTAGGTTGGAGCCATATTATGGATGACCTTCTGTTACAGAATTAGGAGTTTGTTTTTTATTGTTGTTCAGTCATTTCAGATGCTTCATAACCTCATTTTTGGTTTTCTTGGGAAAGATCCTAGAGTGGTTTGCCATTTCTTTCTCCAGCTCATTTTACAGATGAGGAAATTGAGGCAAACAGCGTTACGTGACTTGCCCAGAGTCACATAGCCAGTAAGTGTTTGAGGCCAGATTTGAATTTAGGAAGATAGTCTTTCTGACTCCAGGCCCTACACCAGGGGTGAGAAAACCTGTGGCCACATGTGGCCCTTAAACTTCTTTGACTAGATCCAAACTTCACAGAACAAATCCCCTTAATAAAAGGGCTTGTTCTGTAAAATTTGGACTCAGTCAAAAGGCCTCACCCAAGCACCTAGAAGGCCACATATGGCTTCACTGGTTTCCCATCTCTGCCCTGCCCCACACTCTTATCTACTGTGCCACCTAGCTGCCCCTCTTCGGCTTTAGGGAATCATTTAGGATTTTTTTAGAACAGTGACCCAATCAGAGACTATTGTATAAAAGCTGTTCTCATCCCCATAAAACTCTGTGATCTGAATCTTTGCTCTATTTGTTTCTTTTTTCTTTCTTTTTTTTGTTTTTTGGTGGAGTACAGGGGGGGATTATGGGTGGCTGGGACAGAAGCTTGATGGGAGAATTCCCTGCCTCCTGGGAGATTGCTGTAGCCTCCCTTTAAGAACGCACAGCCTACCTCAGACCCTCATGTCTTCTCTGTATCTCCTTTTAATCTGCACTATTCACTGCTTCCCTAACACATTTTCTGTACTTTTCCACCTTGTGGCCTTTGTTCTCACTGCCCCTTTCACCTTTACTGCATTCTGTCCTCATTCTGTTTATTGACAGACTGCCCAACCTCTAAGGCTAAATTCAAAGTTACACCCTCCGTGAAGCCTTCCCAGATTCCTTCCCTCCTCCCCTCATCAGAAATGAGCTCTCCTCTGTTATCTCTCCTATGTAATTATCACACTGTTTGTATTATGGGTTGCTATAACATGATCTCCAAAGAATTGAAGCTGGGGATCACCCAGAGGGTAATAGAGAAGCATGAGATGGATGTGAGCAGACTACAACCTATTATGCCAAAGACCGTGTAAAGGATGTTGTCAGAGACTTGTATGACAGGGAAAGAGCTGAGTTGACTGTTGGCTAGAATGGGGGATCATGATAGGCAGCCTCTGTCCTCCGTTGGCCTAGATGCAGTGCCAGGAGAGTGAGAGGAAGTCCCCAAGAAGAGGCCCCCTGTGGCAAGGGCATGAACCAGAGTGCCTCAGCTTAGGATGAGTTCTAATCTGAGTGGGCAGGGTCAGTGAGCTCATCGCTGGAAGGAGTGCCCACATCACAGATTTATTGGAGCATATTCACGTAATCTCCATCTGTGAACCTATTGTTTCCTCTCCTAAATGGAATGGTGAGCTCTTTGAGGGCAGGGACCTTTCTAATTCCCCTTTGTCTTCACCTTAGAGCCTCCACAGACCCATACACATAGCAGTTGTCAGGAAATATTTCTTGAATTCAAACTCTCATAATAAGGTCATGAGGTGTGGAGAAGGCAATGAGGCTGAAGAGGACGGGACCGACTCTGGCTAGAAAGCTGAGGAGAGCTGAGGCAGGAGGCAAGCTGAGACTTTTACCCGGGTTGCATCTGATTGCTTTGTTCTGGGAACATATGACCAATATAATGTTGAAGAAAATGATTAGTAATGAATAGTCATTGGAGGGGCCTGGCCTAGATTGAGAAGTTGACAAGATACCCTGCTGCTAGTCCAGGCTCTGAGAGATAGGGTACCTTCAATCTCAGGGAGAGGAGAACAGGCTCAGTCTGAGTTACTTAGAGGATTATTTAGTGGGCTCTATCCCCAATATTTCTATCTCTAACATGGAGATGAGCAAACTGAGTCCCAAAGAGGGGAATGGACCTACTGAAGGTCACATAGGGAGTAAGACAGAACTTGGGTGGACCTCCATCACCCAAATCCTATTTCAGCTGTCTGAAATACACTACCTCCTGAACTCAAAGGAGCAGTTCCTTCATGGAAGAGTGAATCCACCATAAGGATTCAAAGAAGAAGACTAGATTTCCCTGTCCTTGTCTAAGGGCCCCACTGGGTGTGCATGTGTATCACAGTGTTTGGAGGATTGGTATATATTTGAGCCTGATGTGTTCTTTGGGAATGAGGCTTTGGCTTAGTCTAATCCCTTTGGAGCTGAGTTGGCCCTGGGCCTCACAAGGGCTATGTGAGCTATTCAGGCTGAGTCAGCTACCCAGGGGACTCAGGCATCCTGACACCTAGTTCTCACTATGCTGGGGGTCACTGCGGTGCTTGAATTTCTAAGCATATCCCTTAGTACTCCTTTCTGGCTCCTCGGGCATGTCAGTGGGTCCTATATCCTCCCTTGATTCAATAAAACAAATAAAAGAGGCTGAGCCTTCAGCTCATGGGCTGAAGTCCCCAGGGGGAGGCTGGTGTGATTCACTCACAACTTTAGCAGATCAGGACTTCCACCTGTGATCATGGAACTGGAAGAGCCTTCAAAGGTCATCTTGGCCCCTCTCTACCTGAAGGAGAAAGCCCCTCCTCTTCAGAATCCACAAGTTCTTGAATAATTTCCTTGAAAATTGACAGTGAGAAGGAAATATTCTGTAGCAAGGCTTTGGTTTTGTGAAGTTCTTCCTAATATTGATGTGATATCTGCTTCCATAGAACATCTAGCCATTGGTTCAAGGTTTGCCCTGTGGAGCCAAGCAGAATAAAGGAACGAATGCCCCATGGGATCCCTTTACATGTTTTTAGACAAAGCTAATGACTCCACAAGCATCAAGAAATAATAAGAGAGCCAAAAGATATTTTAAGATGGTCATTATGTGCCTAAGTCTCCTCTTCTCCAGAATCATAATCCCCAGTTCAGAGGCTCAAAGCTGAGGAGATACCTCCTGGTCCTTGAGATCAGAAGACCTAAACTTAGGTCTGTCACTGTCTGTTGTGTGACTCTAGGCCCTTCACTTTGTATTTTTCTCTCTAGTTATAAGATACAAATGATTTTCTGCTTTTCTCAAATATGCTTTGGCCTAGCATCATCTCTGAGACCACTGCTTTGTCAGCTCTCTTGGCCCTAAGGTCACTGGATTGGGAGTCTCCTGGTAATTGGTCCCATGAGAAATTTACCCCTTACATCCTCTTCCCCCTTGTTAGCGCCTTTCAGTCATTGGTCCCAGCCCTCTATTTACCTCCTGCCAGTCCATGCTGAAAGCATTCACTCAAGGAAATAATTTTCTTCCTGACCTTAGTTGGGTCACAGTAACATTTTTTCCAGGATCCAATCACTTCAGCCATCTCCCTGACACCCTCTGCCATGACATCAGGACTAGGGAAACTGGGGTAGAGATGGATCAGAGGCCTTTAAAACTGTCCACCATCCCTTTCTCCTCTGGGGTTTTCTGCTAGAGGAATTTGGAAGTCTCAAGCCTCTAAATCTTCTATCCTGGGCACCCCTAATCTTGGTATTGGAGTCTCTAGCTGGAGAGAAACCTATTTGAGCTAAGCTGATGCAAAGCATGATCTTTCTTTGCTTCCTGCCAGTCTGATTGGGGAAGAGGGGTCAGAGGGGCACCATGGCCTAGCCATAGGTTGGCTTCAGTATTAAGGGAGCTTGGGAAAAGTTAAGATGACTCTCATCAAATTAGGGGTAGGGCTTTATCTCACTCCGTGTCTCTTTGCCCAGAAGGAGGGCAACTTAAACCTTTCTGGTACTGAATACCACCTGTATTTACAAGCAGGATATTTAACTGTACTCTCCTCTTCACATCAGCTCCATGGTGATTATCATGATGAGAACACTCAATACATCATTTTTTAGCCTGAACTCCAGCAACCTGGTGGAGAACAGTTGTCCATACCTCCAGGTATGGACAAGCTAGAACCTAGGATCTACCACGTATTTTTCCTCTGGGACTTCCTGCTAGAGTTCACTCAGGCCAGGCTAGTAGTCCAAAGGCGGAAAGTGACCCTGGAACAGCATGATGTGGTAGAAATTGTTCTATTTGAGAGCCAGGAGACCTGACTTATGGTATGTAACCCTGAGAAAGTTACATCTCTCTGGGCCTCAGTTTCTTCAATGTAAAATGAGAATAACTCTGCCCTATTCAGTAAAACAATTCAACAAACATTTCTTAAACACGTATGAAAGACAGTGTTGGGTGCTGGCTATAGCTATGACACAGACCCTATTTTCTCAAAGAACCAGAAATCTATTATAGAAAGAAGGGGGTGGAAATGAGATATACCCAAATAAGTGTGGTTAAAAAAATTTTGTTGCACACAGGGATAATTTACTAGGGATAGTTCAAGGCAAAGTGCTAGGAGAAATTTGAAAAGGAGATCATTTTCAATTGAGGTGGGAAGTCAAGGGTTCATGGAAGACATGACACCTGCATGTGACTTGGAAGGAAAGGAGATTTTTCAACAAATATAGCTGGACAGAAATTGTGTTCTTCTATTGGGCAAATGTTATCAGAAAAAAAACATGAAAACAAAAGACAAGAATAGGAGATGGGTAATAGTCCAGTTTGGGTGGCATGTAGAGTATGTGAAAGATACATCCAGAACAATAGATAGGAACCAGATCATAGAGCAATTTAAATGCCAGGATAAGGGATCTAAACTGTTTGGCAAAGCAGTACGTTTCTGGCATGTATAAACTGGAGCAACTAGGTCCTGGTACAGTGCATAAAATGCTGGGCCTAGAGTCAGGAAGATTTAATTGATTTAATTAATTTAATTAATCCTGAATGCCCAGAGTATGGGGAGAATCATGATGTTATTGGGTCTGAGGTGAAGGGGGGATCTCCTCTGCCTCGGTTTCCTCAACTGTAAAATAGGAATAATAATAGCACCTACCACCCAGGGTTGTTGTAAATATCATGTGAGATAATATTTACAAAAAGTGCTTAACATGTCTGGCACATAGTAGGCGCTTTAGAAATGCTTATTCCCTTTCCCCCATTCCTTATAAATGACTACTATTAATAATAGTAGCAGCTTAATTTATATAGCACTTTCTGGTTTTACAATAATAATAACTGACATTTGTATAGCACTTTAATATTTTCAAAATACTGTATGTCATTTCATTTGTTCTTGAGAGCAACCTTGTGAAATAGATATTGCAATATTTTTAAATAAAGGAACTGAGACTCAAAGAGATTAAACGTTTTGCTCTGATACTACAACTAGTGAGTATCAGAGGCAGGATTTGAACCCAGGTTTTTCTTTATCCTAAGTCCACCATCCTGCGTAACAGCCCTGTAAGATGAATAGAGAAAGAATTATGATCCCCATTTTACCAAAGAAGGAAACTGAGGCCTAGAGTGGTCCCACGACTTACCAAGCTTGTAGTACTAATAGATGATGGGAGTGGCACTCCAGTCTAGCTTGTTCCACTCTTGAGACTACCCAATGACTTTTCCACTACATTGCTTTCTTATAATAAAGGTCTACATACAGGAATATAACTCTGGTAGGTAGAGACAGCGTTGACCCACTGATGACCTAGCATCAGTGACTCATGACTTCTGTGCTCAGAGTACATATTGAGGACTTCTCTTTATCCATCTTTCTCAGCCCAGAACCTGATCCTCTGTGTCTCGGGATATATGGAGGGGTGGGAGGGAGAGAGCTCAGTATGTTGAAGCAGAGGATGGGCATAGGTTGTTTGAAGCAAGTTGTTGCTTGCCCCAGGGGAAATCTTTGCCCCACCCTAAATGACCATTTCTTCTTCTCCCCCAGACCTGATGTATTCATATGAGTACTTTGTCCAGAGCCCCCAGAAGTTGTCCTTCTACAGCTGGTATGGCAGCACCAAGCTCTATCACTTCCGGGTGCCTTCTGATACGATGCTGCTTCGTTGGCTGCTGCAGGCATTCAAGGGCCCAGGCTCTGAGTGCACAGATGTGGAGATCACCGTGTATGTGACAGCCTGATGCTGTACATCTGCCCCTCATGACACCCCATACCCCTCCTACTGTACCCTTGCCTTTCAGTCAACTCTGCCCCCCACTGGCACACTTCCCACCCCACTCAGCTTCCTGAGGGGGCCCTCAGCCTGCATTTTAGCTTTCTCCCTCATACAGCCTAAACCTAGGCTGCCTAAGACCTGATCTCAATTCCAAACATTTGTTCCCATCTATCCTTCCTGCTGGGGAGAGGTAGCATGGGTCTTAATCCCTCCCTGTTCTTTCTGCCTCCAGCCACTTCCGTTATGGTGCTCCTCCAGTCATTAATCCTCTGGGCACCAAATTCCCAGACAACACCACAGTCCGGCCCTCATTTTCTATAAAGCTTATACACAACAACACCATCATCAATGTCTCCAGCCCCGCACCTGGCGACTGGTTCATTGCAGCCCACTTGCCCCGCTCACCTCAGAAAATAGAAGTAAAGGTAAGAATGGGGAGGTCCTTTCCTTTCTCTACCCTTTCAGGCCCTTCTGGCATGACAGCTTCTCCCTGATGTTGCCTTCTCTTTCTCTTGGAGATCCCACACAAAGAGTACAGTGACTTCTCTCTCCTTTAGGAGTTTCCCCTTCACCTCAGACCCAGTAACATAATGATTCTCCCCATGAAGATCCCCACCATGCCATTTCTGAAATATATATCCAACATTATCCACTCTCCCTCTCTCATCTTTCCCTAGGGTGTGGCTACCCCCTGTACCTACATCTTCCAACCAGACATGCTGGTGCTACGACTGACTGAAGTTACCATTCTACAGCCTGATACACCCCTCTCACAGACCCTCTCTGGCTCCCAGTTGAGGCATCTCAAGTGAGTTGGGGGTCAGAGTCCTCAAGTACAGGGCACTGCATTCAAGAGGGGATTGGGCATTAGATCTGATTGAATTATCAAATTTTAGAGGTACATCTGTTGTCTGTCACAGTTCTGTGCCCCCTTTGCCCCCCAAAATTCATTAACTTATTTGGTCTTCACAATATTCAATTCAATTCAAAAACATTTATTAAATACCTGTTATGTGCAAGGCACTGGGATATATGCTGAGGATACAAAGGTCAGTAGTCCCTGCCCTCTGGGAGCTTACATTCTACTGGGAGGATACAAGATGTGTACAGATAAGTAGATACAAAGTATGTAAAAGTTAGATACAAAATAATTTCCAGCAGAAAAAATTCAAACAAAGTAGCAAGTAAGGTGGTGTTGGGAAGGTGTAGATCAGGAAGAATCTTTTGGGGGAGGTGGCCCCCAAATTGTTCTTTGAAAGAAATCAGAGATTTTGAGAAGCCACGATAAGGAAGGAGGGCGTTGCAGGCAGGGAGGCAGGAGATAAAATGTCTTGGATGGGGAACAGCTAGCAGGTCAGTTTGACTAGAGTCAAGAATATGTGAAAGAGAGTAATAGGAAACAAGCCTGGCAAAGTTCCCATGAAATAGGGGAGGTGAAACTGAAGCCTCAGGGGGGAAGCCTGTAGCTGGTAAATGATACATTAGGACTGGAACTGAGGACTCCTGACTCTCAGTCCCAGACTGAAACTAAATGGCAAAAGGGGTGGGAGGGGAGATTGTAAATGATGTAGCAGAGAGAAGTGGAGTGGGTGGTGGAGGGAACCATGGAGACTGGTGAAGGCCTTGGCTTAGGGCTTTTCCCAGTAACTGAGAGGGAGGCTATCACCAAACAGTCCTTTGGCTTACAGGGTCTTCATCCCAAAGTACACCTCAGACCTCCAACTAGAGCTGAGGAGCTGTGTGTCTAATGGGAGCCAGGTCTGCCCTGTACGCCTCATTGTTGGGCCCAACACCCTGCCCCAGTCCTTTCAGAAGGTCATCAGCTGTACAGACCAGCATGAGCCCTGCCGTCTGCACCTACCTGCACCCCCCTGGGACACTTGGCTACAGGTGACAGCTGAGGGCAGGGCAGAACCCAACGTCAGCGTGACCTTCGATGCTGTTGCCTCCTTCACAGGTTGGCCAGCCCCTGGCTTATCACCATCTTCACAGTCCTGACACTACAGTCATTTTCTGAGGCTTGGGAAGGAGATGCTGTCACCCCGTAGCTCTTTATTCACGCCATTCCTTCCCTTCCTGTTCCTTTGGGAATCGTTGGCTAGGGTCATACCCAGTTGTTCCTAAATCCCTCTTACACCTGTTCAGCTGCCACTATTAGCTAAATCACATGGAATCTCAAGCTGAAGCACTGCCCACCCATACTAGCCATAGTGCAGCCTGCAAATCCCTCCTGAGAGTTGCTTATTGAGGTAGCCTTTTCTCTTCCCGATTCTTTTTTGAGATGATTTGGCCTGTACCCCTGGAGCTCCCTTTCTTCCCATCTCTGAAAGTAACCCTGATCCTCTCCTTCTAGATTCATGGAAGCCATTGAGTTTTTCTTTCCCCAAGATATACCCCTTTCCTGCTTGGCCCAAATGATGCCCTACTGGGCTGAATGACCTATTTTCCTTCCCATGGCTGCTGAAGGTCTCTCCCCTTCCCTCATTGTATTCCCCTTCAAGACCTCTTCTTTCCTGGGTCTGCAACTTCCTTCCCTCCTAGCTGCTGACTTTCATTCCCTTTGTTCTCTGGGCAGTGTGCCGGCCAGGGAGTCTGGGACCCTTGGTTGTCTCCTACATCAGCCTGAACCAGAGTCTCAACGCATCAGCAGCCTCTCTGTCCATGGGGCGAAGCCCTTGGCACCTTGGCAAGAGGATGGGTGTGGGCAGCAGCCCCTTTTCCCCTGTCGGGGATTTCCGAAATGCCTCGGCTCTGAGTGGCTTCTGCCTCCTCAGCTACCCGGTTATTCGGGAGGAGCTGGATGTGGTTTCCGTGCGCTTCTGGCCCCTGAGTGGTTCTGGGATCATTGTGTGGTCCAGTCTGCCCACCCTGTTCCCGATCAATCTCAACACAGGCATGGATAGTGGCAGCACCTTCATCGTCAGCCTGAAGCTCAATACGGTGCCCACCTAGGGTTGGGATTGGAGGGCAGTGGGTGGGAAGAGATTTTCCCTGGAATGTGACACGAGAAAGCTTTTAGAGAGAGTACAGGTCACCAGAGGCAATGTACCCACTGCTGGTGTGCCAAGCTTAGTTCCTGACTCCCTCAACAAGTTCACCTCAGTCCCCAGACCTTCTAATATATTTATTTTCTCTTTGATGAGAGACTTTTATTTTCCAAAGACCTTGTTCTGGCAGAGACTAGAAATTGCCAATTCTTTAAATATTTACCAAATGCCTATTGTGTGTCCAGCCCTGTTGGGGGGAGGATGAGAAAAGAGGGAGAAAATGTGGTCCTTACCATCAAGGTACCTCTAGTCTAGCAAGGGAAGCATTTGTCCCTGCATTTAAGCAGCCATTTACAAAGTGCTTGTTATGCATAGGACCTTGTGCTGAGCGAGCAGTGAAGGAGGTAAAAGAGATGAACAAGCCTTGGTCCAGTCATCCAAGAGCTCACCACCTAAGTGGGGGAGCAGAGTAGAAAAAATATAGAGAAATACCACACAAGGAAGAGTGTGTTAAAAGTAGAAGTGTCATAGAACCAAAATGTTTTGAGTCCTGAGGGAAAGGAGTACTAAATTGGTAAGACAGGAGAAAGTTCCTTGGAAAAAGGATTTGAGCCAGACCTTTGAAGAATGAGTAGATAAAATTCTACAGAGAGATACTAAGGGGATGTGGAATTGTGGGGCAGGGTTAGGATTCCAGGAAGAGCAGCTACTGGAGCAGAAACAACAGATTTGAGAAAGCCTTTGGGAGTAAGGTTGAATAGACCCAGTCAGAGAAAGAGACCTGGGAAGGAATCACTGGGTGTATTTGGAAAAGAAGTGTAGAGAAATCAGTTTTTCTGGAAAGTAGAATGAATTATGGGGAGGAATATGAGCTCGGGATGGAGACCTCAGGTGGCGCCCCTTTGTTTAGAGCCTCGAACTGTATCCTCCAGGAAATGGAAAACTATTCAAGGTTCTGGACCCAGAAATGATGTGCTCCAACCTATGCTTCAGAGAGATTCATCTGGCTAGATATTCAGAATGGATTGTGCCAAGAGACTGCCTAGTCCTTTACAGCTGAGTTTCAGGCCTGCTTCGCTAACACATATGCAATAATTAGAAAACTGTATAAGATAGACTATATTCAGGTATAATCATTCACACATAATTATAGTCTATCTTATATTGTTTATACTCACATAAAAGAGTATAGTCTGTTTTATATAAAAACTACCAAAATAGTTTTTAAGGAGTTCAGAAAGAGGAATACCTTTGGGGTGGTCAAGGAAAGTTTCATGGAGAAAGGATTTAAAGTGTTCTTTAGAGGAAGGATAGAATTTAAATTGGGAGAAGGCAGGGGCTTCAGTGATCAGACTAGCCCCACGCCTTTCCTTTCAGGGGTAAGAAGAGGGGAGACAAGGGATGGAATTATATCCATTTCTCTAACCTCTGAGCTAGGTGGGGAAGGTCTGAGTCCCGGGCCTAGGCTGGGGGTAGACACAGAGGCCTAAGACTGACCATTGGAATCTGTCCCTTGCAGACTCTGGGCAGTAGCAACATTTCAGTGGTTGGTTGCCTGAGTGCCACCTCGCCTGTCCTCAGCCTCAATACCTCTCAAAACTGCACTACAGGTACAGGAATGAAGTAGAAGCCCTGGGACCTCTTTTTCTGGGGGAAGAGGCACTCCTAAGGGAAGACCCCTGTCCCTGAAACACCTATACTGTGGGAGGGCATAGGGAGAGCTATTTCATCCCGGCTTTAGTCCCCTCAATTTAGCTTGAAAAGCAGGGGAAATGGGTAACAGTATATTAGGGGAAGGAAGTTTTCCATCTTTGGCTCCCCAGTCTGTCCTGTTTCACTGGAAGCCCCACTAACCAACACCAACACCTCTTTCCCTTGTCGCCTTAGCTTTTTTCGAAGGATACTCTTTGTACCTGTCTGACTCTTCTCGTGAGGCCATGCTTTCTGTCCCCTATCCAGAAACTGGCAATTGGTACCTCTCCTTACAGCTCATCTGCCCAACAAATGTGAGGTGAGTGTCCAAGGGGGTGTGATCAGGGGACCAAGGGTCCCATGGATAGTCCCAGGAACAGGATAAATTGGATCCTCCCTGAGATTTCCAAAGGGCCAGATTTTGAGGCTCTCCCTTTCTGTTGGTTGGGGGCTTGTCCCTGCTTGGCATTTTTTGCCTTCTTTCAGTCACTGCAGGGATATCACTATTAAAGGATGTCAACAGTTTACTTTTCTCTAGCCCTTTACAGTCTACAAAGCACTTTGTTTTTAACAACCCTGTGAGGTAGGTGATATACATGTTATTATCCCCATTTTACAGATAAGGAAACTGAGGCTCAGAAAGATTAAGTGTCTTATCCAAAGTCAAACAGCTAGTATCAGAGCCTAGACTCAAACCCAGGACAATTGACCCCCATTCCAGTGCTCTTTTTATTGAATTACACTCCATCTTAATATTACATACATAAGGAGCTTCCCCATCCCTTTTTCAGTGCCCCAGGAAGCTGATGTGGGGAAGGGCAGCCTCAATGGCTAGAACATAGAGGTGGGGGGAAGATGTGGAAGGCCAGACTGACCCAGAACAAGGCACTGAATAGAAAGGATATTGGGTCAAATTGCTGACTAGCTGGTAGCTTCTAAAGATCTAGGCTTATTTGTTTGTCCTTCTGTCCTTTGTAGTGAGTGTCAGCAGGTTCGAGCCAATGTGGAGGCTTCTGTGTCCCTGACCCCCTGCTTCAATGATTGTGGCCCCTATGGCCAGTGTAGACTGCTCCGAAGACATGGGTACCTTTATGCCAGCTGTACCTGCAAAGCTGGTGAGTAGTAAGTACTTGGCTCTTTCCTGGAGAGGAATTCATGAAAGGAGCACTCTTATCGGTCCATGGGTCTAATTCCCCCCCAGAAAGGACCCTGAGACGTAGGACTAGTCGTCATAAAATCCCCTGGGTTCCTAGAACCTTGGGGATGCAGCCATCTATCCTCAGGACTATCTGAAATAGAGTGGGAAAACCAGAATTGTGGCCTGTGAGATCATTGCCAGGAGTGTAAGAGGTGTATCAGCCCCACAGGCATGGCCGGGGCTCTGCCCTGAAGAGAGGAAAGGCAAGGCTAAGGGGAATGTGTGAAGCCTTCGCTGCTTCCTCAGTACCCCATTCACTTTTGGTTTTGGTTTTTCCTTTCAGCATGCTGCTATACTTTTCTTAGGGACCTTCCTCATTTCTGGAGCTACTAAGGTTTTCCACCTCATGACCCAGACCCTACCCTTGGCAGGCCAGGGAAAAGAGTCCATTCTACTGATGGGGAAGTGTGGGGCTTGGAGGCCCATCGTGACACCCCGTCTCAGTCCTTTCTTCCTCCCTAGAATAAGAATTCCATCTTTCCTTCAAACTTTGCTGTTTCTGTTGAGATTACTGCCATTTTTCTAGTCATTCAGCTTTATAATCTTGGAGTCATCTGTGGTTCTCTTTCCCTCTCCCTACATCTTATCAGTTGCCAAGTCCTATTTTTAAATATAAATTTTTATTGATATTTTTTGTCATTCACCTCCTTTACATTTTTATTGATATATTTGTTTTTCATTACCCAGTATATCCTTCCCTCCTTGAACTTCCAGAGAGTTATGTCTTAAAGAAGAAAAAGGGGGGCGGAAGTGAAACAATATGACCCAACATATCTGCAAAGGAGGGAAGGTAGAATATTCTCATACCTCTTCTTTGGGGCCAGGCTTGGTCATGGTACTTTCACAGCATTCAGTTTCAGGTTTTTGTTGTTTTTTCCATATCCATTGTTGTAACTATTTTGTATGTTGTTTTTCCAGTTGCCAAATCCTCCTATTATAATATCTTTTGTGCCCATCCTCTTCTCTCCTTTCTCACAGGCTCTACCCTCACTCATCACCTCTCCCCAATAACATTGCAGCAACCTTCTACTTGATCCTCCTTGCTTCCAGCCTCCGCTATTCAAACCTTCCTCCATAAAGCTTCCAAACTGATATTCCTAAACCATAGACTTCACCATGTTGCTCCCTGACTTCAGTGGTAGTTGCCTCTGGGATAAAATAAAAAATCCTCATTCTGGCATCTAACACCCTCCACCATATGACTCACCCACATTTCCTGAAGTAATATTTCATATTATTCCCTTTTCCAGTCAAACTGGCCCTCTGGCTGTTCTCTGTACATAACATTCCACTTGGTTGCCTGGCCTAGCTAAGTCAAGGTCTTGAAATTTAGATTTAGAAATCAGGGGAGAGGTGTATTCAAGTGATTTCCAGTGTTCCTTTCATGAGGCAGCTGCAGAGGGCATTGATTAGAGCCCATGCTACCCCCTTCTCTCCATGTAAATATGTTAATCAAGAAAATACCCATAATCATAATGGAGCTGCCATATTCCTTCTGCAGGCCTGGCCCCAGGCATTCATTGGAGGGGGTTGAGGGAGAATGATACTGTGAAACACATTTCCTGTGTCTCCTCTGTTTCTCACCCTGCAGCCTTGGGAGCATATCTTACCAACTGCCTAAGGTGCTATGTACAGGAACATGCTCCCTCTCCAGTGGTGAATTCAGGTCTGTCAGAGCATTTTCCCTCAGAGTGAGGCTGAGGTCTCTAGGGAGCAAGCAGCATCTGGGAAAATGCTGTCCTGCGTCACATCCAGCTCCAGCCTCAAGGCTGCTGAGTCACCCTTGCTGATTGGAACTGAAGGAGTAGAAAGGGACTTGGCCAGCTCAGACTTCCTTCCCTTCCTGGTGATGCAGGAGGGAGGGCTAGCCCATGGACCGATTCTCTTAATTCAGGATTTCCAAAGAAAACATTTTGGAAGGTCCCTATTCTAGGGCAGAACAAGGCAGCTGCCTAGTCATTGGTCCCTGGGTTTGGATTACAGATGGGAAAACTGATAACTTGGGAGGGATTTGGGATATGGCTTTGAGGGGTCCTCAGAGGAGGATTGTCTGACTTGACCTCTGCAGTATCCTACTGGTCTAAGAGTATGATTAAAGGTTCCTTCCCTAATTATTATAATTGTGAGCTGATATTACCATCTCTGTAATAACCTCATTTTTTATAACTTTATAAAATCTCATTTGACCTTGAGTAGGTGCTTCCCTAGAGGGGCATGTAACAATCTAGCATTCAGATTTGGAAGTTAGTAGCTAGACTGGTACAGTTGGGTAATGTTTAATTGGATCTCTTTGGTGCCTGGAGGTATCCTGGCCCCAGAACTTGCTGAGAGGAGATTGGAAAGGGACAGTTCTGGAAAGGCCCTCTCCAGAGGAAGCCAGACCCAAGTGCTAAATAGGAATGAGGGCTGATTAGTTTGGAAGCTGTACTGGCTTCTGCCACAAAACGTATTAGGAAGGACCTCAAAGGTCATCTAGTCCAACCTATATCTGAATGGGAATCTTGTCTATAGTATCTCTGACAAGTGGCTATTTGGTCTCCATGTGAAAACCTCCAGGGAAGTGATATTTGCTTTGTCCTGAGGCCATCCATTCCATTTTAGGACAGCTGTAGGTATCAGGAAGTATTTCCTTAAACTAAGCTGAAATCTGCCTCTGCCACTTTGATGCTTTGTTTCTGGTTCTGCCCTCTGCAGTCACATGAAATGAGACTACCTGTCACATGACATCCTTCTATATTTTTAAATATATATAATATATTTATGTATATATATATATATATATTTTATATCTCTATCCTATATCTGCTAAATATTTCCCTCTTCAGGCTCAATAATCCCTAGTTCCTTCAACCAATTTTCATATGGTCTTTAGGCACCTTGCTTTCCTAAATGCTAAAGTATACATAAGACAATGTTTAGATTTCTAATCTTTTTTCATAAAACTTAAAATTCCTTTCCAAGGTTCCCGAGGTCTTCCTTGCTGTTCACAATTAAGTTCAGAATATCAGTTTTCTCCTTCATTTTCCCTTCAACTTTCTAAAAAAAAAAAAACCCTTATTTTTATTAATATGTTTTATCTTTATATTACCTTTATTTCCAAATGTGTTCTTCCTCTTTTCCTAACCAACACATTGACTAATACTACCCCCCCCACACACACACACACATACCTCCCTCCTGTAAGAAAAGAGAGGAAGATGCATTTTCTGAACTCTTTTCCAGGAACAACTTTAGTCATTTTAATTATGAATCATTCAGTTACTCTTTTTGTTCTTCCTCTTTACCTTGTAGTCATTGTGTCTTTTGTTTTATTGGTTCTACATATTGTACTCTGCATCAGTTCATATAAAAGAAAAGATGAAAAGAAGATTTCTATGAACTGATGCAGATGCTTGACTTGGGCGTCCAGTTAATTAAATCCCCTCTTCCCAACTATAATATGCCTCTGGCAAGTTTGTGATCTCTTTACTGAACTCCTCTGGGTCATCATTGCATATTCCCACAAAAATATTCCTTCTCTTTCTCCTTCCACTGGTCTTCATCCAGCTGCTCTCTTTGGTTTCCCTCTCTGATTTCTTGATTTCCTCTTCTGTTCCTTTTCTGACAGCCATCTATATATTCCAGTTGAGGATCGCATCCTGTCATATCTTAGTGCTACACTTATGAGGTTGGATTTTTAGCTTACCTTCTTTCTTACCTGTATTTTGTGCATTTGTGTATCAACATCTGAACCCACAGGTTTTATTGCTGACTTTCTTCTAGAATATTGTCTCCTGTGATTACTGAACTTCTCATTTTGTATTCTTTCTATGCTTTAGTTATGACTCTCTGGTATCTATCTGGCTTGGAAGATACATGAGTGCAGTTTCTTCCTCCTCTTCCTTTTTTAGTTTAAAGCCCTTTTGATCATATTGTGAAATCCTGGGGAAACATATCTTAGTATAACATCCCTGTGCTCTGTATCTTATCAGTTCTATGCACCTTAATTTGTTTGATTTTGCTTTTTTTCCTTAATTTGCTAGAAAAGACTTTTTAAAAAAACCCTGTCCTCTGGACTAAAGTGAGCTAAAGGGAAGAAAGGAAAAACTGAGCCTGCCTAGCAATTTATTGAAAGTCAGGTAGGGACTGGAACCTACCACTTACTTCACAGGGTTGTCATGAGGATCAAATGAAAGTGTATATCTAAAGCACTTTGCAAACCTTAAGGCACTATACAAATATTAGCTATCATCATCACTATTATTATCATTAATATAGAGAAGGAACCGATATCTCTATAGCACTAGGGAGCAGGTCCCTTTTTTGATCAAGTGATTTCATTTATTTACAAATTGTACAAAATCCCCAACTATCAAGGTTCTTACAGTTGAATAGATTAGTGAGGAATAGATTAGGCTTAGAAGTACTAGCTTCCCTCCTGTTTTGGGACATCTCTTGTCCTTCCCATCCTAAATTCCAGTAGTTACTGAATGAGTCTTCCCTTCCATTCCTCAGGCTGGCAGGGCTGGAGCTGTACTGATGACACCAAGGCCCAAACGGTGGCACAGCAGAACGCGGCTACCCTGCTGCTTACGCTCAGCAACCTCATGTTCCTGCTCCCTGTCACCATTGCTGTGTACCGCCACTATGTGGTTGAAGCATCTGTCTATGCCTACACCATGTTTTTCTCTACGGTACTTCCTTGCATTTCTCATTCTTTCTTACTGTGCCCATCATAGGTTTTTTCCTTTCCTCCCATCTAGCCTTTCCCACTCCTTGGAAAGGGCTTGCCTGGGAGTTCTTCTAAAGGCAGTTTGTCAGGTATGAGCAACAGAGAAGGCCCCTCCCCTCACACCAGAAGGGTATCTCAGAACAAGGGACCTTCCCAGTAGTATTTCATTCATTCATGCAGTAGCATTTACTAAGCATATGGTGTGCACAAAGAATGTGGCTAGCCTGACGAGGATGGAGGATGAATATGAACTTGGCCTTCTTAGAGCTTACATGTGGCTGAATATCTACAAGAGACTCTATCATGCAGAATTGAATAGGAGAGGCAGGAAGAGAAAGTGCCCTGGAGGTCCGTAGGAAGGAGATACAATCACTGGAGCTTGGAGATTAGAAGATATTTCACACATGTGATGCTTGAGGGAGGATTTCAACAGATAGTGCCTGGAGAATGGCACAGGGACCAAAAAGTATAGGAGGAGTTTAGAACTCAGCAAAGAGTCTGGTTTGGCTGAAGTTTCAAGTTGTGCACAGGAGAGTCATGAGATCAAACTGGAAATAGAGGTAATAGATTCAGAGTTAAAAGGGACCTCAGGGGTCATCTAGTGGATCTTAACACCCTCATTTTACAGATGAGGACATTGAGGTCCAGGGAGGCCAAGTAACTTGCCCAGGGTCACACTGGTATCAAAGGTAGGATTTGAAGCCAGGTCCCATCTCTTCAAATTCATTGTACCATATTGCCTCTTTGAGGTTTATGGAAACTATGGAGAGCCTCAAGTACTGGGCTAAGGATTTTGTATTTTATCCCCTAGTCAATAAGAAACTATTGTAGCAGAGAAAGATGAAAGGGAGGGAGACTAGTTAGGAGACTGGTAAACCAGGTGAGAAATACTGAGGGCCTGAGTTAGGGTGGCAGCAGTGGGAGTACAAAAGAGAGAACAGAAGCAATTAATGGATTTAACTGGATATGGGAAATATGAGAAAAAGTGAGTTAGAAATGGTCCTGGTCTGGGCTTCCTGGGCAGAGGGGCAGAGTACCTGGCATTGTGTGGCTGGAACCTGACCTCTGACCTCCCCTGCAGTTCTATCATGCCTGTGACCAGCCTGGGGTGGCAGTGTTCTGCATCATGGACTATGACACGCTCCAGTATTGTGACTTCCTGGGCTCTGTGGTGTCCATCTGGGTCACCATCCTCTGCATGGCTCGAGTAAAGACTTTTGTGAAATACGTAAGTGTTGCTGAAGTCAGGGACCTTCTGGGAATCCCTCAGGGCAGTTTGGGAGAATGGGGAAGGGCAGGAGATAATACCCAGAGAGCATACTCTGCACTGTTCCCTGTGAGGGACTGGGGGAAAAATGAGCATGGAGACCCTGCCTTGAAAAATCATGCTCACATGAGACACATTTAAATGGCAAGCGTAAAGGGTCAGTGAAACTGGGGTCACTATTGTTGGGTGAACAAGGGGAAGAAGAGTCACTCTGGTGGCATTTAATTCATTTCCTGAAGGGAGGGAACTCTGATTCTAGGCATTCCACAGCTGGAGGAAATAGTGCTTGTTAGGTGGGGTTGGGATGTGCTTAAGAGCACCTTCCTCCCCAACCTCCTTTTCTGCTAATCCACACCCTACCTGCCCTGCCCCCAAGCTTCCTGGTTCAGTTTTTTGTAAGCTGGCTTTAGACAAGATCAAGAAACCAAGCCTGGGTGAGGTAGGAGAGGAAGGGCTGCTCTACTTTGCTTTTCAGCTAGCTGTGTGCAAGGCCAGCTGAGAGGAAACTCCCCTTCTTCTGCCCTGAGGTTTTCCCTGGGTATGGGCCAGTGCTATGGCTGGCCTCCAGCTCCCAGAGGAGAGAGGGCATTCCTACTATTCCTACTACCAGAGTCATTTCTTGTCTTTGCTTCCCTGGTAGGATGCCCTGGAAAAGCCTGGGGCCAGGGAATGTGCCTAAGCCACCTACATTTCTCAGTCTAGCACGATGGATCAGTGTTGGGAACAGGAAACAAATTGTGCTTCATATAATGAAAAGAACTCTGGATTTGGGGTCAGAAGACCCAAATTCAAATTCTGGCCCAATCATTTAGCAGCCATATGACTTTGGGCAAGTCACTTTACCTCCTTATACATCGTAGGTATACTCATCTCTATTCCCCCCACGCACTGGACTGTTGGGAAAATCTAATGAGATAATGTGTCCTGGACCACCTGGCCACCTGAAAGTTGGGGAATGAATGGCCAGCTCCCTTTCCTAGTACCTACTCCAGCAAAAACCTGAAATTTGCACCAGAATAATGATCAAGAAATCCAATGAGAAACTACAGTGACTTCCTCTGCCCCAGAACTGCACAAAATAGAAGAAGACCATAGGAGATGTGCAGAGAGCTGCCAGCACCAACACTATCAAACGAGCCAGTAACCAGAGACAACAAAGAGCAGAGGTTCCCCAGGGTGGGGAGCTTGGAACCCAAAGGGTGCAGCATCAAACATTTTAGCATAGCACTGATGACAACTTCAACACAGGGGCTCTGAGGCACTTAGTGCTGTGTCCAGTGATGCCACAGAGGACTCTGAGGACCCATCCAGTGCTCTGAACCTCAAAGATCCAGGGGGGCCTGACTCTGGGAGGGAGAAGTTGGTGCAGGAACCCAGGGTGAGACCAAGCTGTGCCAACTGCCCCTCACCCCTAAGTATGGCAGGAGGCACAGCCGGCCTGGTACAAAGTCCTAATTCAAGAACTAAAGCTGGAAAGATGAATAAACCAAAGAAGTTACCAACAATATGAACAATTATTGTAGGTCTAGAGAATCCCTAAAAGCAAAAAGAATAACTGCAACAACTGCAGATTTAGACTCAAAGTAAAAAAAAATTGGATTTTCTACAAGGACTGCCTGACTACCTACAAGAAATGAAGCAAGATATAAAAAAAGAAATAAAAAATCTGGAGGAAGGACTTGGGACGAATACCTTAGATGAAAAAGTAACCAACCCTCTAAAAACAAGAATAGACCAAAAAAAGAATGATTTTATGAGACACCAAGAAATATGAGAATAAAATCAAAAGTAGTATGACCCTTTCTGTACCTCTCAAAGTGCCCAGATCCTTAGGTAGTGCTGAATCATTCAGCTAGGATCACGAACATCAAACATGGGTTTAATTCTTATGAAGAAGCAGGACCAGTGATAGGAGAAAGAGGAAGACTGCCAGCTTCTTGCCTAAAGTATCCCAGTACCTGGACCTACCTCAGCCTTGGTTTTGCTCATCTAACGAGGGGAGGGACACAAGAAGGGCCTGGATGAGATATATCAGTGAACTAGGTCCCTAGTAGAATTTGCTGAACCCTGAGAGAGAACTAACACTCTTAAGTTCAGCTTGACCTCTTACTACAGAAGCCCAGAAGTTCTTTGGCGGCTGTTCTTGAGTCAAGGGCTTCAAGAGTCATCTGACAGTGTGAGCCTGTATCATTTCAGGAAGAGGGTGGGTACCCAGACCTAAGAATTAGACACCTAGTCAGCAAGTTTTAGTAAACAATTACTTATGTCAAGCCTAACCCTCACAAAACCCCCTGTTTTGTCCTAGCATGCCAACATACACAGTACCAACCAGGTAACCAAACATAGGCCAAACTTCAAAGGTAGAAGTGCCTAGAGAAAGCAGAGCAGGCTGGCTAATCACAGAAAGCCCCATGGATAGATAGGGTGAATCCTGGGCTCAGTCATGTCTTGAAAAAGGACACAGATGTATCCACCTTGCTTTCTGCGGTCAAGTGTTATATGATCATCTGATGGCAGAATAACTTTGGTCTCAGGTAGATCTCAGGAGAACTGGCTTCCCCTACCCGCAGGTCTCCTCTACAGCCTCACTGTGGTGACTAGTATATTCCTCTAAGATTTAATTTTCCTTTGATATTATGGGCAAGTTCCCTGACCTCAACTCCAAGAAGTGAGGCAGGAAATCCTAAGATTTTGAAGCTGGTTTAGACCTTAGAATATAATTGGCTTTCAAAGTAAAAGGGACCTCAGAGGTTCAGTAGTCCAAGCTGTACCTAAACAGAAAACCCCCCCAACAAGTGGGGAACCTCATTATCTTCTGAGGTAATCATTCTACTTGGGGATAGCCCTAATTGTTAAAAAGGTTTTTCCTTATGTAGAGCTGAAACAGATTATAGGATATGGAAAAAACTTTTGAAGATTATTTAATCCAGCCACCTTATTTTAGCAATGAGGAGACAGAATGAGAGGGAGGCCATCTATCTGATAAACACTGTAGAAACTGAGTGAAGAGACTGCTCCATAGGCTAGAACTAATGCCTAATGGTCTGTTGGCATTCTTCCTGTAGGTACTCTTTGTCCTGGGGACCCTGATCATTGCAATGTCCCTGCAGCTGGACCGAAGGGGCATCTGGAACATGATGGGCCCCTGCCTCTGTGCCCTCATTATCATGATCAGCATGTGGGTAAGGATCTTGTGGGGTGAGTTGAGGGCTAGGATGGGACCATATAATGGAACCCAGGCCCTTGGAATTCCACATTCTTTTTGAGACTTCAGATTGAGCTACTTAGTCTGACTAAAGATATCTTGTCCTGAATTTTTTCTTCTTTGATTCTGTGGATCTCAAAATCTAGCATAGCTTGGTGGCTCACTATGCTCATCCTATAATATCCCCCAAATCTTCATTGTTACCCTGAGTCTGTCTACTTTTGCCCTCATCCTCCTCAAATTCAAGCCATAAGAGAAGTCATCAATTTGAAGGGGTAGTCAGTAGAGCGCTGGACCTGGAATCATTAGGACCTGAGTTCAAATTTAGTTTTAGCTATGTACTGGCTTTGTAACCTTGGGCAAGAAATTTAACCACTGTTTGCCTCAGTTTCCTCATCTGTAAAATGGGGATAATAATAACATCTACTTTCCAGGGTTGTGAGAATGAAATGAGATAATTGAAAGCTGCTTAGCAGAGTATCTGGCACATAGTAGACAGTATATAAATGTTAGCTATTATTATTTGCTGTATTAAGTCTGGTCAAAGTTTAATGTTGGTGAAATCTACAAATATTCAGATCGTATTAGAAATTAGTCCTATGAAGTTTTGAAAAGCAAAAGAGTCTAGAACTAGGGTTCTCATCTGGTTCCTAATTCAGATTGGCTACTAAAAATAGACCCATCATCATTTGTATGTAGCTCATATATGGATAGATAGATAGATAGCTCACTTGCTCTCTTTAGGGTTTACAAAGTGCTTTACTTACAGCAATCCTACACGGGAGGTAGTACAAGTAATACTATCCCATTTTACAGATGAGAAAACAGATACTCTCCAGGGAATAGGTTTACCCTTGTTGAAGGTTTCTGCACAGAGGCAGGAGAGCTGCTCAGGTGTGGACAAAGCTCCTTTTCACTATTTCTATTGCATCGCACTCTTAGCACAAGCCCTGGCTTTGTTTGTTGTAGTCATCAGGTCATTGTAGGTCTATAGTCTAATTTAACAAGCATTTTTTAAGTCTCTATTAGGTATCAGGTAGGCTGGTACACAAAATGTTAATCATCAGTTTCCCCCAGTTTACAAAGAAAACTCATTTATTTACAGATCAGTTTCCTTCTGAGGAGCTCCTTGCCATAAGAACAGAAAGGGGTCAGAGCCCAAGGGTTATTCCATAGAGAGTCCTGACCAAAAGTGTATCTTTGCTTTTTAGTCTTTGCCATGACCAATTAAATTAAGTAGATACTATATCTAAATGTATACAAGTGTTAAATGAGTCACTTTTTATGGAAGACTAATTTTTCCTGGTCAGAATTCCCGACTTTCAAAACTAAGAAACCTCTTTAAAAGTCTGAAGTGTCCCCTCCATAGGCTAGCACCCTATTGGACAATAATGCACATTCCATGATGACCAGCTGAATCACTGGCTGGAGAGAACATTATCCAACTCATTTGAGATCTGAGGAGGGTCAGGAATGTAGGATATTAGGGGGACAGGATGCCCCTGGAGCCTGGGCAGAAGCTGCTCATGTACCTTGCATGCTTCCAGGATAGGCCCACTGACCTGTGTTCCTCTGATTCACCATTGCTCAGCCCTGGGTTAAGGAGGAAGCACTGAGACAGACAGGTAGTAGCTGTCTAAAGAAGATGGGTCTTCAGGAGCATAGTCTTGGTGACCGCCTTAGTTCAGCTCCAGGATGAGGACAAGCGTGTTAGAGTGAAAATAACATTGGACTTAGAGTGCGTTCAGATCCCTGACTACCATATCCTAGCATATGACTACCATATCATACCCAGTGACAGCTAGTTGCTCCACATCGGAACCTCCAGTTCCTATATGAAATGGGGATAATAACCATTGTATTACCTACCTCACAGGTTCAATGGATAGCACTTTGTAAACTATAATATTAATAGAAGGTAATGGTACTGTAATTCCCCCCCCCCCCAACGCAGGCTCCCCCAGGGACTTGCTAACGACTACTCCCAGCTGCCTTCTTGTCATTCTCTGAAGATGGAAGAGCATCCATGGTCTCCACCTATCTACTCTGGCATTTGGTCCCCAGTGGGTAGGGTGACATTTCACAACTGGGAAGTAGAGATGGGGATCAAGTCCTAAGGCAAGGGGTCCCATCCTCCACTCCCTCCCCATCTGTATGGTCCCACATTGTACTTTACAAAGCTCTTTGCTAGCCTAATGCTTAATAAACTTCTTGCCTTGCCAATTGTTTCTCAGAATGTGGCAGCCAAACAAATTATTAATCCTCATTTGACAAAAATGAGCCCAAAGACACTAACTCAAACTTATACAACAGGTTAGTTACTAGGATGCAGATCTTTCCCCCAAAGCAATGAGACCCTCTCTCTTTGGTCATTAATAGATGGTGTCTTTTCTTCTATGGTTTAGGTATACAGATGTATTCATCGACATCACTGTTATCCCACATCATGGAAGCGATGGGCCTTCTACCTCCTTCCCGGAATTTCTCTGGCATTTGTGGCTATTGCCATCTACACCTTTATGGGGACCAATGACAATTACTTCTACACACACAGCATCTGGCATGTGCTGATGGCAAGTAGCGTGGCTTTCCTTCTACCCCCGCGTGACAAGAACACAGAACCCTGGGCCTGGTCACAGAAGCTCACCTGCCGCTACCAGCTCTGTAAGAACACCCAGGAGGAACTCTATGCGGTGACATGAAGTTACCTGGCCAGTGGCCCAGCTGTTCTTCTGCAGCAGGGACTAAAAATAATAGGCTGACTCCACCTGCCTTCCATCTCAGCCCACAGCTCCCACTTTTCCTCTGTCTCCAAGAATAAAGGAGATATGCTTCCTATTTGATTTCTGTCTGAATAAAATTGTC
Source organism: Petaurus breviceps papuanus (assembly GCF_028583685.1). Taxonomy (NCBI): domain Eukaryota; kingdom Metazoa; phylum Chordata; class Mammalia; order Diprotodontia; family Petauridae; genus Petaurus; species Petaurus breviceps. The sequence continues at coordinate 22,442,810 of NW_027185694.1, read as the reverse complement.
CTGAGCACAGTTTTTCTATTTATGCCAAGGGAAGAAATATTCTTCTCTTCCCCCATCTCCAAATCTGGTTCCTGAATCCAAGTTGTGTCTCTGCTCAAGAGGCCTAGGGGATCTAGACCTGGGTATCTGCTGTCATGACACCTGCTTGGAACCAGAGCCTCTGGCCCTCCTTACTGGTCAAGGGTAAACTTTTGGTTTGATGGGAGATTCAAAGAAATCCCATGGAGACCTCCAGCTTCCTGAACTGTTGAACTGTGCTAAGGGGTAGATCATAGCTCAGAATTTCAGGCACTTAGCAAGTTTGGGGGCAGGTCCAGAGAGAGAGAACAGAGTAGGGGAGAAGGAAAAATGAAGGTGAGTCAGAACTGCTTCTACTTTTTTCCCTGCCTTCTGTGAGAAGCAGAACCAGGACACGCACATTCTCGACTCTGCAGGGCTGGTCCTGGCCTCTAGCTACCACAGCCAAGCCACAGGGCTTACCGCATCTCATGCCCTCCTACTTACCTCTGAGACTGAAGGAGCCAGCACTTCAGATTGGGTTGTGTTGGAGGTTTCACTATAATCTTGGTTCTGGTTATTTCCTAGTGGAGTTGTCCCGTTTTTTCCCCTGCCCTTGTGTCCTCCCCACCTCCACCCCTACTTCCCCAAAGCTGCAGGGCCCTCTCTGGAAAAGCAGCTGTATTCCTCAGGGTTAGGTGAAGGAGACTAACTAGGCGAATAGTGTATGATGGAGCCATTGGGATGGTATCTAGAAACAATCACTTCTCAGCCAGGAATCAAGACCAACGTTTCTGTTCATGGAAATAAGGGCAAGTCAGTGACGTGGAATCAGTAGGGAGCTATGTAGATAGCATCCCCGGTGGGCAATTTACTTAAGCACTGTCATCCTGCAGAGAAGCAATTCTGTGTAATGGATAGAGAGCCAGCCTCTGTCTAGAGGAAACAGCTGAACCAGGTTCTCCTACTGACACTGACTGTGACCCGGAATAAATCACTTTATACCTTAGTGCTCTAGGCAGTTCTCTAAGTTACGGAGAACTATGGTACTAGAAGGCAGCAGCCAGTACACCTATACTGATGAAATCTTGGATCTGGTGTCTGTACCCTCTACCTCTCTCTACTGTCATCCTTATCTGTAAAGAATTCGTCTGTATCCTGGAACAGAGCTCAACTCAATAGAGTTCAGCGCTGTCTGGAATTGAGATCACGGGCAATTCACTTGCACACAGAGGAATACTCATTCCTTCATTCGATGTATATTTATTGCTCCCCTATTATGTGAAAGTCTTTGGAGGGGCGGCCAGGTAGCACAGCGAGTAAGAGCACTGGCTCCAGTGTCCAGATGACCTGGGGAACGAATCCCGGGCTCAGACACTTAGCACTCACCCGGAAACACCTGGCCGTGTAACCTTGAGCAAGTTACTTAACCCCGATTGCTTAAAAAAAAAGTCTCTGGACTAGGTGCTGGACTGAATCAATGTCCTTCACTTTAATACTGTTAAAACTGCTAAACAAAGGTTTAAATTTTAACCTAGGGGCAGTTGAGAGACTAGAGCTTTTTGATCAGGGCAATGATAAAGTAGTCTTGTGTTTTTAGAAATATCCATTTGGCAGCTGTGGGGAAGCTAGGGTTGGAGAGAGAAGGGAAGCCAATTAGGAAGCTATTGCTATAAGGGATTTGAGCCTTAATTAGGGTGGTGGCCTTCTGCTACAGAAAAGAATTCCAGAGATGAGGCAGAGATACGACTGATAAAATTGAAGTAAATTGCCCATTGACTACAGGGAACGGGGGAGAGAGAAGCCTTGAATGAGTTTGTTCTGGACGTTGAGTACTATAGGTTATCCTGTTGGAACGGACGGGATATCCAGAGGAGAGGGCCTTGCAGAGCTTGATCTCTCTTGCTGATCTCACCCAAGGTTAGACATCCCGCCTGTGATTAGGTGGTGGTAAAAGAGTCACGAAGGAGATTAAATGTGCGGGCAGAAGTAGGAAAACCAGCAGAGTAAGGGGCATCTGAAACCCCCAAAGCGGGGTGGGGATGGTCTGCGCTCAGGTGATGACTGTAGGTCAGGATGGACTGAGAAGTGAGAAGTCACTAGATTTGGGAACTAGAAGGCTGCTCTCAGGCGGCCGGGCTTATAACAAGCTCAGGCTTGTAACCTGTAAAAGGAGGAGTCGGGTGTGACCTGTTGAGTCCTGCTGGGAGCGCGTGGCGCCTCCGTCCATTCAACCCGGCGAGGGAATGGATGCGGCGCGGAAGGCAGCTGAGGTTGCACCTAGAGCTCTAGGGGAGGGGAAGGGGTGGGGGAGGGGAAATCGCTCTTCCTCGGAGCCAGGTAGCTGCCTCTCACACCCACCTCTAAAGCGGGCCTCTCCACCTCCTCTTCGCGCCCCGCCCCGCCAGCTCTAGCCACTGAGGTAAGACTTCCCACAATCCTCAGCGGGGTCTAGGGGCGGGGGGGGCCCGCGACGGTGATGGACAGATGTACCAGCCTATCACAGAGAGAGAAGGGAGGGGACTTCCGCTTCCTCCGAGCTGCCGGTGCTTGTGAGTTTGGCGTGTCAGGGGGAGTCACTGGGGGTCGGGGGTGACGTCCTGGGTGCTGCCTTCTCGCTTCTGAGTCGAGGTGAGGACTTCTGTGGATTGAAGAAACCGGGTGCTCCTAGGTGCGAGGGGGGAGGGGTAAGAGTATAGCACAGGACTCAAAGCTCTCTCCCTGCGTCTGTAGGTAGTGAGCCTCCCGTCACTACCCAAATTAGACAATTCTTTGCTCTGCCAACTAAACACTCAGATCTTTTTTGCTGTTTCACTGCTTCCTGTGATCTGTAAACATGAAGTGATCTCTAAGATTCTCTCCTAGCTCTGACACTTTGGTACCATGGCCTTGGTGGTAGTGGGTTATTCTCCTCCGTTCGCCCAGCTAGTATCTTGCTTCTCCATCCCTTAATAAACATAAATAAGTAAAAGTCGCCCGCCCCCATCGATAATATCGTGCTCTTTTATTTTTTATATAATGTTTGTAGTCTTTCCTGTACAGCGCCGTGAGAGGCGGAGGGGGCAATGGTTACAGTTCCCAGCTTTTAGTGAGAAAACTGAATGGTCATGTGACCACTCATCTGGGACTGCATGGTTGCCTTCCCTTGACAAATAAGGGAGAATGTCACCTGTTAAAGAAAGCTCAAGGCCTCTTCAAGGGGCAGAGCATAGTCCAGTTTACAACAGTGGTATTATAAACTAGTGATATGCAGGAAAGTTAGAAAGCTTATAAAATGGCAGAGCCAGAAACTATAGAGTGTCAGCACTGGAAAGGACCTTAGAGGTCACCTGCTTTAACCCCCTCACTTTGCAAGGGAAAAAAGCAATAGACTGAGAAATGGGACTGGAGAGGGGGTATGTTTTACCCAGATTTATACTGTGAGATCTATAGGCATGAAATTGTGGAAGACCTCAAAGGCCAAGCTAAAAAAGCTCAGTCTGTATTCTTAGGGTGGTAGAGAGTAATTGAAATTCTTTTAGTAGGAGATATTACCCAAACTTGGATCTCTGGTTCCTACTACCCTCTTTACCTAGTCATTGGGTTTTTTGTTTTTTGTTTATTTATTTATTTTTCTTTGGCCTAGAAGCTCTGGATTTTGCCTCTGATGTTCCTAGGAATTTTTTTTTTTTTTGGCGATTCTTTCAGAAGGTAATTGGTGGATTCTTTGTCATTCTCCTTTGCCTTCTGGTTCCAAGAGATCTGGGCAGTTTGCTTTTTTACCTAGTCATTGATAACCCTAATTTGTTGTTGTTTTTTAAAAACCTGGTAAAATTATATAGTAAAGCAGACTGATGTCATGGAAAAAGTACTGGATTTTAAGTTAGAAAGAACCTAAGTTCACATCCTAGCCTGACTACTTGTTATTCATGTGACTCTGGGAAAGTCACTTTATTATCTTTCTTTAGCTGTAAAGGAGATCTACTAAATCAAAGATTCTTAACCTTTTTGGTGCCACGAATCCATTCTCAGAATAATGGTTTTTTTAAAGAAATGCTAAATTTCAGTTAGATGTTAATGAAAATAAAGATGTCATTTTTTTCACATCCAAGTCCATAGACCCCCTGAACTTTGTCCCCAGACCTCTTGGGGAATCTATAAATCTTAGGTTGAGAGCCCTTTGACTTGATGATGTCTGAAGTTCTTTCTAACTCTAAGTCCATGATGTTATAACTAGTGATATGAGTGATAGTACTAGAAATAATTTAGGATATTCTTCCTTCACAGTAACTCTCCCCCTAATGCCGTTGCACAAGTACCCTGTTAAACTCTGGAATACACTGAAGCTGAGACAGGGGATTTATTCTCGCCTGCCTGCACACTACCTCAAGTCACTGCAGAATGAAGGGAAACCCACAGCAGTCCATTATAAACCTCATGGGGTCAAGTACAAGATAAATCCAAAGAATGGACAGCGTGAGCTCGTCCAGGATGTTCCCATCCCACTCTACTTTCCCCCTGAATCCCAGAAGGGACTCTGGGGTGGTGAGGGCTGGATCACAGGTTATAGATACACCAACAATGACAAGGTACGTGTGTGTGTTGGGAGGAGGAGGTATGGCTAGTGAGAGTGGTCTAGTATGAGCCCAGGAGAGAGTAGAAGGAGCTGGTCCGCTTTTCTCAAGTCCATGAAGTGCCTAATGCTGTGGCTCCAGTCATTTATGGAGATGTAACTCAAAGTTATCTTCAGTTTTCTTCAATGAAACAGAAAATAATGGTTCTGCTAACTGAATATTGCTGTAACTGCAAACAAATAAAAAATTGTAACTGTTTTGATGACATTCTTAATTTTTCAAAGTAGAATTTTTAATTTTTAAAAAGAATATTGCTGTTAATAACAGTTCATATTCATTTAGAGATCCATAAAGCATTTTCCTAACTATGACCCTGTGAGCTTTTTCATTTCTGTGTTTTTATCCCCATCACCTAATATGTTGCCTTGCACACATTAGGGACTTAATAAAATGTTTGTTTAATTAGGTTGGAGGTAGGTGGTGCAAATACAATTGTCCCCATTTTATAGACAAGGAGACACATTCTGAGAAAGAAAATTACTTCTTTTGTTAATTTTGGATCATTGATGGAATGAGAAGTTGGATTCTGGTTTTCTGATTCTACAGCAAGTGCTCCTTCCATGGCTTCATGGTTGTCTCTGTGGTGGGAAAGTGAAAAGCCAGTGACATTTCTTTCCCCCTTTGGTAGTGGCAAATTCTTAGATATTAGAAGGGTCTGGAGAGAGAGAAGAGTAAGCCTGTCTTTCCTTCTCCCTGTTCTGCCAAGCAGCTTTTAGTTGTTGCTGAGCCAATAATAACATGATATAGAGGAATGTCCCCACTGGTCACTTCCAAACTGCCCCTGCCCTTCCTTGTGTCCTTTGGCATTTTTTTGCATAAGCTTAGCCCTTAGACATCACATGAGCTGTAGTCTCCCAGTCTTTGTACATGCTTAATTATTTGGAATGTGAATAACAGTGAACCATGATACAGGGTTTAATGTGTCTCTTGTAAGATGGAACTTTTTGAAGGTCATTAGTGTTGAGAGAAGGACATCAACTCCAGGATAAGGCAAAATAAGACTGACTCTGAGGCCGAGCTAGCTAGGAGTTCAAGATATGAATGGAGATGAAAATGGCAAGAGTCAAGCAGGTAGACCAGGACCATATTTTAAGTGGATATAGAGTAAAAAGGTGACAACTGGTTGGGTTGACAGCATAGTCTGTTAAAACAGGCCCTGTTTAATATAGTATAACTGGCAAGGTAACTTTTTTAAACTGACCCTCTATATTTCTTTCTATATATTAAATAGATATAATATTATACATATATATGCATGTATACATGTATATAGTATGTCTGTATAATAAATAGATATACTAGATATCCATAACTTCTTTCAAACAGATCCCATATCCTGGGCTCTGATGAACCCAAAAGCTTTTGTGCTTGGTGGCCCTTTAAGGCTTTTCCGTTGAACTAAAAGAACAGGAGGGATGACAAAACTACACTTCAGGAGACAGGAGAAGAGTGAAAACAGCAAACCTTGAGCGAGATGAGGCGAGTGAGTACAGATGGGCACCTCGACTGAAGAAAGGAAGGAAGGAATACAAAGTCTGTGTGTGTTGGCGGTTATGGAGGGAGATGTTGCTTGTCTTTCAGGAAGAGCATTAGTGATTATGTGGGAACAGCTTGCTCACTCAGAAACTTTTTTTCTGCCTTCAGCTCTCAAGCCGTGTGAGAAAGACTTGGAAGCCCCATCTATATGAACGAGAGCTTTACAGTGAGATCCTGGACAAGAAATTCAAAATAGTGGTTACCATGAGAACTCTGGATCTAATTGATGAAGCCTATGGATTTGATTTCTATATCCTCAAGGTGAGGCCCCAGGACCATGGAATGGGGAAAAGAAGAGTCAAATTTTTGTTTCAAAGGCAGGATCAAAATTAGGAACAGAACTTCATTCTGCCTGTGCTTAGTTTGAAGTTAGATTGGCAGCCACAGCAGCTGCTTGACATTAAACTAGAGATTTAATGTTTAGTATCCTTTGCAGGATTGTGGGGAATTGGGAATCTCGGTGTCCACCCTGTATTATAGCATTCAATTCACTTTTTAGGAAGGATGTTGAAAAACTGGACCATACCTTAGATGATGGGAGAACTGGAAGCTATGCAACATGAGGACCAATTGAAAGAACTGTATTTAGCTTGGAAAAGAGAAGAGTTGATGGGGGATGGGGACAACATATGGAAAAATTTGAGCTCTATGTCTCAAGAGCCTTTAATCCTCTGAGCAGTTGTCTAGAAAATGGGTTCCATTATTATCCCCCTTGGCGGGATGGGTGGAGAACTGCCCTTGGAGTCAGGACAAATTGGGTTCAGGTTCAGACTCTGTGTGACTATTGGCAAATTGTTGAAACTGTAAGTGCCCCATTGCAACTTTCTAAGACTATAAATTGCAGAATAGTTCCTGATATTCATTGATAGAGGGTTTTCTCATAGGGAGCAGCCTACACAAATTAAACTTGTTCTGCTTGGCATCAGAGGGCAGGACTAAGACATTGTTGCAGAGAGTCAGATTGCAGCCTGATATAAGGAAGCACTTCCAAACAGTCCACATAATCCAAAAGGAAAGATTGGACTAGAACTGCCTTGGGTAGCGATGACTTTTCTATCACTAGAGGGCTTCAAGTTGAGTGTAAATAGCAATATGTTCAGATCCCAGGATATAGTAGAAGGAGTTCCTGAATAGGTACAGGTTGAACTAGATGACCATCGTGGTCACTCTCAAATTCCCTTATTTTCTGAATATGATCCAGAATTTACTGAGTGGTCCATAGATTAGTCTAGGATGAAAGTTACTCCAATGAATGTTTAGTTAAAGATATTTTCCTATATTTTGCATGATTTCACATGTATAACTTATATCAAATTGCTTTCCTTCTTAATGAGGGGGATAGAGGAGAGAAGGAGAGATTTTGGAACTCAATTTTTTTTTAAATATTAAAAATTGTGTTTATTTGTAATTGCAAAAAATTAATTTATTTTCCATTACTGATGTGAATCTGTACTCAAAAAGCACAAAAAATTACATTTTCATTTTTATTTTTTTTAATTAAATTTTATGTTTATTTTTAGTTTACATCATTCATTTCCACAAGATTTTGAATTACAAATTTTCTTCCCGTCTTTTCCCTACCCACCACCCCAAAACAGTGATCCTACCGTATACCCCCTCCCCCAATCTGCTCCCTCTTATATCCTCCCCCAAACCCTCTCTGACTTTCTAGTAGGGCAAGGTAGATCTCTATACCCCAATGCCTGTATATCTTATTTCCCAGTTGCATGTAAAAAAAAAAAAATATATATATATATATATAAGTATATTATATATATATATATATGTATGTATTTTTTTTAAACATTTGATTTTAAAACTTTGGATTCCTGATTCTTTCCCTTCCTCCTTCATCACCCATCCTTACTGGGAAGATAAGCAATTCAATATAGGTTGTACATGTGTAGCTACGCAAAACATTTCCATAGTCAGTATATTGTGAAAGAATGACTATATTTCCCTCCATCCTATCCCACCCCCGACTTGCTCTGTGCTCTACTTTGACACTGTCCCTTTAAAAAGTGTGTGCTTCTAACTTCCATCCCCTCCAACCTGCCCTCCCCTCCATCATCCCTCCTCTCATCCCCTTTTTCCCTACTCTCCTGTAGGGTGAGATACCCTATTTAGTGTGTATGTGATTCCCTCCCTAAGCCAAATTCAGTGAGAGTAAGATTGACCCATTCCCTTTTGCCTTCCTATTCTTCCCCTCCCTTACCTCTTCTATATGAGATAATTTACCCATTCTGTCTCTCCCCATTTCCTCTCATTATATTCCTCTCTCACCTCTTAATTTCACCTTTTAAGTATCATCCCTTCCTATTCAATTGGTCATGTGCCCTCTCTCTATGTATAGCTGTACATATATATGCACACACTCACATGTGTATTCATACACCCATATACCCTCCTATGTTGACATATATATGTATGTATACATATATATGTGTGTGTATATATATATACATTTATATTCTCTTCAACTATTCTTATACTGAGAAAAGTTTCATAAGTTACAATTATTGTTTTTCCATGTAGGAATATAAATAGTTCAACTTTGATAAGTTCCTTATGATTTCTTTTCCCTGTTTACCTTCTCATGCTTCCCTTGCTTCTTGTATCTGAATGTCAAATTTTCTATTCAACTCTGGTTTTTTCATCAAGAATGCTTGTAAGTCCTCTATTCCACTGAATGACCATATTTTCCCCTGAAACACGATACTCAGTTTTGCTGGGTAGGTGATTCTTGGTTTTAATCCCAGCTCCTCTGACCTCCGGAATATCATATTCCAAGTCCTTCTATCCCTCAGTGTAGAAGCTGCCAGATCCTGGGTTATCCTGATTGTGTTTCCACAATATTCAAATTGTTTCTTCCTGGCTGCTTGTAATATTTTCTCCTTGATCTGGGAATTCTGGAACCTGGCTATAATATCCCTAGGAGTTTTCTTTTTGGGATCTTTTTCAGGAGGTGATCGGTGGATTCTTTCAACCTCTATTTTGCCCTCTGGTTCTAAAACATCAGGGCAGTTTTCCTTGAGAATTTCTCGGAGGATGATTTCTAGGTTCTTCCTTTGATCGTGGCTTTCAGGTAGTCCAATAATTTTTAAATTATCTCTCCTGGATCTGTTTTCCAGGTCAGTGGTTTTTTCCATGAGATATTTCACCTTGCCTTCTAGTCTTTCATTTGTTTGGATCTGTTTAACAGCATCTTGATTTCTCATCAAGTCATTAGCTTCCATTTGCTCCAATCTAATTCTGAAGGAATGATTCTCCTCATTGAGCTTTTGAGATTCTTTTTCCAACAGGCAGATTCTGCTTTTTAAGGCATTCTTCTCCTCATTGCCTTTTTGAGCCTCTTTTGCCATTTGAGTCAGTCTGTTTTTTAAGGTGTTATTTTCTTCAGTCAGGCTGTTGACTCTCTTTTCATAATTTTCTTGCCTTGTTCTCATTTCTCTTCCCAATTTTTCCTCCACTGCTCTTATTTGTTTTCAAAATCCTCCTGAAGCTCCTCTGTGGCCTGTAACCTGTTCGTATTTTTCTTGGAAGCTTTTGGTGCAGGAGTTCTGACTTCATTGTCTTCCTCCCGTTTCATGCTTTGATCCTTTTTGTCCCCAAAATAAGAGTCTAAAATCGGATTGCTGTGCTTGCTTTGCTTCCTTTGCTTCCTCATATTGCCACTCAATTACTTGACTTTTGAGCTTTTTGCCACAGTAGAGCTCTGCTTCCAGAGAGGAGAGCTTTGTTCCAACTCTCTGGGGTTTTCTCAGCTGCCGGAGCTATTAGTTGGCTGCCCTCTTCGAAGCTTCCACAGGCTCTGGCTCACTGGTCACGTACCCTAGGACCTCCACCCTAGACAGCAATCCTGATCCAAGCAGGTTAAAGCAAGAGCAATTACCCCTCAGACTGGTTGCTTGGTCCCCCTACAATATGCAGGCCAGGAGCTCTGAAGCAGCCACACAGCGGTGGCCACACCTCAGCTGCTTCTCCCTCTGGGGGCAGAGGCTGGACCGCACTCCTGGACCCCCTGTTCCCACAAAGTCCACACTGACCTTTTACATTGTATTTGGCATTTATGGGTTGATAATTCTGGAAACCGCCACAGCTGCTGGTGATCTACTCTCCCGGCATCCTTCTCAAAAATTATGTATTTAAATATGTCAAAATAATTCTGATTTACTCGGGCAAACTATTTATGTGTGTCTTTGTATATGGAAGAGGGGGCTGTGTGTAGGTGTTCTGAAAAGCCCTTGATTTGGGTTCCTAGGTGGCTCAGTGGACTAGAGCACCGGCCCTGGAGTTAGGAGGACCTGATGCTCAAATCCAGCCCCAGACACTTATTACTTAACTAGCTGTGTGACCTTGGGCAAGTCACTTAACCTCAATTGCTCTGCCTTCCCCCCTCCAAAAAGCAAAAAAGAAAAAAGCCCTTTGATTAACCTAGAAGTTTGAGGAATGCTAGACTAGAGCAACTACTATTTGTCTAATCCCTTTAGGCCTCAGTTTTGGTATTTTTACTTATTTTTCCTCTCATAGAAAAGTGAAGTGGGCCCACATCTTGTCTGTAAGAGACCCTGACCATCCACATTGAGAGTGGGAGGGCTGAATCAGGCCTGGATGTGGCCTAGCTCTGTTCACTACAGAAGCAGGTACCTGTTAAAGGCTCTATGATGATGACGTTTCATTTGCATTCCTGAAGAACATTGAAAAATCAAATTAAATTACATGATTAGTGCTTGACTTATGTGTATAACTTTACCTCCAGACTCCAAAGGAGGATCTGTGCTCCAAGTTTGGGATGGATTTGAAACGAGGAATGTTATTGCGTCTTGCCCGGAGGGACCCTCAGCTCCATCCAGATGATCCAGAAAAGAGAGAAGCTATTTATAACAAATACAAGGTGAGCAGCCAAACTGATTATTTTGGCTAAATTCTGCACATCCATTTAAGTTAACTCATCTAAGGATCATCCAGCCCCATATGCCTGAGGCCTCCTTCACTCTTCTTCAAATGGGTGTTCCCTTTTATTTTGACAACCTCTGGCACAACTGGCTGCTCCAGTAAACTTAATAATTATATTCTTCTGTAATTTAGAATAATCAAAATTATATTCAGTTCAACAAATGTAATTTATTAAGTAAGCACCTGCTTTGGGCCAGGTGATTTATAGTATGTAAAATGCTTTCCTCATGATAAGCTATGAGGTAGGTAGTATAACTGTTTTTATCTCCATTTTATAAATTAGAAAACAGGTTTAAGGGTGGCTAGGTGGCACAGTGAATAGAGCACTGGCCCTGGAGTAGGAAAGATCTGAGTTCAAATCTGACCTCAGACACTTACTAGCTGTGTGACGTTGGGCAAGTTACCTAACCCTAACTGCCCTCCAAAAACAAAACAAAAGAGGTTTAGAGAAAGGAAATGACTTACTTTAGGTAATCCAGCTAGATAGTGACAGAGCCAAGATTCAAACTCGGCTCTTCTAACTCCTATCCCAGTGCTCTTTCAACTATGTTTGTAAAGTACTTTGTGAACCTTAAAGTGCTGTTTAAATGGTAACTATCATTTTTATTATGATTACCACCCTACCTCACAGGATAATTGTCTGTATTTCCCTTTTTTTCCCCTTATACTATAGGACTTTGTGATCCCAGAAGAAGAGGCTGAATGGGTTGGGCTGACATTAGAGGAAGCAGTGGAAAAACAGAGGCTCCTGGAAGAAAAAGTGAGTATCAGGAACAGTCTTTGAAGGGCCAAGATCAGCATCCACTGTTGTCTAAGCTTTTGTTTCAAGTTGTTTGCATTGGACACAAGAGAGGTGATTTGGGAGGGGGTGGGGCATCAAGCATCCTCATCTCAAGCTTATGGGTGGGAGTGATGGGCAAGAGGGGAGTGAAGCTATGGAAAAACTATGCATATTCTGGCCAAGGAACGGGAGCAGACCAGGTTCCAGTTCCTGTTCTGGAGCCTTCCTGCTTTCTCAACAGAAAGCTTTTATCAGGTCTTGGGTATTGACTTTGCTGCACCCTCTGACCCTGTGCTACAGTTCCCGTTCCTCCCTGTGTTGGGACCACCCTCCTTACCCTTCAGTCCACTCACACATCAATTTAACATGTTTATTTACAGTAGGCAAAAAAGTCAAACTATACAACATGTACAGTCTAGATAGTGTTACAGAAATACTGAGTATAGAGCAAGGATCCCATCCTAAGACCCTTGAATCATGTATAATTTGGACATCAAAGCACTTAATTAAAGGTTTCCTTTTACTGCCTTGTGCTGGGTGCTGAGGGAAATACTAAGATTAACGACAGGGTCTCTCTCCTCAAGGAATTTATAGTTGAGTAAGAGGCATTGAATGTGCACAAATAAGTATGGTAGATATTACAAAATGATTAGGTCTATTGTAGAGGTCTGATTTAAAGAGGAATGGATCACTTCCAGTTGGAGGGGTCAAGGAATGCTTCAGGAAATAATCTAGCATAGTGGCTTGCAAAAGTAGGCATTCAATAATAAATTTGTTGAATGAGCCAGCACCCAAGCTAGGTTTGGAAGAAGGATGATAAATAATATCAACTCATATAACACTTTGCAGTAGCTTCTTGAGTTAGGGAGTGTAATTTTATAGGTGAGGAAACTGAGGCTGAGATGTTTCTCAGTGACTTGTCCAATCGTACAGTGAAGTGTTAGAATCCAGACCTCCACCCTCCCAGTCTTGTCCTCTCATCACCGCCCCAGGTTGTTCTTACAGACGTTAGAGGGGAGGACTTGTTCAGATACATGGAAGGAAAAGATGGAAGGAAAGCTGTCTCAGCTACCAACTGGTCCTAAAGGGATAAAGTCAAGATCCCTGCCCTCATAGGGCTTACAGTCTAATTGGAATAAATGAGCTCCAGGCCTGCATCACCAATTGCGTCTTTGATATTTCCAGCTGCATATTCAATAAGCATCTTAAATTCAGTAGGTCCAAAGCAGGTCATCTTCAAACCCTCTCATCTTCCTACCTTTGGTCACCATTAGCTTCCCTGTCACCCAGGTTTGGGTCATAGAAATCAGCATCAGTTCTTCCCTTCCCATCGTTTCCCATATTCAGTCAGTTACCAAGTGTTGTGAATTCTGCCTTCACAAAGTCTTGAGGCCATCCCCTTCTCTCCATTTGTGTACCCACCACCCTAGTTCAGGTCCCTGAGGACCACTTAATTGGACTATTGCAAGAGCCTTCTAATTGGCCTCCCTGCCTCAGGCCTCTTCCCCCTTCCAAACTGTCCTCCATAGAGCCACCAAATGATATTCCTAAAACACATCTGTTAATGTTGTTTCCCCACTCAGAAAGCTCCAGCGGCTCCTTGTTTGTTCTGGGATAAAGCACAAATTTACCTGTTTGCCATTTACAGCCCTTCACAGTGTCTCCAACCTCTGTTTTTTAGTTTCTTGAATGTTTCTCCCCTTAATTCACAGTCTATTCCAACCAAATCAGGCTTCTTACCACCTTCATCCACAGCAATTCATCTCTGCATGTGGGCCTTTGTACAAGCTGCCCCCATACCCACCCCAGGCCTGGAATGTACTCCTTCACCTTCTGTAGGAGGCCAGCCCTGATCCTTCCCCCTAGAATTAACTTAGCATGTGTTTTCTAGTTACTTGGCTGTGGTCATGGAATGGAAACTTCTTGAGGTCAGGAATTTTATTATTGTTTCTGTATCCTCAGTGCCTGGCACATAGCACAAGTACTTAACAAATGTCTATGAAATGTTACCAGTAAATGTAACACAAATTGGAACATGATAAATGCAAAAGAGGGGGACTTAGGAGATGAGACAATGGAGAGGTATGGGTGGGGGATGGAGAAGGAGGAGGGCCTTGGAGGATGATGGGGGCGATGTTTGCAGGTGGAGACTGGCTTTCCATCTCTCCTACAGATAGGAGAGGTGCTGAATCCAGTTCCAGATAGAGATCTGGGAGCAGTTAGTGACTGGGTTTTCTAGCTCTTGTTTAGTCTGTTGAGCTCCTCCACCTGGGCAGATTGCTGCCAGCTTAGGAGCATGGTCATTGCTCACCAGAGCCATCTCAAGCTACCAAAGCGTTCACAGGATTCCAGACTCTAAAGAGGAGCCCTGCTGCTCAGTCTCCTCCTAACGTGGTTTGAGTTTTCATGGGGTAAACTGTGGCATCAAAGGGCAGTGTCTTCTGGGGAACATAGCTGCTAATGAGTTTTGGTGGGGGTGACAGACAGTCACATTTTCAGCAGGTGGGATTGTGGCTGCCGAGGCTGAAGGGGAGAAACATCATCCACTTGTGTTTTTCTGACTCCTTGGACTAGGTTCAGCTATCCTCTTATGTCAGCTGCTCTACAGGAGCCTCACCCACTGTTTTTCCCCTTTTCAGGACCCTGTCCCTCTGTTCAAAGTATATGTGGAAGAACTCATTCAGCAGCTTCAAGACCAGGCACTCTCGCAGCCAGCTGTGATGCAAAGGAAAACCTAGTGGGCAGGAGCTTCCCAGAGACCAGACTGTTTGATTAAGAGGCCCCTTCCTCTTCTTCCTCCTCCTCGTCATTTCCATCACAGACAGACCCACTGCTGCATATTTCATGGGGAATTAGGAAGCAGAGTATATGAAGACTTTCTTAATACCCCCTGCTGACCGCCCAGCTGAGCTCCTGGCCTGTCTCTGGAGTGACAGACCAGCTCCAGATCACAGTGTTTCCTGAGCTCCTGCTGATGCTTTGAAATCGATACCTTTATTTTTCTGAGACACAGTCATTCAGAAGAACAATAAACAAACCCATCCAGTGATCCGGTTACTGTCCCAGTGTGCCCCTTTAGCCACCCATACATGCCAGAGTTCTGCCAGGGATTAAGCTAGTGAGTGTCTTCTGCAATAGAACCACTGTCTGGAGTTGTCACATACCCTGTAGTCTCTTGATGTGAGACTGATAGTGTGGACATTCTTGGAAGCCCTTTACATAAAGTGGTTAATTTGATGACTTCTAACCTTTTTTGTTGTAAAAATTCTATAATTCAAAGAACTATAGAATCTTCAGTTTGACAAAAGCACATACAGTGGAAAGAGGCCTGGAATTTGAACCAAAGGGCCTGGTTTTGAAACTTAGCTCTGCTAATTATTATCTTTGTGACCTTGGCAAGTCACAGTCTCTCTGGGCCTCAGTTCCTTGTGTACAGGATGAGAAGGTTTAGATGGAATGTGTGATTCTGTGGACTAGGATCCCATGGTTTTCCACTGTTGCCTCCCAGACAGCCTGTGTCCTTGTTACATTAAGGATCAGTGCTGTGTACTCTGGGTTCTGTATCTGATAGGGGAAAGTGTTCTAGTTCATGTTGACAGCTTTCCTTGATCCACCAAACAGACTGCTTGAAGGCATTGACCAGTTTACTCTCACAGTTCTTCAAGTTGTCTGTGGAATCTCACCCTTGTTTCCATTGTATGTGTAGGCTGGTGAGCCAAGGCCTAGGGGTGTTACAGAGAAGGGGATGTCAGAGATCCCATAAAAAATGAGTGACAAACTGAAAACAACAGTAACTTCCATCACCCAACCCAGTTTGCTGTGTGGTGGTGCTACTGCTCAAAGCTCTGATACCGAGATTAATGACATAGGATTTTGTTTGACTGGTGTTTAGCCTTAGTCATTGCCTTTGAGCTGAATTGGAAAACTATAACTCATGGTAATACCAACTCACATTTACTTAGTGCCTTTTCTATCAAAGCATGTTCTGCCCCAGGATTAATCAGCTGGTACAAGGAAAATGGTTCCCAAAGTTTTTATATTCAGTGCAGCCTCTGTCTTTGACCCTGTCCTCTAAAACATTTTATCAGTAACAGCTAACACATAAAAGGCAGCTTAATCTGATTTGGAAATGGCCCAAAGCTGGGAAAGAGATCCAAGAGGCAGTGTGGTATGGTGGAAAGGGCTTCCAATAGCCTCAGCCTCGGTTTCCTCATCTCTAAAATGGAGATAACAATGCTCCATCCACATAGCCTCAGCCTCAGTTTTCTCATTTCTAAAATGGAGATAACAATGCTCCAACCGCTACCTCAGGATGTTAAGAAAGCTCTCTACATCATAGAAAGATGAACAGTTCTTTTCATGCTTTCTTACGGTTTCCGACTGTCAGGATGTTAGAAGTACTTTCCATCCCTTCCTGTAAGTCTGGGGCTTTTTCCCTTCGGGTAGCTTCATTAACTCTTGCCTAAAGGCAAGAGGAAAAGGGGCCCCTAATTAGTAACTCTTAGGCACAGCTGGTCCTGCTCTAGAAAGGTGTCCCAGGCAGCCTCTGGCTGTTTTCCTGTGCTTTGTGTGCTCTGCAGGGTGACAGGTGACCTGAACTCTGGTGCCTGAAGGCTCCTGACTCTGACCCTTGGCCCCACAGTAAACTAATGATGTTCCCTGTAGGAGGAACTGGCAGTGTTCTCCGATTCCAGGGAAGGTAATGCAAGACTCCCTGAGAACATTGCATCATCATTGTCTTCAGCATTCAAAACCACAGCCCTCTCCCTGACCATTCCTGGCTTGGCTGACCTGACTCCTGCCCACAGAAGCCTGCTCATGGATCTGACCAGCTAGATCACAGAGGAAAAATCCCTCAAGGTTATGTACAGCTTGGAGCCCCAGACTGCTACTGAAACTGGGACTGAAGTGAACTTGGCCAAGTCTGAGGTTTCCTCCCTGGTTTTCCCATGTAAAATGGGGGAATTGGGTCTGATGGTTTCTATGGTCCATTTCAGAATTAACATTACATGTACTACCTTCTTGGTCTGTCTACATTCTCAGGGTTGTTTGTCCTTCATTCACAGAGGATCATGATATCAGGAACTTGCAAATGAATCCAGTCTCACTTCCTCCTCTGAAATCATCTGGGTCCAGTGGCAAGATACAGATCATGACAACTGGAAATGTCCCCAGATGCACAGTCTCATTTGATCATAGCTTCTTGAAGAAGCCCTAGTGTAACGAGCGGGGCTCTGAGCTAACAGATAAAAGATTGGAGCTAGGGCTCCATCACTTGACTTTGTAACCCTGGGCAAGTAAGTCACAACCATCTTGATGTTATCTCATGTTTAATTTCATAGGATTGAAACAGAAACAGGGTTCTGAACCAGATGATCTCTTCAGGTCCCTAAGAGAGAACCCTGTTGTAGTCTACTTAGATCTTTTACCACCCCTGTAGACCCTTTCCTCCTGATTTCAGTAGAGAAGGAATGCAGGATTCTCTAAGCAGCATCCACAGATGTTTCTTGATTACAACTTGTAACTGATTCCTATGGGGCAAGGAATAAGTTAGCACCACCCAAAGCTCCTTGGCTGAGATCTCTCTGACTTCCACAGGGTCCTGAGGGAGAACTAGGGTCCCCCCACCGCAGTTTCCTATATACTAATAAGATTGACGGGTGTCCCGGGCCAGGCCCTGGAATCATCCAAGACCCCAGGTTCATTTCCACCCAATGAATCATGGAACTCCGGGTAGTCTGGGCAGTGTTTGAACTTTCCTGGGTGAGTGGTGAGCAAGGTGATTTCTGATTTTGAGTATTTATAATCCAGTCTTTGAATTATCCCGAGCATTTTCCTCACAGAGCTTCTTGAATACTCCATTCCTAGAGTCAGGCTAGGAGAGAGGAAAGGACCCTGATTCATCTAATCTACATGCCTTTGAACAGGATAGTTTGGGAGAGAAGCAAGAACTGTTTCATTTCTGCATTTGAAGAATCAACTTTTGGGTGCAGAGTCCCACTGA
Organism: Petaurus breviceps papuanus; assembly: GCF_028583685.1. Taxonomy (NCBI): domain Eukaryota; kingdom Metazoa; phylum Chordata; class Mammalia; order Diprotodontia; family Petauridae; genus Petaurus; species Petaurus breviceps. Next base: position 22,424,923 of record NW_027185694.1, on the reverse strand, counting down.
AATGGGTTTTTTATGTCATCTGGGATTTTCATTATCAATTCTCTCTCTGTCCTCTATAGCCCTCTCTTATCTGACTTCAAACTCCCTGACCTATTTACCTTTCCATAAGGAAAAGAAATACTCAATACTTCATTCAAGGTTCTATAGAATCCCCTGCTTCTATGGACTTTTTTCTGCCTTAATGGGTTTTCTCTTCAAGTGAACCCTGACTAGAAGCTTCCAGACACTAACAGTGTAGAGTATTTCTCTCTGTATAGAGTCCAGACCAGGCTAATAGGAAGCTAAACCCAAGGCCTTTTGAAAATAAAGAGGGATAGAGAGGTGATTATCTCAGTCTTGGCCTTCCAGTAACCCAAACCCTTTTCCATTTCTCCATCCTTATGCCCTGATTCCTGACTCCTTTCTGGATTATCTTCCCTACCTGCTGTAAGGATTGCATCCCTAAGTTGAGCTCAGGCTGTGGACTTGGACTGTAAGGCTTCCCCATTTATAGTAGGAGAACTGGGCAATGCTGATGTTGTTTCCATGACAACAGAAAATCATTTGGAACAAGACAACTTCAAAGTCAAAATGACAGCTTGTCAGAAGGGTACATCCCTTGAGCTTGGACACACACACACACACACACACACACACACACACACAATCAATATCTTTTCTCTTACCCTTAGGGTACTGGGATGTGCTTGAAATTCATGTGTCAGTGAGAAGCCAAAGAAGATGTCTGCTGTACCTGAGGTTGGGACTAGAGAGTCTCACTTGCTGCACCTGAGGCATAGGGAAACCTAAGGTCTCCTTAAGAGCTAATATGTGAAGCCACAAGGTCTTGAGTTATCAATACCTTACAATTTTGTAGTACTTTTTTCTAAAGCCTCTTATACATTTGATCCTCACATTAACCCTGGGAAGTAGGCGGAAGAGTTATCACCATCTCTGTTTAATGAATGAGGAAACTGAAGCCCAGAAAGGTGAATTAACTTATCTACCTGTCACATAGCAAGTCAATGGCAGTATTAGATCTTGAACCCAAGACTTTGGACATAGAGTCCAGTGGCTTTGTGGTTCTGATTCAGTAGGTTGGTTTTTTTTGTTTGTTTGTTTTAATAACCTAGGGAATAGTATGTGACAGTCCCACTAAACCTACATTTTCTTTTTTGGTCTTAACCCATGACATCTTTAGGGAATTTCCACTGTGGTGATTCCCTCCAATTTTGCAAAAGTGATCAGCATCGCTACCATCTTCAATTTACCCAGAGAGTGGCCTGGGATAGCTAAAAAGTTAAGTGATTTACTCATGGTCATATAGGTAGTAGAGACAAGACATGAATCCAGGTTTTCCTGACTAAGGCCAACTTTCTATTACCCCAGACTTTTTTTTTTTAGCACTTGAGGTTAAGTGACTTGCCCAGAGTCACAGAGCTAGTAAGTATCTGAAGCTGCATTTGAACTCAGGTCCTTCTGATTCCTGGGCCAGTGCTCTATGAACTGTACCGCCTAGCTTCCCCCTTCTACCCCCCCCTTTCAATCTATATAGAGACACCTTTTGAAAAGGGCCCCAAGTGAGCAGCTTAGCAGGATGTGATCCTGCTCCCCTCCTTGTTGGAAGGGGGCCCAGGTATCAAGAATGTGAAAATAGATTTCCTTGCTTGGTAAAAGGCCCCAACCTTGCCCTATTTAGACAAAGGCCCACAGGAGACAAGTGGCTTTCTTAAGTTTCCCTTGCAAGCTTGTCCTGAATCCAAGTTTCTGAATCCAGAGGCCATATCTCTATGACACCCAAACAACCAGTTATTTCTCCTAATTGAGCAGGAGAGAATCAGCTGAGGAGGGCGTGGAGCCATGCTGTGAATGACTGGCAGATTTTTTTCACTTTCCCTGCAGGTTTATTGGCATCATCTAGAGACAGCCACAGGGGGCCAATTCTTATTCACAAACAAGTCAGATCTTCCTTGTCTCCACAGTCACAATAAGCACCACGAGACACCCTGAAGTTGTAAAATGTATGGAAAAGGATGTTGAGTCTGGAAACCCAGCTCTGATTACTTGCTGGTTGTATGACCCAAATCACTTACATTTCTGTTGCTTTTTCTTCATCTGTAAATTGGGGGTTATAACAGATCATAGGATTTAGAGTTTGAAGATACCTTTGCAATGATGTAGTCCAAATCCTTTATTTTGAAAATGAAGAAATTGAGGTCTGAGAGATAAAATAATTTGCTTGACCGAGGTCACATGGGATGAATGCTGGGACTAGATTCAAAGTTTCCTAACATCAAATACAGGGCTCTTCCCACTTCCCCTACTGACTATACCAAACTCATATGATTTTGGGTAAAGTTCAAATGAGATAATGCATAAACTTTATAAACCTTAAAATGCCGTGCATATGTCAGCGATTAGTATTATTGTCCCTATCATCCCTATCCCCACCAGTAAGTATCATGAAGTATGAACCTCTGTCATGCATAAAGACAGTTAAAGAACTCTACTGAGATCATCCTTACCTTCAGGAACATCAGTGAAGAGAAGATCGACAAAATCCACTGCTAGTGTAACCTACCACAACTCCCCCAGGATCTAGAGGGGTGCCCTGCGACCTTGGGACCACAGCTTCATGCCCTTCTTGACCATCTCAAGCACAGCCTACAGTTTAGACTAGCACTTTAGGTTCAAAATGTATACAGGTGGGCAAGTCATTGCAATACATTTTGTTTAAAACTCAGCTTTGTCCAACTTTACCCATAAATCAGACATCTTGAGATCTCCACTGCGCCTCTTACCCACGCCTACCAGATACTCTTTCTTACCCTAGTCCTTGTATAAAGGAAGGTCATTTCTGCCTGCACTCTAGGAAGACAAACCTAATGTCAAATTGAAGTAATTCTGCTGCCTGAAATGGGATAGCTGGATGTCTTTTCCTCTTCCTTGGAGCCTATGCTCAAAATCTCCTGAACTCAATCTTCCTTCTGAGTTCTGAATATATATCAAATGCTCACCTGATGTTCTGCCAAGCTTTGTTCTGAATGGAACCAACAGAGTGTAAACTTTTCAAGAACACGGACTGTTTCATTTTTGTACTTGAACACCTAGAGGCTAACACAGTGCCTTGCAAGTAACTAGCACCTTAATGCATGTTGAATTGATTCAAATACTTTTTAGTCTTGTTTTTTAATCCTCTTTTTTTTCTTTCCCCAGACATCTTCTACCTTGCTCTGCACTTCTGAAATCAAAAATGTCAGAGCTGGAAAGGACCTTAGTGATTGTCTAGCTTTACTTCCTTCTTTTAAAGTTGGGGAAGCAGGATCAGAAAAGGTCAAACAGTGATGTAATAATTAATAATAACAAGCATCATTTATATAGCACTCTAAGGATTGCAAAGTGCTTTACTAGTGTTATCTCATTTTAAAAATTTATGTACTTATTTACTTACTTTTAGTTTACAACATTTAGTTCCACAAACTTAAGTTTCAATTTTCTCTCCCTCCCTCTCCTCCCCCTCTTACCGGCCCTCCCCTTCCCCATCCCCCCATGGCAGCATGCAATTCAATATGGGTTCTACAAATACCTTCACATTAAACATTAGTCAAGTTGTAAAGAAGAATTATAACCAATGGAATGAACAACAAGAAAGAAGAAACAAAACAAAAAAGAGAGAGAGCAAGTAGTTTGCTTCAATCTGCATCCAGACTACAGAAATCTTTCTATGTGGACAGCCTTTTCCATCATGAGTCTTTTTTTTTTTAGATTAATAGCATCTTTATTTTTGAAAAACAAATCAAAGTCATATTCATATAAACACTTATGTTACAAAGTACGGGGAGAGAAGGGAAACAGGAACCTCTACTGTCGCACCAAACAAGGCCAGGATGCTCTCTGGCCCTTGGACAACCACTTAGGATAAACCACAAATAAAACCTCCTTTGGGCTGGGATACATTGCTCCCTTCTGAGGGCAAGTCAAAGGGAGGGGAACTGGGACCATATAATGGCGAGGTTTTTTGGCAGGTCTCCTCAGTCACTATAGATATTGCTGTACTGTTAACAAAAATATATATGCTTCTCTTTAAAGCATAAAAAAAAATTCCATAGGCGATATTGTGGAGGCCTCTCCGGTGTCTCCAGATGCAGTGCTGTCTTCTTCCTGCCCCTCCCATGGGTTATTTCTTGGTGGTTTTGCGGATCAAGGCCATTCTCTGTTTGTGAGCCTCTGTGGTGCAGGCCTTTTTGTAGGGTCTTATTTCTTCTGAACCAAAACCTGGGATCCACATGTTCCATTGGCGCTCTAAATGCAGCTAGATATCTTTGACCTCTAAAGTGTTAGATTTTCGATGCCGGGCCAGTTGGCATGCTGCTGTCACTACACTCTCGATGAAGTCATCAGCAATCTATAGTAGCATCTCTTCCACGTCTTCATCCAGTTGTTCATTGGGATCTACTTCTCTAACCAGGTCCTGTAATTTCTTCTTGGTCAGAACCTGATTGCTTTCTGGACTAAGACACCCCCCAGCCCCTGGGGGGGGGTGCTGGCATCTTTCCCAATGTGGTACTATTGGCCATAGACCCCTGAGGCAGGGTGCTAGAAAGTTTTGGTTTTATGGATGAAAAGTTGGAGAAGTTGATCAGGGCTGAGGGGCCAAACTGGTTCATAATCTGCCAGGCTTTGGCCTTCAGTTCATGGAGCTTGTCAAGGTCCTGCTTTTTTGGGGGATTGTGGGACTGAGGCCAATCAACCGCAACCAAGGCTTATCTGTCCATGATCTCCAGGCTCCCAGCCGGCACAAACTTGCACGCTCAACTGCCGGGTCCGACTGTCCATCATGAGTCTTTTGGAATTGTCTTATAGCCTTGCATTGCTGAGAGGAGCCCAGTCTATCAGAGTTAGTAATCACACATACAATGTGTATGTAATTGTGTACACAGTTCTCCTACTAATACTCTCCTCACTCAGCATCAGTTTATACAAGTGCCTCCAGATTATTATGAAGTCCGTCTGCTCCTCATTTCTTATAGCACAATAGTATTCCATTACATTCATATACCACAACCTATTTAGCCATTCCCAAACTGAAGGGCATCCCCTTGATTTCCACTTCTTTGCCACCACAAAAAGAGCTGCTACAAATATTTTTGTACATACAGGTCCTTTTCCCACTTGTGTGATCTCTTTGGGATACAGCCCTAGAAGTGGTGCTGCTCAGTCAAAGGGTATGCACATTTTTATAATCCTTTGGGCATAATTCCAAATTGCTCTCCAGAATGGTTGGATCAGTTCACAACTCCACCAACAATGCATTAGTGTTCCAATTTTCCCACATCTTTTCTAGCATTTATGATTTTCAATATTATCTCATTTGATCCTCACAACCTGGAAAGGTAGATGCTATCATTATTCCCATTTTGCAGTTGAAGAAACTGAAGCAGAGGTGAGGTGACTTACCCAGTCACATAGCTGGTAAATGTCTAAGGCTGCTTTTGAATCAGGTCTTCCTGCTTCCGAGTCAAACACTCTGTCCTCTTATGCCATCTCATTGCCATCTGATCCAGGAATATGCACGGTGCCTGCCACATAGACATGGACTGGACCTGCAATTTCATTGGTATGAGGAACTCCCAGGGAGGAAACTTCCTCTACCAATGTAAGTCAACATCTTCTGAAAGAAGAGTTACCTAGTACAGAGACATTAAAAAATGCTGCCTGGAACACTCCCTATTGTATGGGGGCCAGATCATGTCAGGAAATATCTAACAAAATAAATAGAAATAGAATCAAACATAGACAATGTTTTCCAAGTCAATATGCCACCCATAGGGATCTTTGTATGTTGCTTAGTGACCTTTGTTTCTATTTGAATTTGATAATACTGATTTAAGGTAATACCCAGGGTGGGGCTTTAGGAAGAGGAAGGGCATGGGGCCTGAGTCTGCTGCCACCTGACTCCCTCACCATTTGCTCTCCTCTGGTCAATGTTTGTGGCAAGTTCTATGTTAAGACTAACTAGTATTTCGTTGTTGTCCTTTGAGCTGCTATGCTGGTCACCTCCCAGGCTTGGCTCTCAGCCTTTGGAAGGCTCACTCTGGTGCCTTACCTGATAGTGTTACTGCTTTCTCTGTCTGTCTGTCTCTCTGTCACTGTCTGGGGCACTGATTGACTCAGTCCTATTCATAACTTTCAGATTTTCTACAGAATAAAACTAGCCCAGGGCCCCACCCTCTATACACAAGAGTCTTCTCAGATAGCAGTGGGAATGTTCTTTCTTGGAATGCTCCAATGAGTTTCTGTTTTCCCCTCTCATGAAACTCATGGAAGTCTGTCTTGTTTACCTTATCCCTTTCCTAGCATCTGTACAATGGGCCTCCCTTTCAGTACCTCTCATCAAGTCTTTTGGGTTCAGAGAAGCCTTCTTGCTCTCCTTTTGTCTCACTGTCCCCTGATTTCATGGCAGGGGATGGGAGGGGTTGCCAAATGGATCCAGTTATGCTATGAGGCAACTAGGTAGCTCAGAGGAGATGGCTGGCCTTGGAGTCAGGGAGACCTAATTAGGTTCAAGCTCTGCCTCCATTTCTTACTACCTCTGTGATGTTACTGGGCACATCAATTAGCCTCTCAGCCTTAGTTTTCTCTTCTGTAAAATGGGAATGATAATAACACCTACTCCATGGGGTTGTTGTGAAGATGGAAACCTTAATGGTTGGTATCATTACACTGGCATATTTCTCCAAGAACTGAGGTGGGGAGTGGGGGCCAGGACAGCTGGCCTCACAGTTACTTCCAACACAGCCATGTACCTACTCGTCAGAGCAAGAGAGGATACATGTGTGTTTACATAATATTTATGTCCCCAAAAAAGTCCTTGTACTGTCTGCTTGGAGGGAAAGAGGTGGATGGGGAAGGTTTGAGGTTGGATTGTGAGTAAATTGCTTTCTAACTCTTTTTTGGGGTTGTTTTTTTTTGCTTTTTGGAGGAGGGAGGGCAGGGCAGTTGGGGTTAAATGACTTGCCAAGGTCACATGGAGAGTAAGTGTTAAGTTTCTGAGGCCGGATTTGAACTCAGGCTCTCCTGACTCCAGGGCCAGTGCTCTATTCACTGCACCACCTAGCCGCCCCAATTGCTTCCTAACTTTTAAAGGCTATGGAAATGTGAGTTACACATGTGCATGTGAGGGAGGGAGTATGGGGGAAAGAAAGGTCAGAAGAATCCTTGTTTCAATAAAAATGTGAGGTTTTAAGTACTCTAAAGCATAACAAAGCTGGTGGTAGTTGCTTTGCAGAGACAGAGAAAATATTCATCTACTCAGGTGAATTAGATATCTATTTGGGAGCTCCCTTCAAGATGCAGATAGCAACCCATCCACACCAGCCCATCCTGTGTTGTTCTCATCCTTGACTTCCCCAAGGTTCACCCTAAAGCTGAAGGCTTCCCTCGCTTTCTCCTGACATTGACAGTGGTGTAGTTGGTGGAGTCAAGATGGCAGAGTAGAAGCAGGACCTCCAAGCCACTCTGGCTTCCACCTTCCCCAATACATGTAAAAGGGGACTCTGAACAAACTTTGGAGCTGCAGAACCCACAAAATGACACAGAGAAGCTAACCTCCCACTGAGCACAGCACAGCAGGCCAGCAGGAATTGGCCAGCACAGAGCACTGGGAGCTGAGCCCAGGCCCGTGAGCCAGAGGTTTTAGCACCAGGGCAGGTCTGATGAGCCGCCAGCCTGAGGGACTCTAGATCAGCAGCAACTGTGGCTGTTTCCAGAATTATCAACACATACATGCTGAGGACAAAGTGAGAGGTCAGTGCAGTGTGGACTTTGGGACCCAGTAAGTGGGAGTGTGTGGCTTTTGCTCCCAGGGCGAGAAGCCTCTGAGACACCTGGCACAGCCAGCCAGAGCCATGTGGCAGCTTCAGCTCCTGGCCTGCAGAGTGTAGGGGACCAAGCAACCAGTCTGAGGGGTAATCACTCTTGCTTTAACCTGCTTGGATGGTGTGTGTCCAGCTTGCCAGAGCGTGTGGAGGCCTCAGAGAGGGCACCCATCTAATACCTCTGGCAGATGAGAAAACCCTAGCATTTGGGACAAAAGCTCTCCTGTCTGGTAGCAGAGTCCCACTGTGGCAAAAAGCCCAGGGTTCAAGTGACTGAGGGGGCGACATGACCAGACAAAGGAAACAAAGCAGACAGAAGAATCCAACATTAGACTCCTATTTTGGGGACAAAAAGGATCAAAGCATGGAACAGGAGGAAGACAGTGAAGTCAGAACTCCTGCACCAAAAGCTTCAAAGGAAAATACAAGCTGGTTACAGGCCATAGAGGACCTTAAGAAGCAGATAAGAGAAGTGGAGGAAAAATTGAGAAGAGAAATGAGAACGATGCAAGAAAATTATGAAATGAGAGTCAACAGCCTGACTGAGGAAAACAACCCCTTAAAAAACAGACTAACTCAAATGGCAAAAGAGGCTCAAAAAGGCAATGAGGAGAGGAATGTCTTAAAAAGCTGAATTTGCCAGATGGAAAAAGAATCTCAAAAGCTCAATGAGGAGAATCATTCCTTCAGAATTAGATTGGAGCAAATGGAAGCTAATGACTTGATGAGAAATCAAGATGCTGTTAAACAGATCCAAACAAATGAAAGAATAGAAGGCAATGTGAAATATCTCATGGAAAAAAAACACTGACCTGGAAAATAGATCCAGGAGAGATAATTTAAAAATTATTGGACTACCTGAAAGCCACGATCAAAGGAAGAACCTAGAAATCATCCTCCGAGAAATTCTCAAGGAAAACTGCCCTGATGTTTTAGAACCAGAGGGCAAAATAGAGGTTGAAAGAATCCACCGATCACCTCCTGAAAAAGATCCCAAAAAGAAAACTCCTAGGGATATTATAGCCAGGTTCCAGAATTCCCAGATCAAGGAGAAAATATTACAAGCAGCCAGGAAGAAACAATTTGAATATTGTGGAAACACAATCAGGATAACCCAGGATCTGGCAGCTTCTACACTGAGGGATAGAAGGACTTGGAATATGATATTCCGGAGGTCAGAGGAGCTGGGATTAAAACCAAGAATCACCTACCCAGCAAAACTGAGTATCGTGTTTCAGGGGAAAATATGGTCATTCAGTGGAATAGAGGACTTACAAGCATTCTTGATGAAAAAACCAGATTTGAATAGAAAATTTGACATTCAGGTACAAGAAACAAGAGAAGCATGAGAAGGTAAACAGGGAAAAGAAATCATAAGGAACTTATCAAAGTTGAACTATTAACATTACTACATGGACAAATGATAATTTTAACTGATGAAACTTTTTTCAGTATGAAAATAGCTGAAGGGAATATATATATATATATATATATATATGTCTATATCAGCGGGTATATGGGCATATGAATACATATGTGAATGTGTGTATATATATATATGTTTACAGGTATACATAGATAGAGAGTACAGGACCAATTTAATAGGAAGGTGAATACTTAAAAGGTGAAATTAAGAAGTGAGAGAGGAATATAATGAGAGGAGATGGGGAGAGACAGAATGGGGTAAACTATCTCATATAGAAGAGGCAAGGGAAAATGGTTACAATGGAGGGGAAGAATAGGAAGGCAAAAGGGAATGGGTCAACCTTATTCTCATTGAATTTGACTCGGGGATGGAATGAAATGCACACTAAATAGGGTATCTCACCCTACAGGAGAGCAGGGGGGAAGGGGATGAGAGGGGGGATGATGGAAGGGAGGGAAGCACCCACTAAGGGTGGGTGACAAGGGAGGAAGGGAATGAATCTAGAATTCAAAGTTTTAAAATCAAATATTTATGTATATATATATACATATATATATATATATACTATTATTGATACTATTTTACATGTAATTGGGAAGTAAGATATACAGGCACTAGGGCATAGAGATCCACCCTGCCCTACTGGAAAAGTCAAAGGGGGTATGGGAGAAGATATGGGACATAGCAGATTGGAGGAGGGAATAGCCTGTGGGACTGCTATTTTGGGGCAGTGGGTAGGGGAAAAACGGGGAGAAAAATTGTAAATCAAAATCTGGCAGAAATGAATGATGTAAATCAGAATTTAATACAGCATTTGAAAAATGGAAAAAAAAAAAGAAGTGGTGCACTCTGGAGGTCCCTCTGTCGTTCCTTGATTTCATCATAGAACCAAACCATCTTCTCTTCCTGTCATAAAATTCTTTGGTGACCTGCTTTATTCCTTCCCTTTTTCAGAGTTCCTTGTTGATTACATGCTACATCGCCCTCCGTGTGATGCTTATCTTTAGTTCCCAGTTGTATTCCAGGTTTCACTGCTCTATAGTGACACTAGAAAAATGTTTGCACTGAAAAGGCAGATCTGCTGTTAAGAGAACCTTGAAGGTCTGTAAAAATGTTTACAACATCCTGGAAGCAATCTAGCCAACTTTCCTCCTTTTCAACTCTGGGCCCAGTCTGATTTTGTCTGTCCCAGTTATGAATACTATTGCCTATTCAGATGTTTATTGAAATCTGAGCAATTGACATTCTTCATCCATTTGGTCTTTCCTGTGTGGACGGACAGTCCAAACTCCTTAGAGTAATTACAGATCTCTTCTATGAAGCTCTACAATATCCTGGGGGTCTGATCTAATTAACACAATGTCTGCAGAAAACAGAAACATTTGGAAGATCTCTCCATCTATCTATATAGGAAAAGCCTCCTTCACCTATATGCTGAGCAGGATCTCCATCACAATAGTGAATACTCTTGACAAAAGTATCAGTTTATTTTATGTCTTACGTGATGTTTATTAGCAGAGTCACTGAACAGGATTATTTCTGTTGTTACACCTTCTCACGAATCCCAAATGATCTTGAGAGACACTTTGTTGTTAAGGAACCTATCATGCTGTGTTTTGTCTTACCCAGCCAAATGCTTTTTTGTAATCAACAAACAAACACAAAGGGACCTTATATTCTCTATACCTTTCAATCAATATTGAGATGGAAAAGATGCCATATGTTGTTACATTTCATTTTCTGATGACTTTTTGGTCCAAACTAAAACTCTCATAAAAATTGTGTATAGATGGGTGAGTAGCTATATATATTGGTAGTGGCTGATGTTCACTCTGTTATCTTTTTTTCTTAACATATATCAGGAAAATCCATTACTTTTTCCATGCCTTTGGTGTCTTCCCCTTTGTTAGATATCTTATAAACTGATCTCTCAATGTCTTCACAATTATATTGCCTCCAGCACAGATCTTCTCTCCATAAGTTTCATCCACTCTGGCTACTTTCCCCCATCTTTGTTCTCTAGTACAATTTCTATTTCCTTCATAAGCACCTCAGAATTTGTGATGTTAGGTTCCAGTTTGGTGGCTCCATTATCCATGATGAAGAAACAATTATATTTTTTCAAACCTTTTCTGTTTTTCTTATGTTTATAGTCTTTCTATTTTCATCCTTGAATGCCCTTGGGATAATTCTGTTTTGTTGGTTATTTGCCAAGATTTCTTTATACTAACTTCCACAACTTCTCTCTGCTTTATGAGAATATACTGCTTATCATCACTCATTATCCTTCTTCATAAGATTTTAGAGATAAATTTATACACTAAACTTCCCCCCTTTGGCAGCCATCTTTATCCTATTGGCAAGTAAGTCAAATATTTACTGATTAAGTCCAAGTATGTTATAATCATGATTTTACTGAGACTTCCATAGGCTTCTACTCTGCTGCTTCATCAGGGTATGGAGGTAAACCTATATTCTCAAAAGCTATTGCAGACAAGCATACACTCTGGCAGATTCTACCATACTGGAAAGTCTTCAAGTATGAGCCCACCAGTGGTTCTCCTTTCTAGGACCAGCCTAGCTAAATATAGGATTCTTAGGTTATGGTAACCCATGGAGAAAAGAAAACATATTAGCCCTCAGTGCCTTCTGCCTCTGCAGTGATGGTGACAGAATGGTGAAAGGAAGGGCACAGGGAACTAACAATCACAAAATTTTCAGGCTACCTATAAACTTTGGCTTTTGGTGCTTAGAATGTCAGTTCCTTATCCAATGACCAACAAGTAAGGTATTGTAGGAGGAGCTGAATCATGTCAGTCTGAACATTTGCACTATAAATGAAGGCAAAAGAAAAATGGAAAGTGTAGTTAAACAGAGGATGGCTCATGGGTACTTCTTGAAGAAGCAAAGAGTTGGCAAAGTTGTTTTTATTTTATGCCCAAAGAGAACAAGAGGCATTATTTCATGGAATAGTTAATTATTTCATATTGCAATACTTGTGAAAGATAGACTACCAAAAAAACCAACATGAAAATGATTGCAGGGGCAGCTAGGTGGCACAGTGAATAGAGAGAACAGGCCCTGGAGTCAGGAGGACCCGAGTTCAAATCCAGCCTCAGACACTTAACACTTACTAGCTGTGTAACCTTGGTCACTTAACCCCAATTGTCCTGTTCTCTCCCCTCTAAAAAGCAAAAAAAAAAAAAAAA